>NC_025993.2:27842072-27941347 GCF_000442705.2 Elaeis guineensis | reverse complement strand
GATCCAGCTCCAGGGATTCTACGTAGATATTTTGAGCTCTTTCATGGCCGACCACAAGTTGCAAGCTCTCCTTCAACTGTATCACCACTTGGTCATCGTTGGCCTCTGACTAGCTGTTGGCATGGTGCACTTCATTGCTGTATCTGTCACCTTCCAAACAGAGTTGGTGTCGTACTCTCCTCTCAGCCCTGCATCAACAACATCAGTGATTTCTCCTCTGGCGATCCGCTGCCGCACCCATTGGACTATGTGACCCCTGTCAGGGTTTTTAAGCACAGCCGGTAGGCCTGTTATCAGCTCCAAGAGAACAACCCCGAAGCTGTATACATCGCTCTTTTCGTTCAGCTGGAAGGTATCATGGTACCTACATAACAATGGTATTAGTTTCCATAATCTCAAATAAATCTAACATTAGTTAACTCATAAATGTTGCATGTTAAACAGGATATGGCTTTTTTAATCTCAGGCACCAAGGCCCAACCGGCCTTCTAGTAGGCACTTCAACTGAGATGCATCAAATCAATGCATCAGCTTCGTGTTCCCTGCAAAAAGGCTAGAGAATACTGGTCCTCATTTTACAAGAGCACAAATGCACATTTTGCACCACAAAATACTATGCAGCATTTGATAGCCACCATCAATAGATGGATAGCCGTTAAATAAGATGGACTTATGTGTTATACATAGCGCATCTGTTTGATGGCCATCCATCTATTCATGGCAGCTATTGAGTGCTACATAGCATTCTATGGTGAAAACAGTGCACTGCAAAGGATCCTAGGTAATTTTACATGCCCTATAAAGGATCCTAGATAATTTTACATGGCTTACAAGTTTTACCTTGTTTACTATGAAAAAGTGGTGCCACGAGCAAAAGTAAGGAAATGTGCAAATGTGTTAGGATCTTTCATGGTATAAGTTTTGCATGTGGAGTGTGGTACAATCTCAAATAATTGCTATGTCATCTATTTCGGAGATAGGTAGCTCTCATTCATTTATAGAATACGATGAGATATAGTTAGTGTGATACACTGTGCATCATGGTGATAGAGAAGAACCATCCATCTCCGAAATAGATGATATGATAGCTATCCATGATGCTACTGCATCTTATAATTTATGGTGCAAAAGTTGAACCAAAGAGGATCCTATTTTTGTGAAAATCGACTGTGGCTAGTTATTGAATCATACTCAGGATCTATGTATCCTGGAGTGCCCCCGATAATCTCGGTAGACACATGAGTGTGATCATCAGTAAGAAAAGCCTTTGACAATCCAAAATCTGCTATCTTGGCCACCAAGTTTTGTGATAAGAGGATGTTGCTGCTCTTCACATCTCTATGGATAATAGGTGGGGTACATCCTTTATGTAGATACTCCAGCCCTGTTCACCAAATTAATCTTTAGCAAAATGATAAAGATTCCTATAATAAAAATATATAGTTGTGAAGGAACAAATAGTGTAAAATTATGCTAGACCTAGTGCGGCATCAATTACAATCCGAAGCCGCTCTCTCCAATTTAGGATTCTGCCATTACCATCTTTATCTGTAAGAGATAGTATTAGACAAGTATGTATGTATATATGTATGTGTGTGTGTGTGTGTGTGTATATATATATATAAGTGGAGGCTTGAACATGTGCAATTACAGTAATGGACTATTAACTACAAATACTCAGTTACATGAAGAAAGATAAAAGAGGGGGAAAAACAAGAGGCAAGATAATATGACTTAATAGTTTTATACCTCTTGTAATGAAATACATTAATTTTAATTGTTCATAGAAGCCATATAAATAAATATATACATACATATATACATATATATATTTGTGTAGAAAAGGATCATATTATAGCTACTGTAAATGTTATAAATTTACACCTTTTTTGACTTAATGATGGAAGTCAGATATTGATGATATGAATTATTAGATATGATTTATTGTTTTAAACTACTTACACACTAAAAATAATATAACTTGAAAACCTCTAATTTATGTATCAAGTGATAAATACATGCATTAATATTTTGTTTTATTTAAAATATCCAAATTTTGATGACTTGATGTAACTCTTGGATTTGCAAGCCACATGATTTTGTAATGTAAGTAGCATAGAGATAATAGATTGCATCCAACAACTCATATTATTGATGAGGAACCGTATCATATAATTCAAAAAATATGTAACCTATAACATTTGCACCAAATGTAAACTTGAACATTACCCCTTTTTTATTTTTGATGTTTAAGATGGAGTTGACAGCATCTGTTGACTTCATTTTAAGCATCTGTTGACTTCATTTCATCTGTTCTCCCTCGCTCCCTCTCTCTTTTCTTTTTTTTCTCTACCTCTCTTTTCCCCTCTCTCTCTTATCTCTCTCCAGTTTTTCTTCTTTTTCTTGATAAGACTGAGTTTTCTTTATCGATACATGCCGAAACAGCATGATACCGTATTATGCTATCAGCCAGGTACCACCTAAAAGATTTTTCCACTGGTTTACCTTTTTAAATTAGTAGTTGGGATTGAAACATTCTGCTAATAAATTATATGAAAATGATGCTGTGGAAGTTGCTTCAGTTGGTTGGCACCTCCTCCTTGCAGTTGGTATGTACGTTTTGGATTTGAACCCAAATATACATGACATTCCTCATATATATTTCTCACCATTTTTTCAGAAAGATTAATTGCTACTACTTAACACCATATATTGGAAAGTGCACCTCCGTACCTGTAAGATGGTCTTTGAGACTTCCTTGGGCCACAAACTCATACACAAGTCCGAGGCAATTATTATCCTTGCAGTAACCAATCAAAGACACCAAATTTCTGTGATGAACCCTTGATAAGAGCAAGGCCTGCAGCCAGAAGTAATCAGGATGTTTCATTCACAACCTATTAGAATCTCAAGTTAGAACGACTGTGGCATCCTAGTATTAAAATAGTTAAGAAGAACATACCTCGGCCTGGAACTCCTTGATTCTTTGCGCCTTGGAATCACTAATTTCCTCAGTTTGAGACTCATTGAACATACTCTCTTGTGCCGATGTTCGAGCCCGCAGCTTCACTGCGACTTCGATGCCGTCCTGCAAGCGGCCGTAGTAAACAGTCCCGAAGCCACCTTTGCCGAGGACCCGCTCAAAGTTATTGGTGATGGTCTTCAACTCTAGGTATGTGAAGCCATGGTTCTCTGGTGGAACGGGTTGGTCTTCGATGGATGTTGCTTTTTCTGGTTGTGCTTGCAAGGACAGTGGTGCTAAGCAACATGTAATTAAAGTAGTCTGTGAGTTGCGCAATGCTTTGCATGCATGTTTTTGTTATGCTATGCCTCTAGCCTTTTCTTGCCTTCTCATTTTAATATCACTTAATGAAATGTGATGGCCTCATGCAGACATACATGCTTAAAAGAAGATTATTTATTTGAATGGCCTCTACTCTTAGAAACAGTATTATAAAGAGATTGCAAGACACATGCTATTTTTTGGATTTCTTGGAAAAAGGAAAAATCATTGTCAAGTTCCTACACCAATTTTCATTTTTTTTTTTTGGTTTTGATCATAATAAGGGAGACTAGAATGGCCACCCAGCTTTTGTCAAGTGAAAAGTAATTTACAAGCAGATTGAGATAAGATGGTAGAAATACAAAATCAAAGAAGAAAATAGAAGGAAAGGGGACCCAACTATCTGAACCCTCAATGGGCAACACCTTAAAGAACAATCTCATCGGAAACCAGCCAGTTGACGTCTCTGATTAACCACATCAAGAATATGCATCCACTTAGGAAAAAGGAGAGATAGAGCATAAAGGTACGGACCTCCATGAACCATAATGTTATTAGAGAATGAAGAACAAGAAAAAGCTGATCTAATGCAGAAGAAAAGTGGCTGAACATGAAAGTAGTACTCTAGGTCAGAATGGTTTGAAGGCTTGTCTTCCATGCTATCATTTGGAATCATCTTAGGCACAAGCCTCATCATTTTCAGAGCAAGTTCAAGTGTGGCATTGAAGAACTGAGAGATTTCAGAGGTAACAGTGTCAAGTGTAAGAACAAGATCAAGGGTTGCAATAGAGCTCCAAAGAGAAAGGACTGACACTCTAAAGCAATAGATAACAAACCTATTGTTACCCATCCAAAGACCTATAACAAGATAGAATGCATCTGATTCTGCTCAAAATCTTCCAAAACCAAATAGATCTTTAAAAGAGCAATGCTGAGACCAATCACTAAACATAGAGATACCTCTAAAAGTAATGGTAGATGCAGGCTGAGACTTATGAAGGAAGATAGTACTGGAGTTCCTTTCAGTCTAAATGCTCCAAAGGATCGCTGCAATTAGCATTAACAGGGATTTATGCAGACCCCTTTGAGAATGCGAGGGAATTCACTTGATGGGAAGGGGTGTGGGTTACCAGGAGGAGCTAAGATTCCCCACATAGACCACAAACAGTCCCATATAGGAGAGATGGAGCAAGTAAAGAAAATATGGTTCCAGAGTTTAAGTCAGATCATCACAAAACAAACAACCCCCAAAGTATCTTCTACATCTTTTTAAGACAGATCTCACTGGTATTTAGTTTGTTGAGAGCAGTGAGACACATGCATGAAGCATTTGATCTTAGATGAAATATAAAGGAACCATAGGGATGACAAGATATTCGTTGCAACAATGATACCATGTCAAACTTATAATAATCCAATCGAAAGTCGAGAATTGGTGGGCCAGTGTGGGGTGCCATCACGGGAATCGATGAAATACATGGCAATCGGTGAAATATAAGTGTTCTCATTGGGTTATAAATTTGACATGGTATTACTGTTACAATGAAGTTTTTTTCCATAAGGACATGGCCAACACCCCTTAAACTCTTCTAGCATTAATGAACCTACACAAAGAAGCGGTAGAGAAGTTTCTAGAGCTATTTATCTTGAAGATAAGATTATCAAGTTTGGAATTGATATGGAAATCATTAAGGACTTGTTTGATTCATAGAAAGAAAACTTTTTAGAAAGTTACTTAGTTTATAGAAATATAATTTTAGTATATTTGGTTGACCATGGGAAGTGGCTTATTGCAAAGTAGCTTATATTTAGTTGAGTGTCCATTTTCTTTAGAAAATTGTATAAAATACCTATTATACCTTAAATAGATATTTACAAAAGCATCATCATCATTGTTTTTGATTTACAATCTTAAAGGGATATTTTTGGAAAGAAATAAAGGTCATCGATTTCTATCCCATGGGAAGTCCCAAAACTCATCTCTTTCTTAGGTTTCTACTTTTCATAAAATGTGAGAAGTGTCTTTCTATGGAAAGAGCTTTTTTCATTCTCTCCTCTTAAAACTCCAATCAAATAAGAGGACTCATTTCCACTTTTCAAGAACTACCACTTCTCCCCTCCATTTTTCGCGAACCAAACGAGTCCTAAGGAGAGAGTGTAGCTGATGCCATTCAGCTTGTGCCTGTAAGGATAGAATTGAGCTACATTTGAGGTTCCACAAGTGACTTTGTGAATTGAAAAATTGACTCACCATCAGCATGAAAGATAAAAATTTGAAAGTAGTGTTTTGAGAGGGACAATGATTAACCATACATCTTTCCAAAAGAGAATAGAGGTACCTTTACTCATGATAAATTGAGTCCTATTCCAAAGAGGAGAGAGAATTAACAATATCCCTCCACATGGGATACCAATTCCTATTTTGTTTTGAAGAAGCTGAGAATTTAATTTAATTTTTTTTTTTAGAGTGCATACCAATAGTGAAAGTCCTCTAAGAGGTGGGGCTCCCTTTTAAAAAAAATTTAAAATCCATTTGAAAAGAAAAGCAATGTTAAAATTATTAAGATCTCTAATTCTAATCCCTCCTCCATCTTTGGTAATGCAAACCTTATTTCAATACACTTTGCAAGAAAGCCCATTAACATGATTCATGCCCTTTCATAGAAAAGCTCTTCTTAACCAGTCTATCTTTTTCTTTATGACCCATGCTGACAATTTAAAGAAAGACATATAATAAATAGGCAAGGCTGAAAGAACATTGTTGATAAGAATAAGTCTTCCTCCAAAAGAAAGGAATTTTCCTTTTCATGCCTTAAGTTTGACTCAATTTTTTGGATCAAAGGTAATGAAACTGATTTAGAAAGATTTTCGAACTTTAAGGGAAGGCCTTCGTACTTAAGAGGGAGGGGAGAAAACTTGCAGTTCAGAAAGGCTAACTAATCCTCAGAAAAGACCACATTTGGATTGATAGGGAAGATTGAGCATTTTTGGAAATTGATTGATAAACCAGGGACCAATTCAAAGCTATAACGAATGAACTTAAGAGTAGCCAAATGGTCCTTCCTAACTATGGCAAATATCAAAGTATTATCCACAAAATGTAGAAATTAATTCCATTGAAACAAAAGGATGTACTTAGCCCTTCAAACAGATTGCAGTGGGCTGCCTTATCGATAAGTTTGCCAAAAGCATTAGTAACAATAATAAAAAGAAAAGATGATAAGGGATCACCTTGTCTCACACCCCTGTTGCATATAATCTAATTCCTAATATTGCCATTCGTATTAACCACCACTTTAGAAGAAGAAAGAACATTTTTGATTCATTGAATCCATTTAAGAGGGAAACCTTTATGAGCAAGCAATCGCAAAAGGAAATCAAAATTGATCTTGTTGAAGGTCTTAGAAAAGTCTACCTTACAAATGATACTTTCCAAAGCTCTTTGCTGGCAAAGCAGAGAACTTTATTATCACAGATGATATTATCCATGACTAAGAAACCTTCGACATAGGCAGCTTGAGGGTGATCAACCAAGAGATGTAGGAATGGATAAAGGTGGGTAGCTAGGACTTGGGAAATAATTTTGATGCAACCATTAATCAACCTAATTGGATTAAAATCCGAAGGAGTGTTTACAGCCTCTTTTTTATGGATGAGAGTAAAATATGAATAGTTGAGATGAGAGAGGCTTAATTTATCTTTGTGAATCTAATTGAAGAGGGCCATAATGTGATTATTGATAAGATCTGACAAATACTAATAAAAATAGAAAGAGAACTCATCTAGGCCATTAAAACTGATGATGGCTTCTTTAACTTCTTCAGCAGCAAAAGGGGTAGCCAAAGCCTCAAGATTTAAGGTAAGGGATGGAAAAGCTGATCTCAATCGAGATTGGTAGGGACATCGGTAGAATTTTAGAAGATTCTTAAGAAAAAAGAGGTGAAGTTCAAAATATCCTGAGCAACCTCAAAGGATTGCTTGTTCCTTGAGAGGTGAGAAATTCAGTTGATTTTTTGCTGAAAATTATCAACTTATGAAAATAAGTAGTATTATTATCGATCACCTTAAGCCATTTAACCTTGGCACCCTGCTTTTAGTAAATCTCTTCATTTTTATAGAAAAGAAGCAGCTCTTTTCTAAAAGCGGTTATATTTTGCAGCTTCAAATCAGATATAGGGCAGGTTTCTTCCTTACAGTCTAATGTGACGATTTTACTAATTAGAAGATTAATTTTCTTTTTTTTTTTGGCCCTTTTAGCTATCATAATTTTGGCACACCAAGATTTAGGTGCTGCCCTGATCTTCCTCAACTTGAGCACAAGGGTGGCCGTAGCATCATTGGTTGGAAGGATGGAATACCAAGCATTTGCCAGAACTGCATTGATGGAACCATGAAGTAGCCATGATCTTTCCAGTTTGAATGGACCATTTATTTTATGAAGGAGTTGACAGGAAGAAGAATAGGAGCATGGTCACAACAAAGATTCATAGGGATCGATTGCTTAGAGTTTGGACAGAGGCATCTCACTTAGAAGAGATAAAAAAAGGCCTCAATTTAGCCATAATAGGTGGATCCCTTCTATTTTGAGGGTAAAAAATTTATCTAAAAAAATATATTTTTTTGGATAAGTATTTCTCAGACAATATTTAGATAGGTAAATAATTTATCCATTTCTTTTATGTATTAAAAAATAGCTTAGAAATTTATTACCCATGTTCTTTTGCATTACTTGTTTCCTGCATAAGTTGCTAAGATCTATCTATATTTTTCATAATACATCTTATTACACAAATATTATTATAAATAATAATATAATATAATATATTATATTATTAGAATAATATAATAGCTTGTAATATATTATATTATAATAATAATAATATATAATAATAAAATATAATATATTATATTATTCTAATATTATAATATATGATAATAATATATAATAATATAATAATATAATATATTATAATAAATATAATAATATATTATATTAATATTTTATAATAATATTATGCAATATATCATACAATGTTATTATATATAATAATATACAATAATATATTATGTAATATTAGTATATAAAGATATTATATTATTATACTATTATATAAATATTATTATATAATATAATATATTAGAATATATTGCTATATTATTATAATACTATTATACTATATCATAGTATAATATAATATATTATATTATACTATGTTAATACCTTATATTAATATAATATAATATGTTATTATATATAATAACATATTATATTATTATTATAGTATTATATAAATATTATTACATATAATAATATTATATATTATAATATAATATATAATTATATTATGTTATGTTAATACTTATATTAATATAATATAATATATTATTGTATATAATTGCATATTATATTATTATAGTATTATATAAATATTATCATATATAATAATAAACTATGATATATTATAATATATTATTATATATTATTATATTATTATTATAATATATTATAATATTTTATGTTATATTATATTGTATTATGTTAATATCTTATGTTAATATAATATATTATATTATATTATATTATATTATTATATATTATATTATTATAAGGTTAAGGGTATATTAGGAATGAATCAGAAATGTTATCTTTCCGGTTGATGGGAAAATGATTTAAACACCTCCTAGGTAGATAAGATTTTCTCCCATTTCATAAATAAATACTATTCATGAGAAAGTAATTTATTCATCTTGAAAAATGTGAAAATATAAGTAAGTTGGTCAATGAGAAAGTTGATCAATTTTCTTATAATATTGACTCACAAAAGAATAGGCTCTCAAGAGGAAGGTCGATTAATTAAAAGAAGTTGATGAGATAACTGGAGAAATCCACTATGACTCGATGTGGCTGTGGATCACTGTTGCACTGATCAAGCTTATAGGTAGCATTGAAATCTCCACCAATAACCAAAGGACCCAAAAAAAAGTGCTTTGATTTGAAAGAGTTCCTCCCATAAAATTAAGAGGCTTCTAATCATTATCAGAAGGACTATACGATAGTGAAGCTCCAAAAAGAGTTCAAAAGATGGTCAAACTAGTTGATAGAGATAGAAAAGGAAAGAGTTT
Source organism: Elaeis guineensis (assembly GCF_000442705.2). NCBI lineage: Eukaryota > Viridiplantae > Streptophyta > Magnoliopsida > Arecales > Arecaceae > Elaeis > Elaeis guineensis. The sequence goes on along the minus strand of NC_025993.2, from coordinate 27,931,941 downwards.
CCTTCTTCAAAAGATTGAAATGGGCTGAATTCCAACCTAGAAGGATTCCATTGGTTGAGCCGATGGCATTCAAAGCTAACTAGCAATCCACTTGATCTCCAAAAAGAGATCGAAAGTATGGAGGGAGTAACCGAATCAAGATTGGAATCCTTGACTCGCAGCAACACAACCAGAAGAGATTATTAAATCCGAACTACCCTTCTTTTGAAGGGGTTCACCAAGCCCCATAATATTCTAGCATGAAATGGAAATATGGGAGAAACTCAGGCACAAGATGAGAGAACCAAAGGCAGCTGGATTACTGGGCCTCTGCCTCATCTCTCTCTTTTTCCAACCCAAGAATTAATTGCAGAATTTTCTCTACCTCTGTGTCGGACACAGAGAAACCACACTGCATGTCTTGCCCAATGAAGAGGAGTATCGTGAGACAATGCATGAAGGGTTCCCACAGCATCACTTGATATATATATATATATATATATATATTTGTGTGTGTAAAATTCCTAGTGCAATCCTTTTTTTCTAGTGAAATCAATTCATTGAAGCTGCGCATGCTATTGCTCTGACTCTAACTCCTAGTTCCTTGGCTATTATTGATGCTAAACCTTTTGTTTCATTTTACCATGTCTTTGAGAAGAATTGCATGCAATTCTCCTGATTATCTTTTTCTTTTTTAAAAAAAAGGGGAACCAAAGTTATCATAAATAGATTAAGCACAACTTAAATGAGTCAACAATTGGTAATAAGGCTAATTGGTGCTATAACCCTAAGGGCTTGCTCTTTGGAAGGTCAAATCCTAGGTAAGCTAAAATTAGAAAAAGAAAAAAGAAATATTATATTAGTAGGGGGTCCATGATAAAGCATAACATTAGCCATGGCAAACTGATTGATATACCCAGAGAGTGCTAGACCTTGGTTTAACACTTTACATAAACATGTTTAAACATGGTTATGGCATGCATGATAAGTCGTAAATAGATGGTTGCTATTATCATTGTTTTAGATGCATAATGCATGGCAAAACAAAAGCATATGCAAATTGCATAAAATGATGCTCTTCATAAGAATGCATGAATGTAGATATGATTCTTGACCGCTGATGTGTGGTGTTTGGTACATCTAGGAAAGCTATAATCACGATCCTATGATAGCGTATAGTGACCTAAATGAGATCATCATGGTTAATATATTAATCATAATATGACAATAATATGATTAATAATATATTATCATATAATATATAATATCAAATATAATATAATATTTCATATACAATATTGATATATATATTAATGGTATATTGATATATCAATTTTTTTTACTAAATTAAGAGGTATTTTTTTTTTGTATTTCAATTCAAGCTCACTGTCTCGGGGTGATCTTGGATTCCTGACCTCGACAATGAATATCTCATCACTAGGTTGGGAGGTGATTTGAAGAGTGAGGGTAATTTGAAATCATTGCTACATAGATTCACCATGATGCAACCAAACATGGTGATCTCATCACCTTCACCCATATCACCTTTGATCTTGAATAGATCACCTCATACCAAATGCCCCTTATATGATTAATTTGCATCCAATTATATAAGCTACAAGTAACCATAGTTCAGACTTTTTCCTTTGACTACTAACTCACATGGTCGGGTTGGTGTTTTTCTCATCCTTTGGCGCCGTACCACCACCACTATGATCGCCAATAGAATTATTGAAGCAAGAATCGCTGCAATGACGACAATGACTGCAGTAGCAAGCGTCTTCTTTTTTCCATGATCATCTACGCATTCGTTCCCGTTGGTGCACAGACCCGGGTTATTTTCCGTCCTAGCATAGACAAAGATCCTCAAATTAATATCAGAATCCAGTGTGGTTATAAAGGAACATTTTTTTTCCCCTATAAAGTAGCATGGGTGTTAATTATACCAAGAGTGAATTGGATACTGGATAATGAAGCAAACCTTAACTCTAGCAAGCCATTTTCTTGCTTTTGACGGAGAGCCATTGGGATCGACCCATCGAGTTGGTTGTTTGATAAATTTCTGAAAGTAGAGATCAACAATAGTAGATCATCAATATTCTACATGTATATCTGGCATATGAGTTTCCAACAAGACTAGCTTTTTCTTTTTTCCTGAGAAGTAACAGAGACTAGCTTAAGCTTACAGCATGCGAAGGGATGACAATCCTGACAGAAAATCTGGTATCGGACCCACGAAGTTATTGTTTGATAAGTCCCTGAGACACAAAGACGTGATGATATATGAAGGATTCTATTGACATAAAAAATTGCCATCGTAGGTTGGTTGTAAATTTAGACTTGGTTTATACCAAACTTCAGACTGAAATATCTTCTATGTTAGAAAAGGATGAAGACATGCAAGTATAGAAGCCTTCTTGCTCATGGAGAGAGAGATAGAAAGAGAGACTTGGCAACATTCGGGTGGATCTCTGCTCAGATCCATTCAAATTTATATTAGACAATAAAAGTTCCATTGATGATCCAAGCTCTTAAATGTAATCTACTATATCTAAAATATTTACAAACTAAAAATTATATGATTTAGAGATTCTAGTCCATAAATTATATATGTTTTTTGATCACTTGATACATAGACCAAGAGTTTCTAAATCACATAATTTTTGATCTTTAAGTATTTTAGAGATAAAAGATCACATCCGTTAACTCGAATATTCAATGTAGGACTCTCATTGTCCAATATAAATCTAAATAGATTTCAATGGAGATATGCTCGAGTGTAACAAAGTCTAGTTCTCTCTTTGCATATTTACAGAGAAAGAGAGAGATCTAAGTCCTGTGAAACTATTTCATAAAAATTCATTGATATCTTCTTTAAGAAAGCAAATTGACTTTGATTTCTACATGATTTACGTTACTTTTGGTTCTATTGTAACAAAAGATTAGCTTTTTATATGAAAAAAAAACTTGTATCAATAATTATGATCCTACACATGGACAATTCATCAATATTTTATTTATTTGCAATAAAATATTTATTTTGTGCTTGGATAAATAAAACTTATGTATATGGAATTAAAAAAAGTGAAAATTATTACTACACTTGCAAAATGTTGACTTTAAGTCCCTGGCAGCTAGGTCACATGGGCCAATTATCTGTATTATTCATCAAATCCTACTTTCTAATTAGCTTCGCAATTTCTACCTCGAGTTGGGATCCTTTATACTTGGACACACACACATACACACACATATCTCTGTGCGTGCGCGCGCACATGCATACATACATACATATACTTATACATACATACATACATACATACATACATATATATATATATATATATATATATATATATATATATATATATATATATATATATATATATATATATACACACACACACACACATACATACACACACACACACACACAATATATAGGGAGTTCGGTTCCAGATCAAGTTTGCATCTGGCATGGATATAGGATAGAAAAGGTAAGAAGTAGCCAATCCTAATCTCAAAAAATGTATATGCATTATGACCAACTTTCCAATAAAAGATTAGAGATGTTCTACAGTCTACCATTATAAACATTTTTATCCATTAAATCTCAAATTGCAATAGTCAGTCTAATGTGCATATACCATGCTTGGAAAGTTGTATTATCAATTTTGCTCAAAAAATTATATTATATATTTACACATCATAGTCTATCTAACCCTTGTAAGCATACCTACTGCAAATTGAGATATAATCGAGTAATGGGACCCCTTTGTCATAGAGATTGTAGATTAGAACTTTGACAGTAGTACCTCTCAGTGTTTGACCTCTCTGATATTAAATAATAGCATTTAATCATTATTTTCAATTACTTAAGAAAAAAAACTTAACTGCTCATGTACTGCACTTGACTTTCCATTTCTCCCATTGGAGATTGAGATTTTAAGTGTATGTTGTGTAATGAGATGATTCTTTTTTTAAGGACCACCTATCCAAGATCGACAATCAACACCCAATTCCCATCTCTGGCCATTCATTAAAAGAAGAAGAAGAAGGAGAAGAAAAGGTTTAGGCATGTAGAAGATCTGTTGTTACATGAAATCATTAAATGACCATACTTCCAAATTTTCTTATCCCTTGATTACCAACTTGGGATTTTTCTTAATCCTTATGTAACCAAGTTGGCTAGAGCATAGGTATCTGGCACCACTCTTTTTCAAGGGGTACAGCAAAGATTTTTCGCATATAACTTAAACCTGTGAGTGGTAGTTTTCAATACTTACAAGTACTCGATGGCCTTAAGGTTGTTAATGGCATCAGGTATGTTATCGTTCAAGTTTTGCGATGACAGATTTCTGCAAAGTAAATGAAACAACACAAATAGTTTAGTCTTCATATTATTAACATTTTGGAATTTGAAAAAACATCGAAGAGGCTTACAAGGATGTTACTCTTGAAGGATTAGAGGCAGAAAAGGTACAGACTATGCCTTTCCAAGTGAATTTCTGCGGAGCACATGGATCGCCTTGCCAAATCTTGATATCATACAATTTCTTGAGGTCCATCATAGCACGAACTAGCATGTTCACAAGGGAAACAAAAAGCCACCTCTAATGCTATATATATAATGCAGTCCCGAAAAAAATAAAGCAACATTGTTGAGTCAAGTCATGCTGAGAGCATATATATATATATATATATATATATTTGTGGAAAAGTAAAGAGAAAAGCATCTGAAAGGAAAAACTCAATCACATTTCTTATATTAGTATGCTATTTTTCACTATCTAGAAGGTTGAAATGATCCTTATTAGGAAAAAGAAGAAAAAATTATCCAAAACAATCAAATATAGCTGGATATCTCAAAGATTTAAGAAACTGTGTAAGGTCTTTCATGTGAAGGATAACCACCCGGTCGTGTCCTAGAGAGATTTTGAGATGCATGATTAAGGGTGGTCATGCCTTGATGGCAATGAATCATGCATGTCAAAATATAATCAGATGATCATCCATGTATGAAAGACTGCTCATAAAACAAAGGATATATTACTCAGTTTTCCTACTTTCTATTATTTAATAATATTATGTTTTTAGAGAAGTAGTGATATTTGATGCTTTCTTTTTTTTTTCTTTTCTTTTTTTGGTTTGAAAGAGATATTAGCCCTACTTGAAAGTTGAGGAACAATATACCATCTGTTATATCGGATGCCAAATCTGGCAAGGAAAGAGTAGTATAGACCTCCAGGGCATTGAGGATTGGAGGAAGAATGGAATCGGCTGCCTTCGTTAGGCTAATATTAAGCTGATTAGAACTTTCAAGCTCAAATGTGAGGGTTATGTGAGTTGATAGTAAGTAAGAAGGCCGAAAATTCCTCTGAAGAACTTGCTCGTTCATAATCACGTCGATTAATCTTGTCTTGTTCGGAGGGAGGGCTTCAAACTCTGCGAAGTGCATATACCAATAGCATATGGGACGAACATATCCGCTTTGAGAGGCATATGCAAAAAATAGCAAGCTGATATTGTTTATTGGAGTGACCGCGCTACTCATAATGACGGATGGCACCTGGAAGGCATCCCCATGATCAATTTGGATGGTCTCTGAAGTATTTATATCAAGCCAGGTACGTACGTTCCACGGCCACCAAATGCGATCATAGGTGTCATTTGGATACCTATTGATTAGCAGTTCAATGTTAAAGAAGTCATATAATGCAAGTGCATAATTTTCACCACCGAACTTGAAGAATTTTCACGTTTGCATACAGTCTCATGGATCTTTGGTTGCAATACACGCGCACACAGAGAAAGTAGAGCTAACATTAGAAATATATCTATAAAGAGTAAAGCTATATATTGGCACTCATACAATAGTTCTAAAAATATTGTTCTTGATTCAGTGATTGAGGCCCCACATTGATAATTCTAATTGTTGGATATGATCTAATATCTCTAAATTACTTATCATAAAAAATTATGTTGTTTGGAGTTCTTTGCCTATGCATCTAATGATTTGAAATGCATAGTTTAAAAAACACAAAACATGCATCATGTTCTCTTTCTAAATATGATTTTTATTTTCCATACATTCATTTTTACTTTTTGATATGCTTCGGAGCTGACCACAGCTGATATATATGGCAAAAATGAACTAGAGTTTGCCATGAGTTTGCTAAGAAACCTTCATCTTGGCCAACCATCTTTTGCCATATGGTTAGTCCAAGGATGTACAGAGATGCCCAAAGCTTTTGCCATCTAGCTAGAGTTGGCCCATGATGATAAATAGTTTTTATAACCATAAAATATAAGGGAATTAGAAAATGGAAGAATCACCTATACAATATCTTACGAACATGTGAATGATTATCCAAAATGGTCAATGTCCCAAGATTTCATAGCAACAAATGCTGGCTTTTGCCTATATAAACTAGCCCTAGGAGGATTCCTAGTCGAGGTCCCAATTTTGAAGTTTTAACCTCTTCATCCTAAGTGCTCTAAAGTTTCCATCTCTTTGCTACTCGCACGGCACCTCCACTATTTTGTTAGGAGTTATTTGACTTAAGCATCATAGGATTTTCTATCAGACACTCTCCAACAAGAGAGCTTCCCTATTTATAGTATTTCAAGGCCATGTCTGATGTTGGAGTAGTCATTCATTCACAATCTCCTTCCCTCAGCCATTGATTAGGTGCAATCAATCTAATTGTGACCATATTTGAGCCCCATCAACCATCATCAATCAGAGAGGGAGGCACATCGAGATCTCTGACCAATTCTTTGATCTATGCAATGCCCCATTGAGTCCTCAGCAAACCATCTAACTTGATGGCCAGAGGTTGGTGCTAAAAGAAGGGTCTTGATCCTATTATCAGAAGTTTTATCTTATCATTAGATGTCATACCATTAGATGCTATGATATTGTACTATAAAGATAATAGTTCATAGCCTTTGCTAAGGAGCCAAGGTCTCACCAGAAGTCCATGTATATAGAGCAGAGATATACGCGATTACCTCAAGTAGAAATATATGAAGATAAAGAGAGTCGACTCTATATAGAATGTGGTAGGTCCAAGTCACTTAGCCAGCTAAACACTGAAGTCTATCCTTAGAAGATGGGGCTCAGGTATATAGCAGATTGGCTTTAGTGCAAGTAAAAGTTTGTTGGATGTGTATCCTAAAAATCAATCTTGACTGACACATACTTTTCTCTAGGGTATGTTTTGTATTTGTTGGATAGTCTTTATAACTAATCATGTCTTATGTGTCCATGATTTGTCCTAAAAATTAACAAAGATGATTTTGTATATTCTCAAGGTGTTAAAAATTTGAGACATACATCATTAGTGGTTAATTTCTAAATGCTCCCGATCGAAGGATCATTACGGAAGACAGTGATCAATCTATTCAAGATCGGTGCACATATCACCTCCCTTTGGGATAGATGAGTCTCGAGTCTACGATGTAGAGATACTGGGATGAGAGTGCAGGTGGTTGTTAGATAACAACTTACACTGAGCGTAACTAATATGAGAAATTACTTGGATGTCTACTCACTTATCAGTGATCTTTCTCGATGCTGCAGTAGTGTGATTAGTCTTTTGACCTGCGATGTGTTGGCTATTCATAGCGAGGCTACTTAGTTTGACTGCATGTTCCCTTGGTCCCTAGCCATATGAGTCTTTGCTATGTATATTGGCTATTGTAGGTTCAAGTTCACTGTTTGGAGTAGGATGCACCTAGATAGAATCTATCGACCTTAGTAGAAAATGATAAGTCTTATGTGATCTATAAGACTTAGTTTAGAAAATCTCTAGCCAGAGTAAGTGTGAATACTGAAAAAAATTTTTATGAGATTCACAGATAAACTCGAGTCGAGCCAATCTAGCATATGACTGACGATGGAGTTTGACGAGTTCTCCATGACCTCCGTTAAGTTGGGACTCACGATAGAGGGATTGTATCACACGATAATTATACCTAGAGATTCATTTTTCTATTCTACTGGATTGCCACTACATGTTGCTAGATGTCACTGGTGGATTGTGAGAACTCACTAAGATCATTTTTGGATCAACGATCTTTGTTGAGGTGAGTTAGAATCATTTCAGTCCATCGAAAAGAGTTTCAATGATACCATGATAGAGATCACAGTATGTCTCACTATCAGACAGAATAGAACCTGAGGGGTCACATACAAAAGGAGCATAACCTAATTAATGGCTTGAATTATATTTGAATTATCAATCAGATTGATAGTTTAAATTTTAAAAACTGCTAATTTGTAAGCGTTACAATTTTGGCAGCTGCTAATTGTTAGCACAAGGGACTTAATTATAAATATTATAATTTTTTTAGAGCTGATTAAATTATAAATTAAATTTTAATTAATTTAAATTAGATATAATTTAATTAAACTTAATTTAATTTAATATTAATTAGATTCAATTATCCAAGTCAGATTTAGATTTCAAGCCTGATTGAATCAGGCTTGAAGCCTTTTTGAATTCGATTCGTTTCGGACTTGATTTGAATCTGATTGAGGCTCTATTTGAACCAGATGAATCATGACTCAGAGAGCCTAAAGTTTTTGAGACTTTTTCTCTAGAAATAATGCTAAAAGAAGAAGTGGAGCATTATTTTTCTCATCCTTTTTTTCTTAGCACGCGTGAAAGGGGAGGGAGCGCCAATAGTTAGCGCTCTGCCTTATCTAGAATTTTTTTCATCCAAATTTTTTTTATTTGAATTTGATTTAAAATAAGATAGAAATCTCTCTAATTGGGGCATGGAAGATTAATTTTGTGTGACAAAAAAATTTAGAGAAGGTGGGACGTGCGCTTATTGTGAGGAGATTTCTTTTTTACAATACATCCTTATCTCAATGCCCTTCTACCCCTTTGATTTGGATTTAACGCCTAGGATCAAATGGGATTTGATCTTTTAAGGAGTTAAAAAGTGGTTTTATGAGTGAAAAAAAATGGTACGATAAAAAAAAAGTGGGCATGAGGCTTTTGACGTGAGAAATGTGTGGGTCTTCTTTATAACATCATCTCTTCTTCCCTACACCTCTTCCTCCCTTCTCCACTTCATGTCCATGCCCAGATCTGATAAAGATCAAATCTAAGAAGAGAAAAGAGAGAGAAGAAGAGAAAAAGAAAGGTTCTTCTTCTCTTCATGGTGATCTGGTTCAAATTTCGATGGATCTGCGCGAAAGAGTTCGCGCAGCGATCTTCTTCTTTAAGATCTAGAAGAAGAGATCTAGATCCAAGGATGAGGAACGAGATCTGTTGAAAAATATATCCCAAAGTCAATCGTCAGTCTGTTGATGGTTGTTCTATTTGATGTAATTGTATATGATTTAATTAATAAAATATCTATTTGCTAATTTTCATCATAAGTTTGTACATCTTCTATATCAAACTTCTGTATTATGATGAAAGTCCTTAGGACTATTTTAAATCGATAAAGAAAGATTTATTATTTAGTCCTTAAATGAGTTCATGACCAAATGATATGCTATTACGAGGATGATAGACATATCAAGTGCAGGTCATTATGTACCATATATGTTGGTTATCCTCTTAATCAAGGAGTGTGGAGATACTGGTATGGCATGCAGGTGAAATGTAGGAGTATATTTCACTGAACGTGATCAACTCTAGAGCACTCTGCTGTCAAGAGTCACTCCAAAAGGATATAGGTATAAATGTTCCTCCGACCTGTGATCACCAGGTGATTTGCAAGCAACTCACTGTACTTTGATATCGGACTACCTAAATTTTTAATTCAAAATCAGAAGATTTTTTAGCACAGTCAAGTACTTATGAAGTCAGTACATGAGTCAAGATGAAATTAATCACTCCAAGAGATTCGAGAGAATGCTTGATATTTTAATTTAGTAAAACCTTGGCCAGGGCAATCATTGTGAGGAGTCACAGGATTTATCAAGTTGAGACACATAATAGATATACTGTTAAGAGTTGACAGTTTTAACTCTAAGTCATCCTAGCATTAAGAGTCAAAGGGATGAATTATACGGTAACTATATCCAAATAGGTTCTTGAGTGTTGCTTTGCATACATTCAACCTATCTGGACGTCGGGTACCATTACTAGATGGTTACTTCGATTGGTACAGAAATTAGTTCTTGTGCTATCGATTTATGTTCGAACCAATGAGGTCACACATATTAAATTTTTTTTTTCGATCATATGGCTAATCTAAAGAGTCTCAATGGATGGAAACTCTGGTGAAGAGTCCCACTGGATGGAGACTCTGCTGAAGAGTCCCACTAGACGGAGACTCTAGAGAAGAGTCCCACTAGACTTGGACTCTATTATTAATGAAGGATTAATTAGTGATTAGATCACTAATTAGCTCAATTTGATTAAGCATTAAAGTTTGGATCAAGTTTAATTGAATTGGATTCAATCAGGTCAAGTCTGATTAGGTTATGAGATGACCTAATCGATAAGGGAGAAATGATCCTGATTTGATCGGATCTATGGCTCAATTAAGTTGTTAATTTGATTAGATTTAATTGAGATTATAGGAGCCTAATTAAATTAGATTCATCATATTTTAATTGATCTAATTGGATTAGGTTTGAAAGAAATCCAATTGGTTAAACCCTAGAGTCCCAAATAAGTGGGACTCTCTCCCTTGCGCCCCCCAAATTATCTCACATCTTTTCTAACCAGACAAAATCAGTTTGTGCATGAGAAAATAAAAAAATAACCTTTTTTTTGTTGCCCATTAAGGAAAGGAATTGGTTGATTTTGATTTGAATTTAAATTGATTTGAATTTCAACCTAAAATCTTATCCATATCCTTCCACACATCGGTAGTTTTGAAGGTGCCCATTTTATGTGAGAAAAGAAAATCTTTTTGATAGTTTTTTATGTCTAATTTTCTCTGATAAGTCTCTCTTTAAGTCAGATAAGGGTGAAAAAAAGTTGGAGTCAAATTGAAATTCAAAATAGTTTGAATTGCAACAAACTCAAACCCTTATCCTATCTTACCTAGTTTGTGCGACAACCATAAAAAGGTCATAATTTTATATGCCAAACATAGAGAGCATTTTACTATGAGATATTAGAGAGAAAGAAGGGCCAAAATCCTTCTTTGGGATGTGAGGTTTGGTGGGTTTCTTTTTTTCTTTGTGTGAACAAAAGAGGAGATCGTTCTCCTCTCAAGTGAGCAATCTAGAACTGTTCTAGAGTTTTGGATGAGAGAAAAATCAAAGAGAAGAGAGTGTTCATCAAAATTTTCTCCATCATCTAGTATCTCCTCTGATCTATCTTCAACATCAAAAAGATCTGAGGTGATCAAAAGAAGAGATCAAATCAGATCTGCCATTAGAAGCCGACTGCACGAGCTAGCACTCCCGCGGAGGGCTAATCGATCCGAGGACTTCATGTGGACCATCCGTAAAGGCCGGATGTTTGTGCAGCTGCGAGCGATCAGAGAGAACTTCTAGATCTATATTCTCAATTATGGAGTTTGACTATCCATGCTCAGGTATTGGGTTTGAAATTCTAGAAGTGGTAGATTAAATCTATCACTAATTATTGTTCTTGTTCAAACGCTTGTAATTTTAGATTCAAATTTTTATGCATATAAATTTATATTATAAATCTATTTATAAAAATTTTAAGATCAAATTTTATGCATATATTTATAAATTAAATATTTTAATCTAATATTTTTTTATTAAAAAATTTTTGAAATGCATGTATGAAACCCCTACGCGATCCTACAGTGGGCTCAGAGCCAGGTTGCTTATAATATGAATTTATTCTTGCATATAATCTAATATTACATGCATTTAGATCTATAATTTAGTTTAGATTAGATCTAATATATGATATTGAGATCTAAAATTAATTATAGATCTGATCTATCACTAATTGATGTTCTTGTTCAAACGCTTGTAATTTTAGATTCAGATTTTTATGTATATAAATTTATATTATAAATCTATTTACAAAAATTTTAAGATCAAATTTATGTATATATTTATAAATTAAATATTTTAATCTAATATTTTTTTATTAAAATTTTTTTGAAATGCATGTATGCAACCCCTACGCGATCCTACAGTGGGCTCAGAGCCAGGTTGCTTATAACATAAATTTATTCTTGCATATATTCTGATATTACATGCATTTAGATCTATAATTTAATTTAGATTAGATCTAATATGATATTTAGATCTAAAATTAATTATAGATCTGATTGTACAAACTGATATAAGGTTGTCCTGCTATAAGGTTTACCCCTTACAGTGCAAAGATTGTCCTAGTTTGTGCTGATCTTTATATAATCTGATTTTAATTATTTAGATTAGATATAAATAATTAAATTATCATCTGAGTAATATAGTAATCTGATTGGATAGATTCTCATAGTCATCCGATCATAGGAGAAATCAGGGTATCACAACTCTATTTGCCCATTCGATGGGATCTTCTACGGTGTGTAGGGGTGCTGTACGGTCTTTTCCATGATGATGAATAATGAAAAAAAATTTAAAATTTTATTTTAGATCTGAAATAATATATATTAGATCTAAAATTAGTATTTTGATCATTAAATAATTGATTATAAAAATATTTTATAAAATTAAAAACTATTTTTAAACACTGAATCTGAACCCATATCAACCTAAAACTTAATTAAAAATTAATTGATCTAGATTTGAGAATCAAAGATCTAAGGTATTAATTTCATAATTCATGGGTTAATGGGTTAGCTCGAGTCAAATCTATTTAATTGGGTTAGACCTAGGATAAGAAATCATTGATAATGGATCATATTAGTAATTGATCAAATCTAATTAAAAGTTAATTCTAATTGGGTCAATTTCTTCTTTTGATCAATTTTAATAGTTATAGTTGATCAAATCCATATCTTTGATTAGACCAATATGGACTTTGATTGTGGCTCCATGTCGAACCTAAGTCTATAAGTTGATCAAATTGAAAGTGACTAACCAATTGGTGTCTAAGGTAAGTATGACAGCTTTGATCGGTGGTCATTAATTGAGAGCTATTTGCATAGATTGAGTCTATGTCGAGTTAATGGCATATCCCTTCCATCGATCTCACTTATCTGACCAACATGGTGAATCATATTTTGATTAGATCACTTAATGATTGGACTTGACCCATGCTAATTAGGAAATCAGTATGACTGATTTAGGTGCCTCTAGTTCAACTTGTCTTGAGTCCTCTTTATGACTTGATGAAGTCAGTGGGAGGATTCATGACTGGTTGGTTGGACCAGTTCATACCTAATATTCTTTAATCTGACTTGGTGAAGTGAGTGGGAGGATTAAGATTAACTAGTCAAGCTTCTTCTCATCTCTCAATTCAACCAATTAAATCTTTTAAAATTGTTAGGTCTCTAAAATGAAATAGTTATGGTGATAATTCGATCATAGCCTTCCACTAAGTTAGATGATAATGAGTCCAACAGTTTCGATGATCATTGGAGGTGCCACATGCCTGATGCTCATCTGACTATCGAAATTATCATTCATGATATATTGATTTAGTTGTATCTTTTTCATGATGGTTAGGTTGGCCGAGCCACACTCGGGCCTAGTCACTCATTTGTCAGATGTACTAAATTCTGGCATGTTAATGGTTGGACCTAATTAGAACTTTCAGTGGAGGTGCCACACACCTGCTGAAGAGGTGTCTGGGGCAAAATTGAATGCTAAAAATTATTTGGAGAAATAATTGGTTAAGAATCTACCCATAGATACATAAGGGTTGGCCGAGCCACACTCGAGCTCATGTGCAGTCCATGTGGTTCTAGTACCCACTAAGAAATTAGTGTAATTTCTCGAATTGAAGGTAGAGGCTATCAATTCAAATAAAATAGTGGAAGAACTTTTAGGCTAAAAATCATATTTTTAGGCTTAATCAATTTATATACTAATTAGATTTTGATTTTTTTTTATAGTTATGGCCATCACCTTGTCGCTCTGATTACTATTAGATAGTGATAAATTAATGAGATCAAATTTTAATAGCTGGTATCGAAAGCTCAAAATAGTCCTAAAGCACGAACGGATCTTGTATGTATTGATAGATCTGACATCTGAGGAGCCAGCTTCGAATGCGCATAGCACGGTCAGAGACACTTATCAGAAGTAGCTCAATGATTGAACTACAGTTCGTTACATTATGATGGCGGCAATGAATGATGAGTTCAGCCATCATTTTGAGAATGCTAAGCCACAGGACATGTTGCAAATATTGAATGAATCTTTTGGCACAGCCGACGACGTTAAGAGGCACAAAACTAGTTGTGCCATCTTCAATGCTCGAATGAGGAAAGGAGCGTCAGTCATCGATCATGTACTGTACATGATCGAGATGATTGAGCACTTATGCAAGCTCGGCTTTTCTCTGTATGAGCAATTGGAGAAAGATGCTATTCTGAACTCTCTGTCCAAGTCTTACCTCTCTTTTCTTACTCATTTTTGAATGATAAAGCCTACGATCAACTACCATAATTTGCTGGGATTGCTGTAGAACTTTGATAAGGATCACCAGCTCCACAAGGAGTCGGTGAATGTAGTAGGAGGGTCTTTTTCTGGACGTTGATCTTTTAAGAAAGAGAAGAAGAACAAGAAGAACAAAAAAAAGGTGCAAAATGCTGGGGCACCCAAATCCAGTCAGACCAAAAAATTCAAGGCCGATCAGAGCCAGACGGAATGCTTCTATTGCAAGAAGAAGGGACACTAGAAGAGAAATTATCCTCAGTACATTACCTCCTTAGATCCAAACAAGTCGAGAAAGAAGCAAGTTGTTGCTGGACAAGATAATTATATGATGACACCTTGTAATTTCTCAATTTGTGATTCTACTACTTGGATATTAGATATCAAAAATTTTTTTAATATTTACAATTCGTTGCAGGGTCTGCAGGTCAGTAAGATATTTGAAGAAGGTGAAAAATTTCTCAATGTTGGAGATGGAAGACTAATTCTAGTTCTAACGTTAGAAATTATTAAACTTGTATTCAAGTCAAATATAATTGTTCTTAGTGAATATCATTTTTGTCCTTCTTTTTTATTGAACATTATTTCTATAGGCCTCTTGGCGATGTACGGTTATAAAATTTTAATAAAAAAAAAATTAATTTTAATATCATTATGAATGGTGTTAATCTGATGAATGGATAGCTAAACAATGATATTTATATATTGTCACAACCTGTTAGTATAATATACACATCCAGCAAACACCCTAGAATTAGTGATGTCTCCGATATCTACCTTTGGCACTGTAGATTAGATCATGTTAACAAGAACAGAATAAATAGGTTGACACAAAAGAAAATCTTTGAAATCAGTGATTATAAATCACTTCCAACCTGTGAGTCATGTCTTCTTAAGAAAATGACCAAGTCACCTTTTACTGAAAAAGATAAGCGAGATAGTGAAGTTCTAAGTCTGATACATAGTGATGTATGTGGATCGATAAACACTAGTGCTAGAGGTGAATATTATTATTTTATTATTTTTAAAGATAATCTATCGAGGTTTGGGCACGTCTACTTAATGACGTATAAGTCAGAATCATTTGAAATATTCAAATGATTTCGTAATGAAGTAGAAAAAGTATAAACTGGGAAGAGTATTAAAATTCTTCGATCTGACCGAGGAGGAGAATACCTCTCCTGTGAGTTTCAGACATACTTAGAACAGAATGAGATTCTCTCACAATGGATTCCTCCTGCAACACCACAGTATAATAGTATATCGAAAAGGAAGAATCGAACCCTATTAGACATGGTTCGGTCCATGATGGGCTTTGCAAGTCTGCCGATGTCCTTTTGAGGATATGCACTCGAGTCAGCTTGTTATATTTTAAATAAAATTTTGAATAAGTCTGTAAGTAAAATACCACATGAGATGTGGACAAGGTGTAAGCCAGCACTCTCTCACCTTAAGATTTGGGGATGTCCGACTTATGTCAGATGTTTGAAAACTGACAAGCTTGGATCTAGGTCTGACAAGTGTCTATTTGTAGGATACTCAAAAGAGACCAAGGGATATTACTTCTACCTTGCTAGCGAACAGAAGGTGTTCATCAGTAATAGGGCAATCTTTCTAGAAAAAGAGTTCCTTGGAGAAGGAACTAATGCCTCAAAGATTAAACTTGATGAAGTTCGATCAGTAGAAGAACCGACACAATCTTGTCAACCCATAGAATTAGACTTGATTAGATCAAATTCAAAATCTGTTGTAGAAATATCTTTAAGGAGATCTGATAGAGTACCCTGTCAAATGGATAGATACTACAGTTTTTTGATCCGAGATAGTGATCCAGTTGAACTCGATGAGAACAATAAGGATCCGATCACCTATATGGATGCGATGTAGAGGTCTGACTCCGATAAGTGGCTGGAAGCTATAAAATAAGAAATGGAGTCCATGAAAGTCAACAATGTATGGACATTGGTTGACCCATCTGAAAGGGTAAAATCCATAAGGTGTAAATGGGTTTTCAAAAGGAAGAGGGACGCAGATGGGAAGGTAGAGACCTATAAAGCCCATCTGGTTGCCAAGGGTTACCATCAGTTTTATGGTATTGACTATGACGAGATATTTTCTCTTGTGGCAATGCTCAAATCTATTTGGATCATGCTTGCGATAGCAGCACATCTGGACTATAAAATCTGACAAATGAATGTGAAAACAGCCTTCCTAAATGGAGAGCTGAAAGAAGAGATATATATGATATAATCTGAAGGTTTCATATCCACAGATGAGTCAAAGGTATGCAAGCTTCAGAGGTCCATTTATGGACTTAAGCAGGCATCTCAAAGTTGGAACATGTGTTTTGATAAAGTGATCAGAACGTATGGCTTCATTAAGAATGGAGAGGAACCCTACATATACAAGTGGGTTAATAACTCGATAATAGTATTTTTATTTTGTATGTGGATGATATTCTGTTAATCAAAAATGACATCCCTACTTATAGAGAATAAAAGTTTAGTTGTCGTCATAGTTCTCCATAAAGGACTTGGGAGAAACATCCTTTATCTTTGGGATAAAAATCTATAGAGATAGATCTAAAAGGTTGTTTAGATTATCCCAGTCAATATATATTGATACTATGCTGAAAAGGTTCAGCATGGAGAATTTCAAAAAAGACTATCTTTCGATAGATCAAAAAATTTCTCTCTTGAAGGGTGATTGTCCGACAACTCCTCAAGAGAGAGAGTGTATGAGTAGAATTTTATATACTTCGGTAGTGAGATCTATTATGTATGTCATGATATATACATGATCGGATGTGGCATACTCACTAAAGATAGTGAGTAGATACCAGTCCGATCCAGGTGAGAACCATTGGAAGGTCGTAAAGACCATCCTTAAGTATTTAAGAAATACTAAGGATCAGTAGCTTATCTATAGAGAATCTGACTTAAAACTTATGAGGTTTACTGACTCCAATTTTTAGTCGGATCGTGACGACAGCAAGAGTGTGTCGAGATATATTTATACCCTAAAAGGTAGAGCAATCTGCTGAAAGAGTTCTAAGCAACACACTATGGCCGACTCTACTTGTGAGGCAAAATATATCGCGGCATCCGATACTGTGAATGAAGCTGTGTGGTTATGAAAATTTATCAACGTGCTCAGAGTGGCACCCTCCCTTGATGATCCCATCTTGTTGTACTATGACAGCACTAGTGCCATTGCTCAAGCGAAAGAACCGAAGTTACATTAGCGAACCAAGCACATTCTGCGTCACTACCACCTGATCCAAAAAATCATGGATCGAGGTGACATCGACCTTCAGAAGAACGATGGAAAGGAGAACCTAACCGACCTATTAACTAAAGCCCTTACGATAAAGAAGTTCGAAAATCATAAAATGAAGATGGGTATACGATACTGTACCGATTGGCTTTAGTACAAGTGAAAGTTATTGAAAAATATATCCCAAAGCCAATCGTCAGCCTGTTGACGGTTGTACTATTTGATGTAATAGTATATGAATTAAATAATAAAATATTTATTTAATAATATTCATCATAAGCTTGTACATCTTCTATATCGAACGTCTGTGTTATGATGAAAGTCCTTAGGACTATTTTAAATTGATAAAGGAGGATTTATCATTTAGTCCTTAAATGAGTTCGTGACCAAATGATATGCTATTACTAGGATGATAGACATATCAAGTGTAGGTTATTATGTGCCATATAGGTTGGTTATCCTCTTAACCAAGGAGCGTAGAGATGCTGGTATGGCATACAGGTAAAATATAGGAGCATATTTCACTGAACGTGATCAATTTTGGAGCACTCTACTGTCAAAAGTCACTCCGAAGGGATATGGATATAAGTGTCCCTCTGACTTGAGATCACCACGGTGACTTACAAGCAACTCACTATGCTTTGGTACCGAACTATCTGAATTTTTAATTCAAGATCGAAAGATTTTTGAGCACAGTCAAATACTTGTGAAGTCAGTGAGTGAGTCAAGATGAAATTGATCACTCCAAAAGATTGAAGAGAATGCTTTGTCTTTCAATTTAGTAAGATCTTGACCAGGGCAATCCTTGTGAGGAGTCACAGGATTTATCAAATTGAGACATATAATGGATATACTATTAAGAGTTGACAGTTTAAATGCTAAGTCATCCTAGCATCAAGGGTCAAAGGGATGAATTATATGATAATTATATCTAAATAGATTCTTGAGTGTTGTTTTGCATATATTTGGTCTATCTGGATATCGGGTACCATTGCTAGATGGTTACTTCGATTAGTACAGGAATCAGTTCCTGTGCTACCGATTTAGGTTCGAACCTATGGGGTCACACACATCAAAAATTTTTCTCTGATTACATGGCTAATTTGAAGAGTCTTACTGGATGGAGACTCTGCTGAAGAGTCCCACTGGACGGGGACTCTGCTGAAGAGTCCAGTGGGGACTCTACAGAAGAGTCTCACTAAACGAAGACTCTAGAAAAGAATCTCACTAGACTTAGACTTTATCATTAATGATAGATTAGTTAGTGATTAGATCACTAATTAGTTCAATTTGATTGAGCATTAAAATCTGGATCAAGTTTGATTGAATTGGATTCAATCAGGTCAAGTCTGATTTGGTTATGAGATGACGTAATCGATAAGGGAGATATGATCCTGATTTGATCAGATCTATGGTTCAATTAATTTATTGATTTGATTAGATTTAATTAAGATTATATAAGCCTAATTAAATTAGGTTCATCATATTTTAATTGGATCTAATTAGATTGGATTTGAAAGAAATCCAATTGGTTAAACTCTAGAGTCCCAAATGAGTGGGACTCTCTCCCTTGCGCCCCCCAAATTATCTAACATCTTTTCTCACCACACAAAATCAATTTATGCATGAGAAAATTAGAAAATAATCCTTCTTTTGTTACCCATTAAGGATAGAAATTGGTTGGTTTTGATTTGAATTCAAATTGATTTGAATTTTAACCTAAAACCTTATCCATATCCTTCCACACGTCGGCAGTTTTGAAGGTGCCCATTGTGTGCAAGAAAAAGAAGTCTTTTCAATAGTTTTTCACATCCAATTTTGTCTGATAAGTCCTTCTTTAAGTCAGATAAAGGTGAGAAAAAGTTAGAGTCAAATTGAAATTCAAAATGATTTAAATTGCAACAAACTCCAGCCCTTATCCTATCTTACCTGGTTTGTGCGACAACCATAAAAAGGCCATAATTTTATGCACCAAACATAGAGAGCTTTTCATTGTGAGATACCAAAGAGAAAGAGGGGCTAAAATCTTTCTTTGGGATGTGAGGTTTGGGTGGGTTTCCTTCTTCCTTGGTGTAAACAAAAGATGAGACCTTTTTCCTCTCGGATGAGTAACCTAGAACTGTTCTAAGATTTTGGGTGAGAGAAAAATCAAAGAGAAAAGAGTCTTCATCAAATTTTTCTCTACCATCTAGTATCCCCTCTGATCCATCTTCAACATTAAAAATATCTGAGGCGATTGAAGGAAGAGATCAAATCAGATCTGCCATCAAAAGCCGACTGATCGGTCCGAGGACTTCATGTGGATCATCCATAGAGGTCGGATACTTGTGCGACTGTGAGCGATCAGAGAGGACTTTCAGATCTATATTCTCAATTATAGAGTTTGGCTACCCATGCTCAGATATTAGGCTTGAAACTCTAGAAGTGGTAGATTAGATCTATCACTAATTGCTGTTCTTGTTCAAATGCTTGTAATTTTAGATTCAAATTTTTATGCATATAAATTTATGTTATAAATTTATTTATAAGAGTTTTAAGATCAG
The DNA here is from genome assembly GCF_000442705.2 of Elaeis guineensis. Taxonomy (NCBI): domain Eukaryota; kingdom Viridiplantae; phylum Streptophyta; class Magnoliopsida; order Arecales; family Arecaceae; genus Elaeis; species Elaeis guineensis. The sequence continues at coordinate 27,911,628 of NC_025993.2, read as the reverse complement.
ATCTTATATATGTATTTATAGATTAAATAGTTTAATTTAATGTTCTTCTATTAAAAAAATTTTGAAATGCATGCATGAAACCCCTAAGCGATCCTACAAGATCTACAAGGTGCTAGCACATCGGTGATCTCGGTGCTCCGATCAGATGACTTCATGTGGATACCAGCAGAGGTCAGATGCATGTACGGCTATGATCAGAACTTGAAATATTCATAGGATCTGAGGTATGGAGATCCCATCTTTGTTTGTTTTTTTCTAATGATTTGTTTTTCTATTTTAGATTTTAGATCATGATTATATGTTCATTTCAAGATCCTTATTATGATTTTTAGATCTAATCTGGTACATGAATAAATTAAAATTATTTTAATTTATTTATTTTCACTACCTAGATGTCTAGAAAAAATTTTAAACTACACGTACGAAACCGTAATAGTTTTCTAACAAGTGAGATGTAGGAGTACATCTCATTTAATGTGACCAACTATGGAGTACTTTACTGTCAAGAGTAGCTCGCGAAGGGTAAGGGTAGAAGTGTCCCTCCGATCTGAGATCATCAGAGTGACTTGCAAGTAATTCACTGTGTTTTGATGCTGGACTACCTGAATTTCTAATTCAATAGCTAAAAACTTTTTGGGCACAGTCAAGTATCTATTAAGTCGGTGCATGAGTCAAGAAGGGATTGACCCTTCCGAATAAGTAGGAGTTAATATATCACTGTATTTTAATTTGATAAAATTTAGATCCAGATAATCCATATGATGGATTTGAAAGATTAAAATATAATGTGAATGACTATTCTAGGATTGACAGTTAAACCTTAGGTTACCTTGAGCATTAAGATCAAAGGGATGAATTATACGGTAACCATATGTCAGTAGGTTCTTGAATATTGCTTTGCAATCATTCGATCTATCTAGATATCAGATCCTATTACTCGATGGTTATATCGATTAATTCAAAAATTTATTCCTGTACTACTAGCTTAAGTTCAAACTTATGAGGTCACACTCAAAAAAAATTTCTGACTGATTATGTAGTTGATCAATAATTGAGAATCATTCAAAAATGTAATCATCAATTTGATTGATGGTTAACCTTATGCAAAAATTATGATAAATTATTCGTTAAGTGTTAGTAAATTAATAAAAGATTAATTAGCAATTAGATTGCTAATTAGCTCAATTTGATTGAGCAAAGAAGATTAGATCAAATCTAATTGAATTAGATTCAATTAGGTTTGACCCGATTAGGTTATGAGATGATCTAATCACTAAGGAAGAATTGTTCCTGATTTGATCAGAATTTTGGTTCAATCAATTTCTAATTTGATTAAAATTTGATAAAGAATTCATAAACCTAATTAGATTAGATTTCATCTATCTATTTGGGCCTAACCAAATATGATTTGGTTTGGAGTCAAATAAGGAATCCTAGAGTTCATAAAAGATTGGACTCCTCTTCCCTTGCGCCACCTATTTTTGGATGTCATCTTTTCTCATGCTAAAAGAGTTTTTGCAAGAGATTTCTCCATGCCAAAAACATCAGATGTCACCCCTTCCTCTTAACACCATATATGGATGGGTTTTGATAAGGAAAGGTTTGAGATTTGATTTCAAATATAACTCCTTATCAAGAGAAGTTTGTTCTCATCCAAACTACCTACATGCCATCCTCATTCCCTCTTATTTTGTGTGACATTTTGAGAGGGTTTTCACCATGGAAAATTCTGAGATTGGCATGTGAGAATATTGCCATGTCCCATTCTTTTTTGTCGCCCCTTGGTTTAAGGTTTTGGTGAGAGTTTGAATTCAAATGCGATGTGAATTCAAACTAAAACTAATCTTGGACACCCACCTAAATATGAGATCCTTTTGTGCGACAAAAGGAAAAACTTTTATCATGAGATACTTGCGAGGTTTTCTCACATGGTGAGAGGGGTTGGGTGCGACATTTTTGGCATGATAGAAAGAGGAGAGCCGGTCTCTTCTTTGGGTGATTAAAACCTAGGGTTCTAAGGTTTATGGCTAAGGGTTTGGGAAGAGAGAAAAACATGAAAGAAGAGTGTCTTCTCTCCATATTTTTTTTATCTCCTCATTTTTTTCAGATGTCCTTTTTCAACCTTTAAAAAGGTTCAAGATATTTAAAAAAAGGATCCAGATCAGCCAACAAGATGGTTTTCACGCGAGCTAGCTCCCGAGAAAATCGATCAGATCGGAGCTTCGAGTGGACTATCCATAGAGGCTGGACATGCTGTGCGGCTGTGAGAAACCAGCGAGGATCTCTTTATCATTTTTATCAGTAGCGACGATCGTCGATCCATGCTCAGGTGTCAAATTTTAAACTCAGATTAGAAGTAGATTTGATCTACTATTCACATCTATGCATGTAGATTTTATTTTTTGATTTTTAGATTTTATATGCCACATATCATGTCTCAGATCTTAGAGTAAGTTGATTTATTGATCTGATCATATGCATATTAGATTAATATGATTAATCAAGTTGCTTTCCACTGTGATTAGTTTCAAAAATTTTTAAAATACATGTATGAAATCGCCTATGTTTTGGCATCCTAGGCAATAGCATGATCTCACTCAATCATGACTATCCCTCACTCTACCTTGTGAATCTTATGCTCCACCATCTCCACTCTCTCTTGATAGTCCGAAATGATGGCCGCTAAAGCATGAATTGCATAAGAGGTTTATAGAATAAATGATGGAGTTAACAAAAGATAATTAGGCTTCAACGGCAACTCTCTTGATCTGTAGAACTCAACTCAACCATGGTAGTGCATTTTGAATCAATGACTTGATTCGTTATCAAGTTTTGAAGAAACATCACAACTTGAGGAAGAATCATCCCCCTCACCATTTATCCTATGAGCTCAAGAGTATCGAGGATAAAGTCTGTAGGTCTAAGTGACCATGTTGGTAGGAAAATATCTAGCTCAGTCTCTTAAGATGAAGATGGTAGCTACTAGGAGATCATGCTCCTACAGTCTGCTATGAGGTCGATGCAATCAAGATCTCGATACTCAAGTTTGAAGCTCATTCTAGGATGGAAGCTAATTAATTCCAATGTAGAGGTGGCTTCATCCACAAAAACTAGCACCTTTACGAGCTTGACATCAACTATAGAATCCAAGTTGGACCTATAAGCGAAGTAGGAGGTACACCCTTAAGGGCCCCTAAAGAAGTGTTGTGCAGGATCCGGTACCACACGGTGCAACAGAAAGAAAGAAGAAACAAAATAAGAAATACAATACAAATACGTAGATCGGCCTCAAGCCTACCTCCACAAGTCATGCAAGCTTCACTATGAGAGAATAAAATAAAATTAATACAAGAAGAACTTACCACTCCATCCTTGTACAAGAGTCTCTCAACAAAAAATCCCAAAATCTTCATAAAAGCTCTCTGAAACATCTTTTGAAGTCTTTTTCACCTTCAAGACATCACCAGCTCTCTAACATAACAAACGGCTCATCAATTGAAGCTATATAGACTTCAGAATTACAAAAATACTATTTCAGAAGAAATACAGAATCTCAATCAATTCTAAAACCATCCATGGACATCCGATCATAACCGGCTCACACGAAAGCTATCCGATCGTGCAAAACAGCTTTTGATCATGCTCGGATTGAGTTCTAACTGTCTGAATGCGACAGCATGTGACCTAAATCATCGGATCGTGCAAAACCTCTTCTAAACCATGCGTGGACTACGTGATCGGTCCACACGGCTTCCATGGACCACCCAGCATCCCACGATCCATGGTGGACCACGCAGGCACTGGGCTTGGGTGCCCACGCGCATTGGGCCGGCCTGCGTGCACACCCGCACTGGGCCTACCCATGCACTGGGCCGCGCGTGCATCTCCGTCGGGCTCGGCCGCATTGCCGTCGGCCTCCACCGACTCGCCGTCGATTGCCACCACCTCATACACCGTACCATTTGCTCTGAGCTTCTTTCGTACGTATTTTCACCGTCTGGACTCTGTTTGGGCTGTTCTTAAGCTCGTTGGACTCCGTTCGTCATCCTAGACCTCACTGTGAGCTCAATATGGATCGAATCTCGAAGTATCAAATCTCAACAATCTCTATCTCGACTTGATATTCGACGTCCATCTATCTCTGAGTGCCTGTGATCTGTCTCACCCCCATGTCCTGGGACACGCCTGCTGTCTTATGGATGGGTAAATATGGAAGTCGAGCTAGACTGCTCGATCTCACCTTCATCATGGGCAGTGTCCACTATGATCAGAGATCTGCTCGAGAAAGTCTCCTATGGCAATAAAAACTTCACTCTGTGATGTCATCTCTCGTCCTCCCAAGTCTCCAGTCTGGTATCCGATCCACCTCCACCTGGAGCTCCACCTAGCTTTGAGCTCCTCCTGGCTCCCGAAGCTCTACCTCGCACTGGATTCTTCACTAGATAGTAATGTCCTCTCATCCTCTTCTTTTTTTCTAGAATAATTCTATCGCCATGCAACACCTTCAAGATTCCTCCACCAGCTACTATCCTATAGCCTCTTGAATCTAGTCTGCTCAGTGAGATAAGATTCTATCTGAAATCGGATATGTATCAAATCTCTCCCATTCTCCTCACTGCACCATCATGTGTCCTCCAGCTAATCATTTTGATACCTCTTATCGTACAGCTTGATCCATCCGGCAAATAAACAGTGCTCTCACTACTCTTTAAGGAGTCAAACTGCTCCTCTCTGCAACATACATGATAGGTGCATGCAGAATCTAAAATCCACTGCTGAAAAAAAGTAGATACCTCATCAGATATCTTTAGAACATCATCCTCTGAGTCGCTACTGACCATTGCTGCAGTAGTCCTCATCCGATTCCTAAGTTGAGGGCAATCACTGGCTAGATACCTCAACTCATCACACCGATAATATTTGGTCTTGCTCAAGTCTCTCATCCTGGACTTGGACCGCCCTCATTGCGATCTCTTGTCGCTCTGTCTGCCACCTCTTGCTCTTTCAAAAATCACCAAAGCTAAGCTATCGCTTGAGCTCGAAGCTGGATTCTCCTTCCTGAGAACCTCGTTCTGAAGAATCACCGTGGTGACCTCATCCATCTTGATGGTGCTCTTCTCCACTAGAAGAGCAATCATCAAGAACTCATACGAAGGAAAAAGCGATGCTAGCAAGACCAACATCCTGATCTTCTCCTAAACTTTTTCACCAACGCTGAGGAGGTCAGTGGGAATCTTCTGAAAGTGGCTAAGATGCTCCTACATGCTCTGTCCCTCAGTCATCCACAGCTGGTAGAACTGCTTCCAGAAGAAGAGGATGTTGGTGAGAGACTTCGTTATGTATAACTTCTCGAGCTTCAAGCACAGCATCGTCAAAAAAATCTCGCCAAGCACATGGACCACCATATCATCTGCTAGGTACAAATGGATCATACTCACCGCCTGCATTTAGAGCCACCTCTAATCCTGCACATCCATGGTAGTCAGCTTCTCCTCACATAAGAGAGCATCTATCAACCCTTGCTGGATGAGTACGTCCTTCATCTTTGCCTGCCACAAGGAGAAATTGCTCTTTCTATCAAACCTGTTGATATCCATCTTGATTGTACTTGTCTTCTCTATCTTCTATCTCAATCACCACCGTCGTAACCTATACTCTGGTACCACCTTGCTCTGATACCAATTATTGTGTAGGATCCGGTACCACAAAGTGCAACAAGAAGAAAGAAGAAATAAAATAAAAAATATAATACAAATATATGGATTGGCCTCAAGCCTACCTCTACGGGGCATGCAAGCTTCACTATGAGAGAATAAAACAAAACCAATACAAGAAAAATTCACCACTCAATCCTTGTACAAGAGTCTCCCAATAAGAAATCCTAAAATTCTCACAAAAATTTTCTAAAACCTCTCTTAAAGCCTTTCTGCACCTTCAAGATGTCACCAGCTCTCCAACATAATAAATGGCTCATCAATCAGAGCTATATAGGCTTCAGAATCACAAAAATACCATTTCAGTAGAAATACAGAATTCCAATCATCCTAGAACCATCTGTGGCCATCCGATTATGATCGGCCCACACCAGAGCCATTCAATCACATAAAATAGCCTCTGATCATGTCTGATCATGCCCGAATTGAGTTCCAACAATCTGATCACAATCGCATGTGATTTGGACCGTCGGATCACTCAAAAACTCTCCTAGACCGCATGTGGACCGTGTGATCAGTCCATGTGGCTTCCATCGACTGCCCAGCATCCTGTGGTCCACGATGGACCGCATAGGCGCTGGGCCTAGGTGCCCGCGCATGCTAGGACAGCTCGTGCGCGTGCCTGCATTGGGCCCTCCCATGCGCTGGGCCGCACACGCCTGCACGAGCGCATCTCCATCGGGCCCAGCTGTGCCTTCGCTGCCTCGTGCATCGTGCCATCTGCTCTAAGCTTCTTTTACATATTTTTTACCGTCTGGACTCCGTTTAGACTGTTCTTGAGCTCGTTGAACTCTGTTTATCGTCTTGGACCTCGTTATGGGCTCAATGTGGATTAAATCTCAAGGCATCAAATCTCAACAAGAAGCTATCAAAGTGGATGGGTGAGCAAAAATTAAGGCTTCCACCTTCACCTTGGATGGACATGCTTTACTAATGCAAGTTGAACTCGGCTCATTTTTCCTTACTTTCATCTTTATTGAAGGACTAGCCTTATTGTTGCAAAGCTTCCTCTTACGAGGAGCACTCTTAACTACTTCAGGTATGAGGCTACTGAAATCAAACTTCATCTATGCAAAATCAGGCCAATTGATTAAACAACTGAGCTACAATTTTTGGAGGATAAGAAGGTATAAACAAAGAAGGTTAACCTTAAAAGAAGTGGGTCGGATGTTGATATTTGCCAAGGCCTCATCATAGAGCAACTCAGCATAAGATGGAGCTTTGATCTCCTAAGAGCACCGACCGCCTCCTCTTCCTCGTCTGACAAAAGGGTGTAGAGGCTTAATACCTTCTTCCTCGACATCCTCCATTGTATCGTGAAGTCCCATAGATCCATTGAGATGATGAAGAAAAATTGATCCTTCCAAACATGAATAGAGGAAGGACCATAAGGAAGGATATCATAACCTTTCCAGCAAGAAAGGTACTACCAACCTTTCCTCCAAGGGTGCATTTTCACTTGGAAAAAGACTTGGAATAGCCCCATTGTTGGGACAAACTTATAGAGGGTAGAGAGGCAAAAAAATCAACTATTATCTGCCAAGCATCAGGAATGAGTTGGGTTGGAACCAGCTAATATTGATCTAATAACTCAGCAATGATTACAAGAATTGGAAGTCTTTGGTTTACTTTCAGAGTTTCATTATAGAGGGCAATTCAATTCTCCTGAGGATATATCTTCTAACTAGAAGGGCTGGGCAACTCTAAGATAAAAGTCTGAGGTATGTGGTACTTGGCTTAGATCTACTCATGGTCTACTTCAAAGGTACTTTTCTCAATGTCTGAGCCTAAACCAACCTAGAACATCACCTCACCTAATCCACTGGAGGCTCAATCAAGAGAGCCCTAATCTGTTCTTTTATTATCTATTGACCATTCCTCCAACAGCAATTTCATAGTTGAAAAAAAAGGAAAAGAAGACAGAGAACTTATAGAAAGTCAAAGAAATACTGAAAGAACCGAGAACCCACCAAGGACTTATGGCGATGATAGGGCATCCAAAAAAACTTTCACAGACATGCCTATGATAGACAAACTAAGACAGATGGCAGACTAGTCACCACCATAAGGGGTTGGCCATACTCTTCCTCTTCTCCCTCAGCATTGGCGAGCAAAAAGCCAAAATATAGAAAAAGCTTATGCTCAAAGGCCTTTAATTGATGTAGCCATTTAAAACTAGCTATTCGATTCTTAGGCATGTGTTAGTTAGCCATTCAGCTTCGAACCATCATCAGAATCACAATTGACAAAGTGTCCAATCATCATATAGGAAATCTTGCTACTCATAATGTCACTTTGAGAAATGTGGATGCCATCACATCTCTCATAATGTAGTGTCTAGAAATTTCCTACAACAGAATTGAAAGGACAACTGTAATAGCTCAGTCTATGGTTTGACTCTGCAACTTGGATTCATGGCACCTCAATTAGTCATTCTCATGAACTTTTCTACTTCTTTCACCCAAGCCAATAAGTATCTCAATCTCAGAAGTAGAGACAAGTGATACATGGAATTGACTATGACAATCATAGCAGAACCAATCGACCAAAGTTTGCCACATGCTACAAAGCTTTCAAGTTAGCCAACTAGCTCTCACCATGTGGCTATTCTAAAGGCAAACAGAGATGCACAAATCTCTCCCCATCTAGCTACAGTTGGCTCATTATGGCAAATGATTTTCATAATGATGAGATACACGAAATTGGCATGTCGAAGAATTACCCACATGATATCATCCGAATATGCGAATGGTTATCTAAAATGATTGATTCACATGTCTCAAGATTCCATAACAATGGGTACCATCTCTTTCCTACATAAACTACTCTAAATTAAAGGACTCTTTAGGTAAGTTTAAGCTCCAAGTTTAAGTCTTAACCTCCTTAACTTAAAGTAGGCTCTCTGTCCTAAGTGCTCTAGAGTTTTCATCTCTCTGCCATTCACACAATATCTTTGCTATTTTCTCGAGTTATCTTAAGCATCAGAGAGCCATCCACCAAACACTCTCCATCAAGAGGGTTTCCCTGTTTATGATGTTTCAAGATCAAGCCTGACATTGGAACAAAGGTTTGACTGTAATCTCCTTCCCTTAATCACTAATCGAGTGCGATTGACCTAGTTGCGATTGTATCCAAATTCTAATAACCATCATTCACTTGTTGGGAAGGCGTATTGAGATCTCAACTCTCTTAATCTATACAGTACTTTATCGAACTCTCCAGCATACCAGCTAGCTAGGTGATCTAGTCACAAACACATTCTTTTATAAAATTATAATTAAAAATAAAAATATAAAATTTTAAATTTTAAATAAAATTTTCTTCCTTTACTCATTATTATTTATGTCAATCATGTATTGCATATGCTAACTTGGTTTTTTGTCAAGATTGTAATTTTCAGACTGGTTTCTGGTCCATCATGACCCATAGGCCTCACTAATGATGAATGAGCAAGTGTGCACCACTCGAGTAACCAGTCGCCCAACCCACATGCTGTCCAATGAAGGCCCAGAAAATATCATCATTTCTTTGTTTTTTTAAACTAAAACACCAGGATTTTAATGAATATAACAACATGAATTATCACTACCATATTCTTACTCTTATGCATAGTTACAGAACAACAAAAGTAAATTCTTGATAACTCAAATAAAGCATCGTTCCCATTAACTTCATCTGTAGGTCAAATAACATTTGATTATGGTTCCACGACTAAACTAAACTTAGTTTTTATTCAAAAAATCGCATACAAAATGTTTATCTTCATATAATTTTTACATAATTGTAACAAAAAATATGTTGCATAAGCAAGAAAAGGAGCAATATTGATCATAATAAATTTAAAAAAAAAAAAAAACAAACAAAAAACTTCATGTAACTTAAAGATCCGGGGAAAGGGTTTTTGTTTGAACTATTATGTCTTCTTTTATGTTACTTGGTGAATTTTTTTAAAGAACAGCACATCATGTATTTATATGATAGTATATAGGATGTCTTGCCAACAAAAAATACACTAAAAAGGACAATTTGTAATCAAATTGCTCCTCCAAATGTCACTTGTTGAATCTTTGCCAGTGAAAATCACCACACACACACACACACACACATCTTAGTTCATGTTATATCTGTACTGTTGCCCTTCTCATCGAATTGTTGGTTGCTGGCAGTAGAAAATAGCTATTTTAAATATGAAGGGATTAACTGAGAATGCCGGCTAAGATGATATCGCTCTTTTGGCATTTGGGCAAAATGGAACAGGGGTTTAATTCTAGCTAGAATTAACCTTCAAGGATGGGTTGGATATATGATAAGAATTACGGGGATTTGTCCCTCTAAATGTCATAAATAAAATAAAATAAAATGATTAAGTCATCACTTTGTATTAATACTCTTAAAAAATTTTCTATTTTTTTAGTTTTAAGGGGTATTAATACAAGAGGGTATAGAGTTAACTTATACATAAAATGGCTATTTAATTATTGATGCTGTCAAAAATATAGTTAAAGGGATAACATTGCAAAATGAAAATAAAATACGAGTTATCCATACAGTGATATTTGGAAGATAAATATGCAATAAACTATAATTATTGGTGTGTGTGGTTGCACGTGTATATTGGTACCATCTAGTTGGGCCCCTGTGAGTGAATGATTGCAGGATATCGGCATAGTTTCTTTTCCAAAATATAGTTACATTACCTGTTTAAGCCACGACTTTCCCCAATATTAACTCTATCGAAACCGGAGAGCACGAGGGAATTGGATTGGTTTACGTCCTTGTAAACATCCACACTGTCCATAAGCCTCAACTCAAGCGAAGATATGAACGGAGTTCCGGACCCGGTCTTCACCAGACAAACTGAGAAATAATCGTCCTTCGCAACAGTAATGATCTCGACCGGATAGACGGAGAATGGATAGGTAATGTTCACCGTTTTCCAGTAATTGACGCCGAGATGAAGGTCAAACTGCAGCGGGCTACCTATGCTTGCACTGTCTTGACCGTCGTAGTTACCATACATGAAGAAAGCTCTTATCAGGTACTTTTCATCCTGGTTCACTTGATTTATGGTGTAACAATTCCGAACTCCATCTGGAAAGCTTCTGAGAGTCCCTAACTGTGGAAGGGAGTGGGGGATCAAATAACTATTGGGTATTTCGTAGTTTATCCCGGTGTCTATGAATTGGGTATCGGGTTGGTACACGATCCCGGTAATGTTATCTGTGATGCTACCGCCCGCATCCATTCCACAGTCAATACTGACAAAGCCTGCACGAGTTTTGATGGTCACCATCAAGAAACCAAGTTACAAGAGCGGTCTACTTGCTTCTGTTGCATTAGATCATATTCCTTAATTCAACGAAATTTTAATGTCTTATTTCGGCGATAAAAACCGATTTGGACTGCCTGCAGAACCCCTTTTTTTTTTTTTTTTTTTTTTTTTGAGATGAATAGATGTGTTTGGAATAGAAATAAGAAAGTTGCATTAAGAAAGTGTTATTGCATATTGGGGTGGTTATTGCTATGGCTTTTTCTTCTTCTTCTTCTCCTTCTTTTTGAGATGGATGGATGTGTTTGGAATACGAATAAGAAAGTTGAATTAAAAAATATTATTGCATATCGGGGTGGTTATTACTATATATATATATATATATATATAATGAATTCAAGTTCTGATCGGATTAGGTTACCCAATATCTATATTCCTACTGCTAAGTGGAGTACAAGCTGCCAATTTCATCGGTAAATATAATAAAATAAGAATAATAAATTATTTTTTTAAAAGAAAAAAAAAAGAAGAAGGGAAGAAGAAGTCAAGCAGATCCAAATAGTCCAAGCCCTTGGAACTAAGCTTAAAATGAAAATGCAATCACTAAGGAAAAAAGCCCAATCTTTTCAGAAACACTCCCCCTCCACTTGAAATTGCTGGCCCGCTGCTCATCAAGGTGGATGAAATCAATTTAAGGAGACAGGAGAGAGCAGGACTTTGAGGCTGTTTGCATTTTTCTGCATATACCCTTTGGCTTTGAGAATGTTAGAGATGTAGACCATAGGAGTTAAGGCTACAAATGGGATAGGTTGACCTATGAGTTGATCCAATCCAATCTATTTAGATCTGATTCAACTCGCATTAAAAGGCCTATGGGTCGGATCGAGTTTTAAAATTGGATCCATTCTATTTTTTCGATTGAGTATAGATTTACTAAATTCGGATCTAATTTGATCCGTTTGATTTTATAAGTTGATTTGGATCTTATGCTTAATGATCTGACCCAACCTAATCCCAACTTAGTATTGGACCTAGCTTCCATATTTCCATCTTTTATCATTGCCTCCTCCTTGATCTTGAAAAAAATGGCTAAATAAAGGTCTGAAAGTAATAAAATGTTATTGCTCTCTCGGTATTTCATCTTAATGCCTTAGTAAATCTATTCAATCAATCAATAGTAATGATTTATTCTCTTCAAGCCCCCTATCAATCATCTTCAAAAAGCTTTTGATGAATCTCAAATTTATTGAATTTCATAGCATTTTTGCCCTTCAAATTGACAGACATCGAGTTGCATATAGTGAAATTCTCACAACTAAGTAATTGTTAACAATTATTTTGAGAACCAACAACTCATAGGCAAAATGATCTCAAAGTTCTCAAAAGTTTTCAGATAATCAAAATGACAAAGATGGCTAGATGCTTGCTTTCGCTTCCTAGCTTGGACAGAGCTCAACTATATTTGATTGAACTACTATACGAATATTATGAAGAAAAAAATACGACTAATTATAACAATATTGTCAGCTTTTCACTATTAAAATATAAAATTTTTATTATATGATTCCCATCTTCATGTGGCTTCAGCAATAAATCTATAGTAAGAGTTACAAATTAAAGTTGGATAGAGGAAGTGAGAGAAAAGGCATTTAAGAAAGAATCTTCTTTTAATTAAACAAAAAAACCTAAAAAGAGAAAAAATAAATTTTGATGAAAAGAAGTAAATTAGATTATTAATCATTGACATAGTTAAGAAATAAGCACAACAATATTTTTGGATTATAGACCCGGATCCAAACCAAATCCGGACCTTTCGAGTTGGGGCTGGATTATATATGGATTCGATCCGATCTAATATAAATGTTCTATTAGGACAAAATTTTTGTCTATGGATTCAATTTGATTCGATCTGATTTTTTATTGGATTAGATCTGGATCTAACATCTGTATCTAATTAAAAAATTAGATCAAATTAAAATTATTTATAATTTGATTCGATCCCATGTATCTGCACTTCTGAGGGGAGTAAAATTTTATTCTACCTAAAAAAAAAAAGAATATTGGGCAGAAATGTTTTGGCTGGGTTGACTTCAAAAGAAACGGCAACGAGTCTGCCAGTATGGTTCTGTGAGTACAGAAGAAATGACAATGATGCTGGCAGCTAATATAGAAACTGGTCCGGTACATGGCCAGTTTCCAATGATCCTTTGGTTGTTCTGATAAGCTAGTGGTTTGTCAAGGTCATTATAAAGATGTGGCTTCCGTGGGCATGATTAGAAGTAATCACATCCTATACGGCCTACACCAATGTGACAATATATCTATCATGCCAATAAATTTATCTCATCCCTCTAAACCAATCACCATGATTAGCATATGGTGATAGAGCCCACAAAAAAACGACAACGTGATTGAGACGCAGTGTGGGATATAATTTCTATCTCGGAGATGGACTGCTCTCTTTCATCCTGCGATGCGTCGTATATCGTGTTAAAAAATATATAAATATATTATTAAAATAATTAATAAAATTTATCTATCTTCAAGATAAATAATGCAGGAACTATCCATAATAGTATAGAGTTCTATAGTGCATAAATTGCATCGTATAGGATCTAAAATTCAAATTCTTTATCCAGATGTTGGAAGGAATAGGTTTTTTTTGCTATTTTTGAATTTGCTTCCATTTAGACTGTTTTGCATTTTTTTTTCTTTTTTTTCTCTCTATTTTATTTTTGATAAATTGGATGCCTTAAATTAAACAAGAATGGGTATATCTGTGGGAATTTGAAAGAAAAATTCAAAAAAATATTTTTTTTATATGAAGAAACCCATCCTTTTCTTAAAACAAATTACATTTATTAATTTTTTAAAAATTGAAGAAAGTCGTGGACACGTAGTTTTTCTTCATATTTTATCTTAGTTATCTATAGCTGCTGTGGCTGTTGTTTTTTCTTTCATACACTTCACTGCAAATTTCTGTGTTTCAAGGAATAAAGGCCAGGTGGTACTTACCTCCCTTCTACTCCAAACAAAATTAAAAAAAAAAGAAGCAAAACTTTTTTTTTCATACAAAATATTTTTTATCAGATATTAAAAAAAAAGAAAAATCAGGGAAGTACTTTAACAAATGCAGTATAAGCTGTTGCAAAGAAAAACAAAAATCCTTCTCCCTTGAGAAAAAAATTTCTCAAAGATCACAGCAAATTTTCTATGTTTCCCTTGGTATCTGGAAACCCTGGGGAGCTCAGGAAAGATCAACTGACCTAAGGTCCGTTTCAGCTAAAACGCAGAAGCTATCCCGCGGCCTAGTGACCCACGCCCAGGCTTAGCAAAGAACTCCACTGTCCCTCGTTTTTTCCATGCGTTTGACTTGGATCATTTTGCGTCATTTCTTGGAATGATATATAGATATTTAGTGATACCCACACCTTATTCTTAAAATAAAGAAATAAATACTGCAGTAACGATGCCAAAAGAATTTTTAATTTCCTTTCAATCTAACTTTGAAAAAAAGATTCTATTATGGCTAAACCTCTCTGTTATTTGTTCTCATCTCTCCTTGCCTTGTCTTCTTAGCCCTTCATGTTTCTATGAAGGATCAAAATTACATGAACGATCCAAGATCTTTAGTGATGCATGATTTACACCATAAATTGCTGTGTGATACTCAATGGTCTCCACGGGCTATCAACAACGACGCACTGTACGTGTATGACACATAAAGCTGTCTTGTGATAGCTATCCATCTTTTAATGACAGCCATCGTTTACTACACAGCACTCGATGATGCAAATTATCCACCATAGAGGATTGGTGCCCTTCAATAGGAAGCTAACCCTGGCCATTATGTGTTACTTTACGTCCAGCTCCGCATAGGTTAGACCACCACGCTGTCATATGCCCGACCTTTGATCTCAAAAAAGCTCGGCTTATGAAAAGAATGTGAAGAATTCTGCTCAAGAGAAAAATGGAGAAGGATAAGATTTCACAGGGATTGGAACTGTAGTATGTATCCATACCTTTTTGGCCATTAATAACCCGAAATGCTGCTGCCGCTAAGGAACCTATTAGAATGAGGATTCCCATCGTCTCCCTTGGTAACCGAAGGCATTGCGCCATCGCGGGGCTCTCCGAACCAACTGACTTATTTAATGTGTTTGTGTCAGTCTAGCGGCACATCTTTAATTATATACTAATGTGGGACCCATGCTACGTGGTGGGGCTATTTAAATGTGAACAAAAAATACACACCATCAAATTTTTTATCAATTAAAAAAGACGGAGAATATAATTTAGTTTCGGAAACTTAAATGAATATTAATTTTTCTTATACATTGTTTATTCAGATTGAAAAAAAAAAAAAAAACATTAATTCGTTATAAAATTACCAGTATATTACCACGGGGTTTTGTTAAATTAAATTACCTAGTGTGGAGCTTTTTTGCTGGGGATAGTGGTGGTGATTCTCTGAATAGAAAATATAAATTTATATTTTTAGAAAAAAATAGAAGGCAAAATATTTATGATAAAAATTTTATATCGAACTGTGCTAGGTGCTGTCTCAGCGCGAGGGAGTGGCCTTTTGAAAAAAGTTTTGAATAAATTTATTTTTCAGGAGTTATAATCAATCTTTTTTCTGAAATTTGTTATCAAAAGGATTTAGCACTAGAGGTTGGACATATAAATTAGACATAATAAATTAAAAAATATATACACCATTGTTAAGCAATCCAGACAATGATAATATCTTCAACCAAAATAATGGAAACATGGAGCACTAAAATGGATTTGTCAATTCATTTATAAATATCAACAAAATTTATACCTCTATTTGAAAATCTGCCCAGAAATCAACATTCTAGTTAGCATATTTTTCTTTTAAAAAAAAATCAAATTACAAAGAGATTATTTTAAAAAAATGCTGATCAACATAATTGAATCGTACCAATATTTGGTATGGCTTATCATCTTGCACTATACCATAAATTGATATTATAATAAGATGGTATTGATAGATATTCAATACTGAGACAACGAATCTTGTCCCAAGCATTTATGCCTAAAAGCTTAAGGATGGTAATTATAGCCAACCTATTAGGTACTCGACCCGACCCAATCCACATAAGGCTCTATCTAACCCAATTAAAACCTAGGGAGGGTGTGGATGCTAGATAAAACACCTGAAGTAGGTTTGGGTTGCATACAGATAATAGTATATCCCATTTTAAATCCGATCGGATTTAATCATAATTTAAATCTCATATTTCAAAGTTATAATCATTTTAGAATGTTTGCATGATAAGTTACGTACTCGATTTGATCCAGCTTGACCTAATCCATCTTATCTATCCAACTCGGCCTAACTTCCACCATCTACCCAATATGATCCAAGGCAGGTATGAGGTAAGTATGGATATAGGGTTTTTAATCATGGGATGGGTATGGATATTGGCTAACCCAATCCGTCTCCAATCAATTGTCATCCCTATGAAGGCCGATTTTGAGAATTTTTTACAAAGATATATGAAGGATATTATAAAAAATAAAAAAAATGGAGCCACATTAGTTGAGAACAAATATCATATGGAGCAGGCATTAAAGAAAAAAATATGAAACGAGCTTCTTATTTTACCATATTTTCTCTAATACCCATCTTAAAAAATAAACCTAAAAGTCAAAAGCTCTTATTAATAGAGTCATTAGTCGCATGATTTAAAAAATTATGGCATTCTTTTGTTTCTTATTTTCATAATATACCTTTT
The DNA here is from genome assembly GCF_000442705.2 of Elaeis guineensis. NCBI lineage: Eukaryota > Viridiplantae > Streptophyta > Magnoliopsida > Arecales > Arecaceae > Elaeis > Elaeis guineensis. The sequence continues at coordinate 27,894,880 of NC_025993.2, read as the reverse complement.
ATAGGTACATACTACATGGCTACATGATACACATCAAACAAATTAATTATCAAGTCAATACACACCTTTAAATAAATTGATACATAATTTTCAAAATATGTAATTTATTGATACACAATATATATTTAGATAATACATACTAAGCAAATTAATTATCTAATAATTTAATATATATCTTTAAATAAATTGATATATAGTTTCTGAAATATTATATTCGTCAATACATATTGCATGGCTAAATGATACATACGTGTTGACTTCTTCATACATATTGCAAGCTTTTCTAATACACACTACGTAGTGATCCAATACAAATTTCTAGGTAAAAAATATATTTTAGAAACTATATATCGATTTATCTAAAGGTATATATTTTATTATTGTTCATTGCATATCAAAAAGGTTTGCGGTATATATCAAGAAGTCGACAAATATATGCCACTTGGCCATGTAACATAATATTCCAGCAATCATATCAATTTGTTTGAAAATATATATTAAATTGCTAGATGAACTAATTTGCTAAGTGTATATCATTTGATCGAATATTATATATCCATGAACATTATATTCTAAAAATAATATAGTGATTTATCTAGATATATCTATTGGCTTATTTGATGGTTAATTTATTTGACATGTATATATCAATAAAAAATATGTTTTGAAAATGAGAAAGAAAAAAAATATCATATGTGATTTTATTTTTTTTAGATTTTTAATTATAAGATTAATAAATATATTGATAAGAAAATTTTTTGATTTTTTAATTTTTATTTTATGATGAAAAAAATAAAATAGGAATTCATCCCAATCTTCTCCCCCCGGTGCCCGTGCGACGTGCGATTTTTTTGTTCCTGTTAGTCAAGCCAATGGAGAGAGGCATAAATGAGCTCGCTCTATCAAGCATTCCGGACTCGTTTGATTTATGGGAAGAATTTTTCTTCTAAAAAAATTACTTTTTGAGAAGTAACTTCTCATGAAGTTACTTTCTGGGAATAGGATTTTAGTATATTTGGTTGACCATGAGAAAATGACTTATTATAAAATAGCTTATGTTTGGATGAGCACCTATTTTCTTAGAAAAACTATGTAAAATACCTATTATACCCTTAGTAGATATAAAACCATATATTTTTACTCAAAAATTTTATATAAATATTAATATTATATTTATATTAATATAAATATAATATTAATATATTATAATATAACATTAGACTATAATAATTTATTGTGTTAATATAATACTAATATATTAATATTATATTAATATAATATGAATATTTTAATATAATAAATTTATTAATATAGATATAAATATAATATTATAAATATTATATTAATATTAATAAAAATATTATATTAATATAAATATTAAAATAATATTAAAATATAATAAATATTAATATTATATTTATATAAATATTAATATTATATTACTATTTAGTATTTCATTCTAACTATCAATTGATATTTTATTAAATTTTAACGATAGATCTTAAAATGATATTTTAGGAAAGAAAAAAATACTACCGCTTCTTATGTCATGAAAAATGTCAAAACCCATCTTTCTCATAAATTTTTATTTTTTATAAAATATAAAAAATAATTTTTTATAAAAAATATATTTTTTATTTTTTTTCTCTTTAAAATTTTAATCAAATAAAAAATTTTTTCTTGATTTTTCAAAAAATATCTCTTTCCCCCTCCATTCTCCGTCAACCAAACGAGTCCTTCAAATGTTTGCCAGTCTTACTGTCCTAATCACCGAACGATATGTGATTGGCTATCGTGGCCCTCATTCTTTGCCAATAGAAAAATTATTGCCTGAGGGTGATCTAGGATGACCATCCATCGTATGGCTCTGAGATGTGCGCTGGTCTTGCTGGGCGTGGTCCAGGCAATAATTTCTCTTCTCAACAGCTAGCATGAAGTTTGCCAGTCTTACGGTCCTATCACCGAGCGATATATGATTGGCTATCGTGGCCCCTCTTTCTTTCTCGACAGCTAGCATGGGGCTGGACAAATTGTACCTACCATTAATCATCGACATTGACTAACAGTTGACGGCTCCCCTTCCCTCAACACTTGTTACTTGAACTCTTTTTCTAAATAATATAAAAAAAAAATTATTTATAAAAATAATTTAAAATTTAATTTTTTTATCAAAGTAATATAAAAAAAAAAAACATCATTTTGAATGACATTTTCTCCTTCCACATCACCCCTATTTTTTTTTCATGATGGCACTGTCCAGAAAGAAAAAAAAAAAAAGAAACACCACTTAAAATACCGTTTTTAGAAACGTCATTTACGCCATTCAAATTGGCGTTTCTAAAAACGTCATTCAGTTTTCCATTTTTTCCACCAAAAAAAAAAGAAAAAAAAATAAGAAAAGTATGAGAAAAAAATTATTTTTAAAATTTTAAATTAATAAATAAATTAAAATTTTAATTTTGATTGAAATTTAAAATATAAAAATTTAAATTTGTAATTCAAATAAAAAAATTAATTTAAGATGATTTTTTTTTATTATTGTTTTTTAAAAATGTCTAGAGAAAGAAAAAATTAAATTTTAAAAAAATTAAAAATATCATAGAGAAAGAAAAAAAGAGAAAGAAATGCGAAAGAAATAAAAATTTTAAATTTAATTGAAAAACATCATTTCAAATTCTTGTCAAAAAAATTCAAAAAATAAATTAAAAAAATAGAAAGTGTCATTATAAAATCAAAATTTTAAATAAATCAAAAAAAATAAAAATTATAATTTGAAATTTAAAAAAAATAAAAATTTTAAAATTAATTGAAATAAAAATATTATTTCAAATTATTTTCTCAAATTAAAATTAATTTATTTAAAAAATATTCGAAAAACATAAAAAAAGTAAGTTGAAATGATTTTTTTTATTTCAATTAAAATTATTATTTTTTTTAAATTTAAAATTATTTCTTATATTTTTTTACCGACCTTCTGACACCGGTGGCCAACAAAAAAGAGGGAGAGAGAGGAGGCAGCTCACCGCCGTGCCGCCGTGCCGTCGGAGAGACGCCGGAAAAGGGAGAAGAGGGAGAAGGGAGAAGGGAGAAGAGGGAGAAAGGGAGAAGAAGGGGGGAAAGGAGAAAACACCATTCCCTTCGGCGTTTTCTTTTTTTTTTCTCTTTTCTTTTTTTAGTTTTTTTAAATTTTTTTCATAATTTGTTTAATTATTTCTTTATAATTTTTTAATAAATAAATTTAATTAAAATTTATTTATTAAATTTTTTAATGACGATAGTAATTTGAATGATAATTTTTAATTTAAATTAAAGTTAATTTTTTTTAATTTATAATTATAATTTCTATTTTATTATCATTTTTTCTCTTTTATTTACTTCTTTTATGATATTTTTTTTAAATTTAATTTATAATTTTTATAATTTGAAATTATAATTTTATTTTTCTTCCATTTTTATCTTTTTGGCATTCTATTACGTATTTTTTTTATTTAAAATATTTTTTAAATAATTATATTTAAATTAATTTACTTATTTAAAATGTATTTTTTATTTCAATTACAATTATAATTTTTATTTCTTAAAATTAAAAATTAAAAATTATATTTTTCAATTAGAATTATAATTTCTATTTTTTTCTTTTTTTTTCTTTTTTAGGGTATTTTTTATTTTTTTACAATATTTTTTTCCTTTTCTTGAGATAATTTTTTAAAAAATATTTTGAAATGGACAACGTAATTTAAAATTATATTTTTTATTTGAATTAAAGTTAAAATTCTTATTTTTTTAAAAATTTAATTTTTAAATTTCTTTTTTTTACATTTTTTCCATATTTTTTCACTTTTTTATGCATTTATTTTTTTATCAAATTTTACTTCAAATTAAAATTTTAATTTTTTTTATTCAAATTTACAATTATATAACTTTTTTATTTTTTTCATTTCTTTCTATTTTTATGAAATTTTTTTAGGCTATTTTTTTTATTTATTTCAAATATTTTTTAAATAAATTAATTTTAATTTGAGAAAGTAATTTGAAATGATATTTTTATTTTAATTAATTTTAAAAAATTTAGTTATTTTAAATTTCAAATTATAATTCTTATTTTTCTTGATTTTTTTAAAATTTTGATTTTTTAATGGCACTTTTTATTTTTAAATTTTTTTTGATTTGTTATTAAAAATAATAATTCGAAAAAAAATCATCTTAAATTAATTTTTTTATTTGAATTACAAATTCAATTTTTTATATTTTAAATTTCAATCAAAATTAAAATTTTAATTTATTTATTAATCTAAAATTTTAAAAATTATTTTTTTTCTATACTTTTCTGATTTTTTTTTGTGTGAGAAAAATAAAAAATACCATTTTGAATGGCGTTTTTAGAAATGCCAACTTGAACGGTGTTTTTAGAAATGCCATCCAAAACCACCATTTTAAGTGCCGTTTCTTCTTTTTTTTTTTTTTTCCGGACAATGCCATCGTGGAAAAAAATAGAGGTGACGTAGAAGGAGAAAACACATTTTCTCTTTTTGCATTACTTTGATAAAAAAATTAAATTTTGAATTATTTTTATAAATAATTTTTTTTTTTATATTATTTAGAAAAAGAGCTTCTTGTTACTTGGTCCGCCCACCAACATTGACCGACGATGTTTACGTGACATGAGTAAAGACTTCCTTCCACCGAGCTAGTGAATGCGGTCAACTGATAATTCTCCCTTACATGGTGGGCATAAAAGGAAGAAATTATTGTCCGTATATATGGATACATTCATGCACGAAGCCAACCGTGATCAGTAATTTCTGTCATGACCTTGGGCTAAGTTGAGATTACAAAATAAAAGAAAGAAGCCACTGACATTTCATAACACTTAACTAAAATAGCGTAACCCCAAATATAAAAATTTCTAACTTGATTGGACACCTTGTTTCTTTGCATTTCATCTCCATAACTAACTTTAAGGGTGCAACCCATTAATTAAGATAAGGTGGGGATTTGATCACCCTTCCTTGGCCCACAAATCACTCCCTTGCATTTGCATAACCTAGACCTTAATCTAAAATCAACTAGATGTCAGCCCTAGGAATTTCGAGCTTAATAGGATAAGAAAACTCTAGAGTTGAACCGAGTGCGGATTGGTTAATTGCTCGGTGTCTAAGGCAAGTGGTTAAAGAAAGTGGTTTTTAATTGGTTCCATTGACTGACCTGGCCAACTCAGTTGGTGTATAAGGAAAGCAACGAGCAGGAAACCTCCCACATCTTTCGCTTACCTGGCCGAGTCAGTTAGTTAGTCTTGAGCTTGGAGTGCTCAAAGGCGATTTTGGAAGTTAGGAGCTGTCTAGATCTAAGTTAACCTTAGGATAGAGAGTCTATGATTGTTTAAGTTGATTGCAATTAATATCTAAACATTAACTAATTTCTCCCTTTTCATAGATTTAAGATTCTTAGGTTCTTCTCTTTAGATTTTCTTCATTCTTTTCTCACTTTATTATAAATACATATATATTATAAAAAAAAAAATTTTTGTGTTTGCTCTATAGTATAATTGTAAGGTGTATGCTTGGTCATAGATCGTTATGACCAGAAATCCAACCTTTTGATCCAGAAATAGAAAGAACCTTTAGAGCCAATAGACGTAAAAATATGGACCGAAATCAGGAGAATGATCCACCCAAGCAATTGAAGGAGTACTTTACTCCTTCCACATATACCTACTCTCCTTGTATTCAAGTGCCCCCTGTGGAGGCCACTCAATATGAAATTAAGTCCAGTATAATCCAAATATTACCTTCATTTTATGGACTTAGTAATGAGGACCCTTATAAACATCTTGAAGAATTTCTTGAGATATGCTCAACTGTCAAAATTCACAACTTCTCCGATGATACTCTTAGGTTAAAATTATTTCCTTTCTCACTTAAGGACAAAGCCAAATACTGGCTACATACTTTGGATTCTATGACTATATCAACCTGGGACCAGCTGCAAGGAGAGTTTCTCAAAAAATATTTTCCCATAGGAAAAACTAATCAAATAAGGAAAGCCATAACTAGTTTTTCCCAATTAGATGGAGAAATATTTCATGAAACATGGGAGAGATTAAAGGATCTAATTAAAAAATATCCCCATCATACTGTACCCAAGTGGCAGTTAATACAATATTTTTATGATGGGCTCTTTGAAAGACATCGACAAATGGTCGATACATCATACGGTGGGACATTCATGCTGAAAAGTGAGGATGATGTATGGCAACTGTTTGAAATTTTAAATAAAAATTCATTGCATCATATGTCTGCCTCTATTAGAGATAAACCCTTGTTAAACCCAAAGATAGGTGGAATATATGAAGTAGGAAATGCCATAGATATCCATCATAAGGTAGATGAACTGTCCCAAAAATTAGATCGTCTTCTAAATACTAGACAATCTCCGATTCCACCTAACCCAATCCAAGAAGTTTGTGCATTATGTGCAAGTCCGAACCATTTTGTTAGTGAATGCCCAGCCGCACCTCAATTTTCTGAGTTTGTGCACGAGCAGGTTCAGCAAGCTCAAATCCAACAAGCTCGCAGATCAGGAAACGATCCATATTCGAATACTTATAACCCCGACAATGGTGCCAAAATTTGATGCATAGTCGTTGATAGCACCAAAAATAACTCTACTCACTACGTAGGTAGGATGAGTCGAGATCGTATCCTCAGGGACCTTGGGCTAAGTTGAGATTGCAAAATAAAAGAAAGAAGCATTATTTTTTATTTAAAAAATAAATTATCTTAAAATTGATGTTATTAGAAAATAAAGAGCTCAGGAGTTTTGAATTAATTTACACTAGCAGAGTTGTATCTCTTTTTTATAATTAAATAGATACGATTAATCTTAGAAAAAATACCTATCTTTCCTTGGCACGTCCTGTACCTGTAGATCATGGTGCGTCTCTGAAAAGTATTAGGTAAACAACTCTTCTTTCCTCGGCATGCTCCATACCTGTAGATCATGGCGCGTCTCCGAAAAGTAAAAGTTGTTCCTAATATTAATCTAACAAGAAAGCATAAATAAAAGCATATGAAAGATAGCAAATAAAGAACTCATGACGATTTAAATAAAAAGCATAATCTTTATTGCATATAAAGAAATACAAGAAAGTTTAGAACAATAAACCATCTCTTTGTCGTTACAAACTTTCTTCTCCACTCCCGAGACTGCTAGCCTAGCTGCTCATGAAGTAGTCCCTTTCTATTCCTCTATGCAAGGCTCTAGAAGAATTTCTGGGCTCCCCCTCCAATGGGAGTACAAAAGTCTTTTTATAGGTGTTAGGAGGGAGGAGTTTTATATGATTTTTTGATGTGGGACTAAAAAAAATACAAATCTTTCCTCTCAAAATATTTTTAAATATTAATTTTTTTCCTTTAATAAGCATCTGTTCGACTGCCATCAAAAACTCCCTGCGAACCCGCCTGCCGCGCGCTCGTTCACCGTGCGCCCACACCCGTGCGATGCTGCATCCGTGCCCGCGCTCGCACCCATGCCGCGTCCACCCCACGTCCACGCTCACCCGCGCGCCCACACGCTCACGCGTGCCCAGGAACAGCGTGAACACTACCTTTTTTATTCCAATTCCAAAAAAAACTTTTGTTTCTTCACAATAATATTTGTATCCTTTTTGGATTTCTTGCATAGTATCTTCATTTTCTATAATACCGTATGCATCTTTTTTTTATTTTAATTTTATTTTAAGTTCAATTTTCTTCAAACTTGAGTCTTTTTGATCTATGAATCGGATTCTTTGTATCGGCGAGTATCTTTCCTGTAAAACATAAAAAGAAGCATTAAATTCTTAATAAATAAAATAAATTAAATATAATTTTTTTACTTTAAATGACTTAAATTAAGTATTTATCAGGAGGCCGAGGAGAAGATCAAGTCAATGGAGGTTCGGCTAAAGTTGATAAGATGAAGGTGGTCGTCGAGGTCAAATTGAAGGCTGTCGAAGAGTATAAGTCCCTAGAGGAGTTTGGGGCTAAGGGCACTAAGGGCTTCTCAGTGGCCTATAGGTATGGCTTCGATGCCTGCAAGATGCAGGTAGTGCACTTCTTCTTCGAGATCGATGTCAGTCGACTCGACCTTGATGTGGAGATTGGGGAAGAAGTTCAACCTCAAGTCAAGGAGCGATCTCAGCCCGCTATCAAGTCAGCTACAGCCGAACCTCCCATCGATGAGCCAGCCACAACTTCAGATCCTACCATCGAGCTGATCACCGACGTCGATGCCAAGGTGTCCTCTAAAGAGTTTTGAGTCTACATTTTACACTTCAACCTGTTTGTACTTTGGCCTTTTGTAATGAAAATCTTTTTTAATGAAATGAACTTCTTCTTTGCTATGTGTGAATGCTTACTATTTGAGCTGATGTGTAAATGAATTATCTTTAAATTATTTCCAATGTCGTTGTCATTTGTAACTGAGGTAGATTTTCTGAGGTCGACTTTGTGTTATGTCTGAACTTGAATTTTGCCAAGTCATGAGAATCGATCGACTCCCGAAACTCATCGATCATCATCGATTGATTTTTGAGGTTTCTTTTGGACCTCATTTCGCAAAGATTGTCCTTCTAGATGGGAGTCCATAGTTGGCATCGGATGGCTATCAATGTAGCTCTCCGAGGTCTATTTTGACTTAGAACTTTTGGAGGTTTTTCTTTTAAGTGGTTAGCTTCGGGTAGAACCGATGTCATCCTCCTTTGGTGTGATCGAAAATCTCTCAAAGTTTGGTTTCTCATCAATCACTTCATTCAAAGTTATTTTTCTTGGATGGGGACTATTCTTAAAGTTGTGTTTTTGTCGATGTAGATTACTGAAGTCTATTTCAATAATATTGGATAGTATTTGCCAAGTTGATAACTTCAGTCGTGTCCTCGGATTTGTTCTGAGGATCTCATTTGTGGGAGTCCTAACTTGGATCAGGATATTTTTTAGTTGTCGGTGCCATGCCAAACAAAATTTTGGAGATATCAACTACAGCTGAAATATCTCTGAGGGATCGATCCTCTGATCCAATTGTTGGGATTTGGTTTGGTGTCTGAATATCCCACAACTATCATTGTTATCAGTGTCTTGTAGCCGATCACTGATGTTGATGTCAAGTTGTTGTTGTTCCCTCAATCCGACTCTCACGGGGATATTCAGAAGGACTCCCACGAGGTGTTATCGAAGATTGGTTTGAAGTCAATTCATGGTGATCTTTATTGAGTTATCATAGGCTTCTGCTCAACTCACCCATGGATGAAAAACACCAGGTGGCCGTGTGAGATCTCCAGAGGGTTAACCCCTTTGTCATTCTCCTCAGCCTCTGCTCAACTTGTCCGTAGACGAGAAATGCCAGATGGCCATGTGGGATCTCCGAAGTGTTAACCCCTTCGTCGTCATCCTCGACCTCCACTCGACTTGTCAGTGGACGAGCGCCAAGTGGCCATGTGGAGGGACAAGGCTTGATCCGATTATCTCGAGCTTGTGTTTTGGATGTTTTCTTGAGATACCTTCAGTTAATTCTAACAATTACATTTGTGGTTGGATACAACCAATTTTAGTCAGTCTCTTCACTTGGTTGCTTTAACAAGGAACCTATGTAAAAGCTTAATTTTTATTGATGTAATGAATGGACACAACTTATTGATAAGGCATCCTTAAGTTCTCAGCATTCCATGTCTGAGAAATGGTCCCATCGAAGCCTTCAATTTGCTATCATCATTGATACAATGACAGCATGGTCATAGAGAGTCCGAGCTCCTTAGAGATCAATAATGTCCCTTGGTCATTCTCTTCACCTCTTCTGTTTGGTCTTCTACCCCCTGTCATTTGTAGAGCTGGAGATCATATTGATGACACCAGCCATTGATCAGTTATCATTCTCTTCACTATTCTAGTAACTTCCATTCTAGACCTCATCAAGGTGGTGCTTGATCTCTCAGACCTTCCACTTGAGGTCATCCTTTCGATGAGATTTTTCAGGATGTGCAGAGTCTTTGCGAGAAGAGGTAGGGGAATGCCAACATCATTGGCCGTGGCTAGACCCATGGTGGGATGGTGACCATTGATCGATAGAGGCAGATTGGTGGGTTCCCCAAGGAGGACTCTCTAGAGCAAGAGATTGACCCAGTGGTAATGCCGAGATGGCACCATCCAAGAAGCAAGCTACAGTAGTTGTGTCAGGTTTCGGCAGCTGAGGTGCATGCAAAATTTTCAATTTTTTTTTCAAAAACACAGCGGAAGTACATATTAAAATAACTTTTAATCCTAGAGATGCATAGATCTAATCAATTACCTATAGATCTAGTTCATATCATGATAAACAAGATGAAAGCATGCATCTGATTTCAATAGAATAAATTTAAAATAAATAGGTGATTGAATCACCTACCTGAAGCCCTAGACTCCTTCAGATCGGATTTGAGGATGTTTGGAGGTTCTTATCAAAGCTGTACATACATCCAACCTCTACAGGTATCCACACAGGACTGAATCAAATCGAAGCATCCGAGACCATCAAGGTGCTTGTTCTCTTGTAGATCTCGCTTCTTCAGGTTCAGATTTGATCTCCTTCTTTGATCATCGTAGAAAAAAACCTTCAAATCTACATGCGAACATCTTTCGCGTAGGATCAGAGGATTCAGAAGATAATAGGAGCACTCCTTTCTCCCTTTCTTTCTTTCTCTCTTACTGAACTCTCTCTCTCTAGGGTGGCCGACCAAGATGAGGTGGGGCATATGAACTAGGGTGGAAGCAAGGAGATGGGGCGGTAGCACTTAGATGAAAACTATTTTCATTAGCTTTGCATGCCCAACTACTCCTCCCCTTTTATAATTGGCGGCCAAAGGATGGGATAGGCTTCAATTAGTTTTGGACTCTTATCTGGTAAGAGTTCAAGCTTAGAATTGAATCCATCTTATCCCATATTCACGAGAAGATAGAACCTATCAGCAAGGGGGCGCCAACTTGAATTCGCACCCCCTCTCTTCCTCATATTTGTCGCACATGGGTGGATGCCAATCTGAATTGACTCACCAAGTTGGCATGGAGAACGAAATAGAGTCCCAATCCATTGGAGCTTTATGGTTTGGATTCAATTTCGGTCCAATTCGAATCTAATTCGAAACCAATTTAAGCCCAATCCTAGATTCAATCCTAATATAATTAAGATTCATTCTTGAAATCATAAGCCCAAGTAGACTCAATTAGGTCAAGCCTAAATTAATTAAATCCAGTTTAATTAGTTAGAACTTGATCCCCAACTTGCTCTTATCAAATTGCCTTGCAACATATGCAATTAGGTCCTCCTAGCTAACAATTAGCTAATCTAGTACTTGTAACTTTTACAAGTTGATCCAAATCATTAATCTCATTGATAATTTGAGCAAGATCTAACCATTTGATTTGATCAAATCTTTTTTGTATGTGATCTCATAGGTTCTATTCTATCTGGTAGTGAAACATACCATGATCTCCATCATAGTATTATCGAAATATCTTCGATGGGTCGAAGCACTTTCAATTCTAACCTATCAAGGATCGTCAATCCAGAATGATCCTAGTGAGCTCTCACAATCTACTAGTGACATCTAGTAGCACGTGATGGCAACCAAGCAGAATAGAATAAATAGAATCTCTAAGTGTAGTTACCGTATGATTCAGTTTCTCTATTGTGAGTTCCGACAAGATGGAGATCATGAAAATTTGTCAAACTTCAATATCCATCATATGAAAGATTCGATTAGCTCAAGTCTAATTCTAATACTCATGAAAATTTTTTTCCATCAATTATCTTACTGTGGTCACAGACTTAAGTACTCAGCTTCTCAAATCTCATAGGACTATTCCTTATCTACTAAGATCGATAGATCTTATCTAGGTATGCACGCTACTCCTACAGTGAATCTACTATAGTCAACATCCACTATAAGAATCAATATAGCTAGAGACCATATTTATGTATAGTCAAACTACAGTAACTCCACTATGAGCAATCGAGACACCGTAGGTTTAGAAACTACTCATACCACTATGGTATCAAGAAGATCACTAACAAATGAGTAGACATCTATGTGATCTCTCATTTGATCACGCTCAGTATCGATGTTCTCTAACAACCTTCCACACTTTGCTCAATATCCCCATACTGTAGACTAGAAACTCATCTATCCCGAAGGAAGTGATCCGTGTATCGATCTAATCGAATCAGTCATCATCTCCATAATAATCCATCGATTGGGAGTAATTTAGAAATTAATTATACATGTTTCTAAATCTCAACACTTGAGAGTATATATCTTTAAATTATTAATTCTTAAGATGATTCTTGGACACATTAAACTAGAATGGAAAGAAAGATCTTTTTATTGATATTTAAAAATATTTAAATACAAAAATATGTTCTAGAATTACTACAATGTGCATGTCAGCCATATTGACCTTTCAAGACGTACATCTAATAATGTCCCACTTGTCCTAAAACCAATTGGCCACTAACCTAAGTACCATCTTCTCAAGATGGGTTTTAGTCTTCTACTAGCTCAATTGCTTCGTCAGTGGGTCTGCCACATTATCTATGGAGTCTACTCTTTACACATTGATGTACTTCTTTTTGAGGTAGTCATGCATGATATGACAACACCGCTCGATGTGTTTAGACTTCTGATGAGATCTTGGCTCCTTAGAGAGTGCTATGGTCTCGTTGTTGTCATAGTACAGTGCTATGGTCTTGCAGCATTCGAGATAATGACATATTCATGTTCCATTGTCGAGTCTGTAATGATGGATTGTTTGGATCTTTTTCATCTTGTGGCACTATCATTGCATATGAATACATATTTTGATGTAGATTTTTTATCATTAGGATCAGACATAAAGTCTGAATCAGTGTATCCCTCAATCTGTAACTTCAATCCTCTGCTAAAGATCAAGAATATATCCTTAATTCTTTTCAAGTAGTTAAAGATGTTTTTCACAGCTATCCTGTACTCTTCATCTGGATTCAACTAATACCTGCTTATGACACTCACAGCAAGGGCAATATCAAGTCGAGTATATAACATGGCATACATAAGGCTCCCTATTGCTGAAGCATAGGAGATCCTGCTCATGTGCTCAATCTCCTCAGATGTGCTTGGACACATCTTCTTGGAGAGTGTGATGCCGTATCTAAGGGGTAGTAATCTTCTTTTAGAGTTCTTCATGCCGAACCTCTTTAGTACTTCCTCTATATATATCTTTTGTGATAGGCCAAGCATCCTTTTAGGTTTATTTTTATAGAACCTTATTCTCAGAATATAGGATACTTTTCCTAAGTCTTTCATGAAGAATTACTTGGATAACCATATTTTGATTAAGGTCAGCATAGAAATATCATTCTCAATAAAGAAGATGTCATCTATGTACAATACAAGAAATGTGACAGTGCTCCCATTGAACTTCTTCTATACACAAGGTTCTTCCTCATTCTTGATGAAATCAAACGATTTGATCGCATCATTGAAATGAGTGTTCCAACTCCGAAAAACTTGCTTGAATCCATATATGGATCTTTACAGCTTGCAGACTTTATGATCTCCATCACTGGATGTGAAATTCTTAGGCTATTTTATATAGATATCTTTCTCAAGATAACCATTCAAGAATCCCATTTTTACATCCATCTACCATATCTCATAATTATAGAATGCTACAATGGCAAGCAGTATGCGGATGGATTTAAGCATGGCTATAGACGAAAAGGTATCCTGATAGTCGATGCCTTCGTGCTGATTATAATCTTTCACCACTAACCTAGCTTTATAGGTCTCTATCTTATCATCTTCATCTATTTTTTTTTTTGTAGATCTATTTACACCTAATGGGTACTATATTTTTGATGGATCCACTAAAGTCTAAATCTGGTTTAAATGCATTGAGTCAATTTCTAACTTCATAGCATTCAACCATTTTTTGGAGTCAATATCCGACATCATCTCATCATAGGTCTTAGGATCATCTCTATGATCCTTATCTCCTACGAGGAATATTTTCTCTACATCCTCTGAAAGCATATATAAGTATCTTTCAAAAGGATCGGAGACCTTATTAGATCTATGAGGTGGAGAAGGAACAACTACTTCTACTAGCTCAGTGTTAGTGGGTTCTATAGGTTCTTTAGCTCGTTGCTCTTCAAAGATTTTTTCTTCGAGTTCAATCAACCTTCCATTGCCACCATTCTAAATAAACTATCTTTTCAGGAATGTGACGTGTTGACTCATAATCACATTGTAATCTTCTGAAAAGTAGAAGTAGTATCCTAATGATTCTTTAGGATACCCTATGAAATGAGCTTTTAAAGACCTAGCCTCTAACTTTCCAGTCATTTGTCTTCTGACATAGGCTGGACATCCTCAAATTTTGAGATGACCAAGATTTGATTTCTTACCATGCCATATCTCATACGGTGTGATAGGAATGGACTTAGAGGAGATTCTATTTAATATGTAAATGGTAGTTAGTAGAGCATGTCCCCAGAGATATAAGTGTAAGTCAGTGAAGCTCATCATAGACTGGATCATTTCCAACAAGATCTTATTTCTCCTTTCGGATATCCTATTAAGTTGAGGTGTACCAAAAGGAGTCCATTATGAGACTATGCCATTTTCTCTGAGATAACTCAAAAATTTTCTATTAAGGTATTCTTCTTCTCGATTTGATCGAAGAATCTTAAGAGATTTTTCTATTTGCTTTTCTACTTTATTTTTGAATTTTTTGAACTTTTCAAAAGCTTCAGATTTATATCTCATTAGAAGTATATATCCATACCGTAAGAAATCATTGGTAAAGATAATAAAGTAGTGGTAACCACTCTTGGTCTACACATCAAATAAGCTACTCATGTCAGTATGTACCAGAGCAAGTAACTTAGTGGCTCTTTCTCCATATCCTACAAAGAGTAACTTGATCATTTTTTCTTGAAGACAGAATTCACAAACTGAATACGATGTAGAATTCAATGAGTCTAAGATACCATCCTTTTCTAGTTTGTTGACATATCCTCTCCTATATGCCCAAGTCTAAGGTGCCACATGTACTTATGGTTAACATCATCTCTAGGTCATTTATTTCCTACGACACTCACTAATTGTTCATTAACATTCACACTCACATCGACATATAGGTGATAAAGACTATCAATAAGAAGACTACGTTCAATTCAATTTATTTCTCAAATATATTGAATAATAATCTTTATTAAAATTAAATACATAGTTTTTCTGTGCTAGTACAGATACAAAAATTAAGTTCCGACTAGCTACAGGTATAAAATAATAATCTTTTAAAATAAATCTGAAGTCTGATAGTAGTCAAAGAGGGTAGGTTCCAATGACTTCAGCAGCAATTCTTGCTCCATTGTTGACCTGAAAGATCATTTCACTATGTCTCAACCCTCTACTGTTTACTAGACCCTGCATAGAAGTATATATATGAGCACTTGAACCAGAGTCTAATATCCAACTAGACGTAGAGAAAATCGCTAGGTTAGATTCAACAACAAGCATACCTGTCGAAGGTTTATTACCCTTCTTGGTCTTCAAGCTCTCTAGGTACTGTGAACAATTCCTCTTCCAATGGCCTTCTATATTACAATGAAAATACTTTTCCTTATTTGTGGCCTTCTTCGGATTGTCCTTCTTCAGCCTACTCTCCTTCTTCTACTTCTTCACAGGCTTGTTCTTCTTCTTTCAAGTAGACTTTTTCTTAGAGGAAGTCTGCTCCATAGCAAAAATAGAGCCCTTTAAACTTTTCAAGATCCCCTCGATCTTGACCAATATGTTGACTAATTTATGCAAGGTGTAGTCTAACTTGTTCATATGGTAATTTACTATAAATTGACCATACGAACTAGTTAGGGATTGTAAGATCAGATCCACCTACAAGTCCTTCTGCATCGTAAGGCCATGCTTCTCAAGCTCCTCCAGATCCTTGATCATTGTCAGATAATGATCATGGACCGATTGCCCCTCATACATTTTCAAATTGAAGAGTCTTTTCGATACTTCAAAATGTGTGGTTCAGCTCTGCTCACTATATAACTCTTGTATGTGAGTGATCATAGCCCTAACAGTAGGTATATGCTCATGCTGGCTCTGCAATTTATTTGACATCGAAGCCAGCATATCGTACTTGACCCGATTATCATCATTTATCCACTTCTCCTGTGCTGCCCTTTATTCAGCACTAGGATGGCCTGGTAAGGCAGGAGATTCTAATTGAGTATATGTCCTATCTTCTCCGAGATCAAGACTATCTTGAGATTTTTGAGCCAGTCTTTGAAGTTAATACCAGTTAGACAGTTGGACTCTAGGATATGGGCTAAAGAATTTGAAGTTGACATGATTAAACTGTAAAGAGAAGAGATTTTAGTTAGACATTTATACTTAAACCTATATTTGTTCTAGGGATTTTAAGAAATAAATAGGCTTTCATTATTTTTTTGGATCTCTTATACTCTCTGGATGGAGAAACGAAAGCCCTAATGTGACAAAAATTTTTAATAGATACTATGGTCCCATCGATGTACGTGCACCTCATCTGAAAGATATCGATAACATGCATATCGATGAGTGGACAACTCTTGTTCAATACTTTACCAAGCATATTGCAGCAACTCGATCTTTAAGTCATGTAGGCTCGTCTGACAGATATTAACCATACTCTTTAGTTAAGTCAGACCCATCATTCACCAACGGATGAAGAGCTGTTATTGGATCCCTCACCTGATAGATGTTGGACCCAATCCCATCTCTACTCTGGAGCATCTAATGTCGATAGAGTGGTTACATATTTTTGGTATAAGTGAACCACTGTATCTAGCCTAGAACAATCAACACCAGTTGCATGCTCGCACATCTACAATGGTGGAAGATCGCTAGACTTAATATGTGCAAGGAGATTTTGGTTTAGGTCTTATCTAATTAGTCATCTTTATGACTAGTCTAATTAGCATGGGTTAAACCAAACCACCAAGCAACCTTATTGAAGATCTAATGTACCAAATTGGCTAGGTAAGTGGAGATCGGTGGGAGGCTCCCCCTTGAAGGATCAAGGATCCTAATTAAGTAACCACCATCAGACACTTACCTTAGACACCAATTAGTCAATTGATTTCAAATAGGTTAGCTTAAGTCATTCAGGCTCGAGCCACTAAGCTGAATCAGGTCATTGAGTCAATCGATTTAACATATGGATGTCAATCGACTCGATCAACTACAACTATTGATTTGATCCTGAGCACTTTTGATCTAATCCTAATCAACTCTTGACTCGATTTAATCAATTGCTCTAATTGATTGAGTTTTATTATGTTCAAATCATAAACTCAGGTATAATCTAATTACTTGACCTAATTTGATTTATCCATGTCCAATCCCTCATGCATAAAGTTTAATTTCAGATCTAAATTACTTATATGAAACATCAAATTAAGATCTAGAAACTAATTTTTAGACCTAAGCATGCATTTATATATCTCATATATGAACAAAAATTAGATCTAAAGTTATTCAACATCAATATAGGACAACCTTTGCAATATAAGGGATAAACCTTATGTCAGGACAACCTTATATTATATCGATATCGAACAAATGATCATATATCAGATCTAAACTAATATTCATACATCTCATATATGAATTAAATCAGATCTGAATATGAAAATATTTTTCAAAATCGATCAATATTGATATAGAATAACCTTTCCAACATAAGGGGTGAACATTATGCCAGGATAACCTTATATCATATCGATGTTGATCTTATAATCATTTCATTCCAGACCTGATTTGAAATGAGATCTCATCTCATTCTCATGCATATGAATCCATAGCTTTGATACTACTATTGGGTTTCGATAGGTGAGGTGCATGCAAAATTTTCAAAACTTTTTCAAAAATACAAGGAAAGTACAGATTAAAATAACTTTTAATCCTAAGCATGCATAGATCTAATCTAATCACCTATGGATCTAGTTCATATCATGATAAATGAGATGAAAGCATGCATCTAATTTCAAAAGAATAAATCTGAAATAAATCGGTGATCGGATCACCTACCTGAAGTGCTAGACTCTTTCAGATCGGATCTGAGGATGTCGCAGGTACTTGTTGAAGCTGTATACGCATCCGACCTCTACAAGTATCCACATAGGATTAAAGTAGATTGAAGTACCTGAGACCACTGAGCTACTAGTTCTCTTGCAGATCTCGATCCTTTAGGTTCAGATCTGGTCTCCTTCTTCGACTATCGTAGAAGGAAACCTTCGGATCTACATGCGAACACCTTTCGCATAGGATCAAAGGATTTGGAAGACAATAGGAGAACTCTTTTTCTCCCTTTCTTCCTTTCTCTCTTGCTGAACTCTCTCTCTCTAGGGTGGCCAACCAAGAGGAGGTGGCGCATGTGGATTAGGGTGGAAGCAAGGAGATGGGGCGGCAGCACTTAGATGAAAACTATTTTCATTAGCTCTGCATGCCCAACTACTCCTTCCCTTTTATAATTGGCAGCCAAAGGATAGGACAGACTTCAATTAGTTTTGGACTCTTATCTAATAAGAGTTCAAGCTCATAATTGAATCCATCTTATCCCATATTCAAGATAGAGCCTATCAGCAAGGGGAGCGCCAACTTGAATCTGCGCCCCCTCTCTTCCTCATATTTGTCGCACATGGGTGAATGCCAATCTGAATTTGCACCCTATGTTGGTGTAGAGAAAGAAAGAGAGTCCCAATCTATTGGGACTCTATAGTTTGGGTTCAATTTTGGTCCAATTCAAATTCAATTTGAAATCGATTCGAGCTCAACCTGATCCAGATTCAATCCTAATCTAATTAGGATTCATTTTTGAAATCATAAGCCCAATTAGACTTAATTAGGTCAAACCCAAATTAATTAAATTTAATTAAGTATAACTTGATCCCCAACTTTATCTTATCAAATTGGCTTGCAACATTTGCAATTAGGTCCTCCTAGCTAATAATTAGCTAATCCAGTATTTATAACTTTTATAAGTTGATCCAAATTATCAATCTCATTGATAATTTAATCAAGATCCAATTGTTTGATCTGATCAAATCTCTTTTATGTATGATCCCGTAGATTCTGTTTTATCTGGTAGTGAAATATACCATGATCTCTATCATAGTATTATTGAAACACCTTTCGATGGATCAGAATACTTCAACTCTACTCCATCAAGGATCATCAATCCAGAATGATCTTAGTGAGTTCTCACAATCTACTAGTCATGTCTAGCAGTATGTAGTGGCAATCCAGTAGCATAGAATAAGTAAAATTTTTAGATATAGTTACCATATAATTTTATTCCTTTATCATGAGTTCTGACAAGATGGAGGTCATTAAAACTCGTCAAATCCCAACATCCATCATATGAAAAATTTGATTAGCTCAAATCCAATTCATGATACTCATGAAAACTTCTTTCTATCAATCACGTTGCTATGGCCATAGACTTATGACTCAGCTTCTTAAACCTCATACGATTACTCCTTATTTACTAAGATCGATAGATCTCATCTAGATATGCACCCCACTCTTACTGTGAACCTACTGTAGCCAATATCTACTACAAAGATCCATATAGCTAGGGATCATGTTTATGTGTAGTCAAACTACAGCAACCCCACTATGAGCAGTCAAGGTACCGCAGGTCTTAGAACTACTCACACCACTACAGCATTAAGAAGATCACTGACGAGTGAGTAGACATCCATGTGATCTCTCATTTGATCACACTCAGTACTGATGTTCTCTAACAATCACCCACACTCTCGTTTAGTATCTCTACATTATAGATTAGAAACTCATCTATCTCGAAGAAAGTGATCCGTACGTCGATTTAATCGGATCAATCACCATTCTCATGATGATCCATCGATCGAGAGTAATTTAAAAATTAATTATATATATTTCTAAGTCTCAATACTTGAAAGTATATATCTTTAAATTATTAATTTCTAGGATGATTCTTGAATACATTAAACAAGAATGGAAAGAAAGAGTCCTTTATTGATATTAAAAAATATTTAAGTATAAAAATATGTCCTCGAACTATTACAATGTATCAGCCACATTGACTTTTCAGGACATACATTTAACAACTTGCTGCTACTTCATGGTCTACTATAGATGCTGGACGGCATTGGTTAGTACTTGGACTTATGGACTAAATCATCGAACTAATGCAGGTCCATCATCATGGGTGGCTGCACCGACTGTGTAGGCCCATTTGGAGCGGACGGCTATGCAGCTCTACCCTAGCTTCGTTGGGTGGATTATCGATGGGAGGTGGTGGAGTAGCTCGCCATGTTCTCTCTCTTTTGTTAGATTGCTAGACCCTTTCTTTAGCACCAAACTATTGCTATAAGACTCTTATTTAAGCTGATGTGGCTGAAGATAGAGGATGGTCCGAGTGTTGAGATGGCAACAGGACCTACAAGAGAAGTCCACACACATCAAGAATTTTTTAATGAAGGATCCTCCGATGCTTAAGTCAGCGAGAGCTTGAGAACATTAGAAAAAAGAGAGAGAAGAAGGACCAGAGTGCAAAGGGCATCTTTTCTCTGGAGTAAAAATTTACTCCAAGGGTCCCCTAGTTGCATCTTTATACAGAGGTGGAATCATAGGTCATTGTATTTGAATCCAGTAGGCCATTAGGTTAGGCCACGATCTGTCAGGCCATTAGGAGAGAAAATCTATCCACTAATCTGCAAATCAGAGATTATTAGTCATCGGTGGTGGCCATGTTTTGATAGTTTATTAGGAGATTCTAATTGATTGCCCATGTGGCTGAATAGACTGGCGGCTTGGCACACAGCCGAGGCGCCGGCATGGATGTGTCAGTATTGATGTTGGTCATGGGACCTCATCCTATAAGGTTGGCAAGATCCCAACCTTGGGATTGTTAGGAGCCCAAGCCAGGGGTTGGAAAAAAGCCGATGGGATCATTTTTTTCTGGCTCTCTATAGTGGTCTTGATGAGTTGTCAATTGAAGTCATCTATGGTGTGTTGATATCCTCAATATGTCGCCAAAGATGATATCTGGGGACAAAGTCAGATGAAGTCGTTTGGATAATGTTCATTGTTGGAGTCTGTCTCAATATTTTAGTCAATTCAAAGAGGATGCCTGAGGATGAGTTTCGAGGACTATAGTTGAGCTAGTATGACCCTGTAACAAATATAATGCATAATGGCCATGGACTGTCTTGCTCTTGTAAGAGTGAGACCAAAATTAAGTGACATGTCAGTCGGGACTCTATCTCTCGATTGAATTAGAGAGTTCCAGTCTGCAATCACAGGCCATTTGTGTATCAAATGATGGCCTATGATTGGACAAAGTGGCAGGTTTGCTTTGTGTATTAGCTTTATGTAACATATAGACCTCACCCAATCAAGGGTTATCTTGTGATACACAAGCCTGTGATTGTAAGCTAGATCTATCTAGTTCAATAAAGCCATTCATGTGTGTTTACACTATCTAAATTGATGATTGTGATCTAAAGGCTAATACACCAAGAAAGGTGCAGGCAAAAAGACCTAGGGTGTAGGTTGAATGATTGTGGTGCAGATCTATGGGGGCAAGAGTTATTGGCCTAAGATAAGATCTTTATAGAGTGGAGTCCAAGAATGGTAGTTGGGGATAAACATTAAGCATATAGGATGAGTGTAGATGGAGGTAGACACTAAGTATATTAGGACATATTTCTTTGATAACATCAATATCCTTTACCTCAAATAATGATTTGTTAGGTCAATTAGGTGGAGCATAGGTCTTCTTAAAATTGACCTTAAATCCTAGTATGACCAGCTGAAATTAAAGCAAAGGACGCACAAGAGGACTGCATTTCAAACATACATATGGATATTATAAATTCTAATGATGCCATTGGAGTTGACAAATGCACCAAAGGTGCTTGTGGATTTAATGAATATGGTGTTTAAACCTTTTCTAGATTGATATATAGTGATGTCCTTTGATGATATTTTAGTATATTCTAAAAATAGAGCATGAGGAACATTTAAGATATATTCTACAAAGTTTAAGAGATAAGAAGCTTTTTGTTAAATTTAAGAAGTATGAGTTTTGGCCATACAAAATGAAATTTTTGGTACATTTAATATGTAAGGATGGGATTTTTATGGATCCAAAGAAAGAGGAAGCTACAGTGCAGTAGGGTAGGCCAATTAACATTTTGGAGGTATGCAGCTTTTTGTGCATGTTGAGTTATTATAGAAGATTTATTGTTGGATCCCCCCTATAGTTATACCCTTGATCTATTTAACTCAAAAGGTAGTCAAGTTTTAATGGTCAAAGAAGTATGAGCAAAGTTTTCAAAAATTGAAGAAAATACTAGGGTTTGTTCCTATTCTTGCCATACCTTCAAATAGTAGAGATTTCACTATTTATAGTGATGCTTCTAAGAAGGATTTTGGTTGCATTTTGATACACTATGACAAAACTATGGCATATGCTTTCAAGTAATTAAAAATCCGTAAGCAAATTATCCCACACATGATTTGAAATTAGCAAATATAGTTTTTATTTTTTACATTTGGAGACACTTTTTATAGCAAGCAACATATTCAATGATAAAAAATGTCAGAAGCACATCTTCATTCAGAAAGAATCAAATATGAGACCGAGAACATGACTAGAATTGTCGAGAGATTATGATTTTATCAATGTCGTAGCTGATACTTTGAGAAGAAAATCTATGGGCAAATGGCTTCCTTGTTTATCACACAATAGCATATTTTGGAAGATTTGAGGAGATTTAGCATACAAGTTAAAATGCACAATTTGGGGATTTATTTAGCTAACGTTCTAACCCAGTGTACACTGATTGATAGAATCAAAGGTGCCCAAAATAATTATCCTCAACTATAGAAGATTGGGGAACCAACAAAATTAGGTGACTAGTTTGAATTTTGAATCCATGAAGATGGTTCCAGAATTAAAAAGTGATATTCTAAAAGATGCTCATCAAATAGGATATGCTGTACACCTTGGAGGAACTAAAATGCATAAAGTTGAAGGGGTTGTACTAACGGAATAACATGAAATAGCTCAGTTTATGGCATGATCCTTAATGCATCAACATGTTAAAGCTAAGTGTCATAGGCTAGTGCGGTTATTATGGCCTCATGTTACTCCGATAGGGAAGCAAGAACAAATTACCATAGATATTGTATTCGGGTTACCTAAGATTGTTTACACCACATCCTTACATTCAGGGATCATGGTATGCATGGCAGCTCCAGGACATAATACAAAAGGGAATTCCAAGTTAGCGGAAGTCTTGAGCAAAATAAGACCTTAATTAGGCTTTGACATCATTTAGTCAGAATGACCCAAAAGGAAGACAGAGCACCTAATAGGCTGAGTTAAACAACATTAGACAGGTAGCTATCAGGAAAGCTGAGTAAAGAATGAAGCTCAATCAGCCTGCTCATTCATGATAAACAAAATGTCATTATCCAACCAAAAAGATGATAACACAACACACAAGACCAAGTGAATAATTATTAGACTTGGTGGTTAATTAATGTGGCATGGCGAGTGAGGGAGTAGCAATCTTGATAGTTAGAACTGTTATAAGAAGTGGAAGCCGGACATAGGCTGCCATCATTGAAAGTGGGGTTACCGTACTGTTTGTCATGTCATGTAAATAATAAAATATAATCCAAAAAAAAAAAAAAAGACCTTCTTCTAATCAAACAACCAGCTGTTATCTTTATTTTTACCTTCAATTTATTGTTGCTTCTTTTCTTTAAATTTTTTGCTACTTTGCAGAGGTTAAGAGTAGTATGATGGACCTACTTTGCAGAAGTGAGGTCTTATGGACCCTCCATAAGAGTAATATAGTCACAGTTAAAAATTGTTGAGTTGAATATTATATTTTCAAATTAGACTTACAAATATGAATATAAATATGAATATTTGAGCAATATTGTATGTTATGAATTTATTTTTTAAAATAAATTCATTTTGTTTAAATGCTTATTCTTGGTAATAATACCTATTTAATTTATTTTATGAATTATCTTGTAAATATGAATATTTGAGTAATTTTGGATATTGTGGATCTTTGTTTTCAAATAGAATGTTTTTGTTTGTTTACTTATCTATGTAAAAATACTTATTTGATTACTATACTTTAATTATTGCATGAATTATCTAGTTAAGATAGCTGTTGAACTTATCATTCAAGCTTTTTTTCATTATAGAGATAGAAAATTAGTTGCTAATGGGGTATTACTATGGACATGAGATTAGAAATGAAAGTTGATCATAATGACATTGCCGAGAATTAGTACTTATATAGTTTAAAATTAAAATATATTATTTTTATTAATATTTAAAATTAAATATTTTGATAAGTATTTATAATTAGATTTTAGTTGCTTTTAATCTCATTCTATATATTATGATGGAAATAGAGCATTGGCTGCCGCATTTCTACTTTCCGGCCAGGGGCATAACAGGTCCCTTTCTAGCCCTGCACTTGCATCACTGCGATCTCCAACGGCTATTATGTCTTCTCATTTTTTTGATTTTCTTATGGAGAAATCAGGTACTCTCTAATTTTTTATTGAGGCACAAGTTAATTAATCATGCACTAGATTAAAAAGAGATTTCATGATGTTCTCTTGGCCCGATTGTTATGGACCTTGCTAATAAAGATTAAACATTAGCACTTAGTCTATTTCAAGCTTTGATTACTATAGATCTACCCCATAGAGATTAAGTATGGTACTATAAGTATACTCTATAAGTGTTTAGTATGGTATTATGAATCTACTTCGTGAGAGTTAAGTATGGCATTATGAATCTACTCCATGAGAGTTAAGTATGGCATTGTGAACCCACAGAGATTAAACATATGCTATGGATCTTGCCACAAGATTATGCGGTCATAGCAGAAGCTGCTGTGTTGATCATGATATCCTTGAATGGGACTTAAGAATATAAATATGAATATTGAGTGATACTGTATATTTTGGATTTATTTTTAAGATAAAATATTTTGTTTAAATATTTATTCTTGTTAAGATTTTTTTTGTAATTTATTGTTTGAATTATCTTGTACATATGTACATGAATATTTGAGTGATTTTGGGTATCATGGGTTTTTGAAATAAAATAATTTTTTTTATTTAGTTACCTATGGTAAAACTATTTATTTAATTACTATATTTTAATTATTACATGAATTATGGATGCTATGGATTTATGTTTTAATTATTACCTATGATGAATTACCTAGTTCGTAAGGAAGGCGGAGAGGGTCTTTGGGTCCGGATCGGGAGGCAGACGTAGGAGCACTATCGGAGCGGAGGGTGGCGACGCGCAGATGCAGAGGCGGCAGGTGATGCTAACGGTGTGGGGGCGGGGGAGGCAGCAGAGGCGAGGAGGAGGAAGGAGGAGTGGAGGATGAGATTCCATCTCTCTCATCGTTTGACATCGCTATCAACCCAACATTTGGAAGACTCGTTTAAATATCCGTGTAAATCGGTAATGGATGATGGACATTTGCTTTCAGGATCATTTTTCAATGGCTATGTTTATTTATACAATGATATTTTTTAAACAACAATGGATGATGGATGTTTGCCGCCTTCTCGTGCTTTACGCTAGTTCTTAAGCACCAAAAGATGACCTCCCAAAGGTTTCTCGGATGGAGGTGGGTGACCTTGTTTTCTTTCGAACCCTCTACTCTCCTCCCATTCACCCTCCTCTCCGTCACCATTCATCGCCAATCCCATCCTCGCCTCTCCTTAGAGCATCCTCTTCCCCTCCTCTTCTTCCCTCTCCTCCCTCGACTTATTCTCAAGTATGCAGCCATACCCTCCTCTCTTCTCCTTTCTCATCTCTCTTCCCTTCTCTCTCCATAACTTTGGTTTCTTTGGTGCGTAGGGGGCTTATGAAGGCCTGAAACCCCAGCGGAATTTTGTGAGCGACTGGGTCTCCAACTGTTGGGTTCTGCCCATGTGGAGGCCCAATAAATGGTGGGCCATGTGAGAGTTAAAAGAGAGAGTGCCCCCTCTTTCACTCTCTCTCTCTCTCTTATTCACACACGCAAACACGCGAGCACCGCCTGAAAGAAAGGAAAAAAAATTTTCATTGGCTGCAACTTCTTGACTTCGATCGGAATAGTGATTCAACTCCGATTGGTTTGAAATTTTGCAGGCATATTCCTTGCATATGGTCCTTCATATCCAGTGATTTGATTGTTGTTGGGTAACCTTTAACTTAGATATTTATTTGACACTAGATTATGAGATTTTTTGGGGTTGCTGTTTGCTATGGATTTGGTGATTGTGGTCTGTATGATTTCTGGAGTTTTCAAAAAAACTATGTATCTCACTGATTATAGTGAAAGTTTTTCTCCCTGGCTTGATCTCCTGGTTTTTTCTGTTTTCAAATTTTTCATGTAAAACTTATGGTGTTCTTTTGTGTGGTTTGATTTATCTTTGTTATTGGTGCTGATTATTATTGGTTGCTTGTGATAATTATATAGAAATCATTTAATCTCATAAGAAAGAAAAAAATTAGCTTGCTTATGTTTTTCCTAACAAACTGATATTAGAGCCAAGTTTGGCTACAGTGATCTTGTGTGATCAGATGGAGGACAGTGGCACAGGCACCATGTTGAAATTAACTCAGTCGAACTATTCGATCTAGAAGTCCAGAATGGAGGATTATTTATACTATAGAGATCTACATGAGCCCGTCGAAGGAGACAGCACAAAACCAGAAGGCAAGTCAAAGAGAGAGTGGTAGGTTATGCACAGGAAAACTATTGGATTGATCAGGCAATGGATTGACAATAGTATATTCTATCATTCATCCATAGAGAATAATGCCAACTCACTCTGGACAAAACTAGAGGAGTTGTATGAGAGAAAGAGCTCACAGAACAAGGTATTTTTGATAAAAAATCTAGTCAACTTGAAGTACAAGAAAGGCCATTCAGTGACTGAATATCTCAATGAGTTTCTTGACTCGACGAATCAATTGACTAGTATTAAAATAGCCTTTGATGATGAAGTACAGGTATTGCTTCTACGGAGTTCTTTACCTGTCTGTTGGGAGACACTTGTTGTATCACTTAGCAACTCTGCCCCTAAAGGTGTTTTGACTTTGAATATGGTGAAGGACAGCATGTACAATGAAGAAACAAGATGTAGAAAGCAAGAAATCTCTTGTCAATCTGAGGCACTTATTACAGAGAGGTGAGGGAGAAGTAACAGCAAGGCTTCTCAGCACCGTAACAATAGCAGAGAGAGATCACAAAAAAGGAAGAACATCAAGTGCTTCCATCATGGCAAGACAGGGCACTACAAGAATGAATGCAGAAAACTCAAAAGAAAAAAGTCAAGAGAAAGAGGTAAAAATAGAGATCACAAAGAGAAGGGTACAGCAGCAACAGCTTCAGATAGTGATGTGTTCATTATTTGTGATGATGGATATGTCAACCTCACATGTCAGGACTCTATTTGGATAGTTGATTCAGCTGCTTCATATCATGTCACATCATGACATGATTTCTTCACATCCTATGTGAAAGGTGACAATTGCCAAGTGAGAATGAGAAACAGTGGTGTCTCCAAGATTATAGGTATAGGAGATGTGTTGTTAGAGACCAGCATAGGAGGCAAGCTATTGCTAAAGAATGTTAGACATGTGCCAGACATTCGTCTCAACTTGATTTTTATAGATTGCCTTGATGATGAAGATTACTGTAGTACCTTTATCTATGTAAAAATATTTATTTTTTATTATATTTTAATTATTGTATGAATTATCTAGTTAAGATAGTTGTTAAGCTTATTATTAGAGCACTATTTCATTATAGATGCAAGAAATTAGTTGCCAACACAGTATGGATGTGAGATTAGAAATGAAAGTTGATTATACTAACATAGTTAAGAATTAGTAGTACTTTTATAGTTTAAAATTAAAATATGTTACTTTCATTAATATTAAAATTAAATATTTTGATTAGTATTTAAAATTAGATTTTAGTTTTTTTTAGTTTTATTCTATATATTATGATGGAAATAGGGCATTGGTTGCCACATTTCTATGTTGCGATCACGGACCAAGGGCATAACAAGTCCCGTTCTATCCCCACATTTGCATCACTATGATCTGCGATGGCCATTATGTCTTCTCATTTTCTTGGTCTTCTTAGGGGAAGAAAGCAAGCATCCTCTAATTTTCTTTTGAGTCACAAATTAATTAACCATGCACTAGATTAAGAAGAGATTCGCGATGTTCTCTTGGCTTGGCTATTATGAACATTGCTAATAATGATTAAATGTTGGCACTTTGTCTATTTCGAGATTTGATTACTATAGATCTATCCCATAGAGATTAAGTGTAGTATTATAAATTTACTTTGCAGGTGTTAAATATGGTATTATGAACTCATTCTTTAGGAGTTAATTATAGTATCATGAACCTACTTTATCAAGGTTAAACGTACGCTATGAATCCTGCCACATGATTATGTGGTCATAGCAAAAGTTGCTAAGATAAACATGATATTCTTGAATGGGACTCATGAATATGAATATTGAGTAATACTATATATTTCATATTTATTTTTTAAGATAAAATGATTTTGTTTAAATATTTAATCTTGCTAAGAATATTTATTTAATTTGTTGTATGAATTATCTTGTAAATATGTATATAAATATTTGAGCAATTTTAGATATTATGGGTTTTTGAAATAAAATAATTTTTTATTTACTTACCTATGATAAAATTATTTATTTAATTATTATATTTTAATTATTACATGAATTATCTGCTAAGGTAGCTATGGGATATTAAGGCTTTATGTTTTAATGATTACTTACTAGTTTGTAAAGAAGGCGTAGAGGGTCTTTGGGTCAGGATCGAGAGGGCAGATGTAGGGGCACTAGTGGAGCAGAGGGCAGCGACGCACTCGTGACCGAGGTGGCTGGGGATGTAGGGGCAGTAGGTGATGCCAATTATTGTTGCAAGGCTCTAGAGGAGAGAGAAAGTGGTCGGTGCAGAATCGAGCTGAAGAGCCATCAAGAGTCCTTCTGACGTAGACTGCAAGAAGTCCTAAAAAAGAAGTCCAAGAACCGATGGGGTACCTTTCGATTAAGGATCCTTCGATGTTTAAATCAGTCAGAGCCTTGAGAATAAATGGTAGAAATAAAAAAATAGAAGGAAAAATAAGGGATTTTTGTAGAGAAAGTAAGTGGAGCTTGGACTTTCTTTTCCTTCTGTAAGGGTGCTAGAATGACTTCAGCAGAATCTTGACTCTATGAGTTATGACTTACCTTGTAGGGGGTACCTTGCCTCTTTTTATATAGAGGGGGCTTGGCTCAGTTTGTTAGGCCGTTAAGAGTTTGTTAGGCTGTTACTTTGGTATAACAAAATATCCAACTGTAAGAGTTTGTTGACTCTATCAATAGGTTGTCAATAGCATCAATCCACGTGGGGAATTAGCTATAGTATGGTTGGAAGACAACTGTAAAGGAGCTAGAAAATAGCTGTAAAATAATCATCTGCATCTTGAGATCACATCAGTATTTGACCAACGTCCCTCCTGGCTGGTCAGATCGATATCCATCTAAGTTGAATAGAACCAGATTGGTATTTGACTGAGCCGACTTGAACCAAGTCGGCAATAAATTGATCTGAGCTAGGAACAAATCTTGGTTGGTATAATCCTCTAATGATCTTTTCTGATGCCCCCATATGGCCAGAGGTCAGTTAATAGCTCCGACATAATGCCCTAGACTTTTCAGACCTGAGGTGCGATTTTCCCACATCGAGTGTGAAAAGTAGATCTTCAAAAATATCTGACCTCTGCCACCAAAAATAAATATGCCGTATAGGCAGTTGACAGTAATTAATTTTTTATTCATTCAAATCATTGCACCACTTTTTAGAGTCGATTCATCTAATTCAGTAATTATTGGTGCTTAAAAAATCGAGAGCTCATAATTACCCAGATAGGTGCACGCAAGAATCCATGTGCCACTTGTCATATTGTTGTTGGTTACTTCAATAGTCACAGGGATTGAGCTTATGTGGCTCGAACAGGAAGAGGTGCATCAAAGCATCTTTCTTCATACCCGTTAGATCTTTGACAAATGGCATTAATCTATCGATAGTTGGGATCAACCTGAATCAATTTGAACCGCCAGTGTACTCTATATAAAGGCTTCCTTTGGGTCCAAAAAGTTACTTTACTCTTTTACTGTGCAGAGACTCTACCTGTTTCTTCCTCCGAAAGCTTTTCTAGTGCTTCCAGTGCTGAAAAAGGAGTTTCCAAGTGTCACCGGTGTTGGAAGAAAGGTCATCGAAATCAAAGAGCAGTTCTCTCTGAAGTTTCCTTCATTCCTTAGGTACATTTCTTAGTTCTTGTCTTTCCTTTTTTCTACCTTTTCTGCATATTTTTAGGGTTCTTAGACTTTTTTTTCCTTCTTCTTTCTTTTTATTTTTCAGACCCTTTTTCTATTCCTTTAATCCTGTTATTTTTCCTTCTTTCAACTTTTTTCCAAAAAATATCTCCCAATGGTGATAAGAGAAAGGGGAAACAAGTTTTGGATGACCGAGAAGTTTGGTCAACTCAACCTCAACTTGAAATCGAGGTGCCCCCTTCACCTTGGGTCGCCATCGATGTGGGTGTCTCAGGTTGGGATAATCTTGAATCTCCAATTAGGGGACTTCTGGATTACCTCGGTCTTGAAACCAAACAGTCCATTTTAACTGACCTGGACTTAGAAATACTTAGAGAAAAATATTTTATTCCTAAAGAATTCTAGCTGATAGCTCCAGGTCGGGATGGTCGAGTGAACAATCCTCCAGAAGGTTGTGTCGTATTTTATGATAAGGCACTTTGGTCTGGACTTCGATTCTCCTTACATCCCTTCATTAGCAATGTTCTTGACTTTTATAGGATCCACTCTACTCAAATAACTCCCAATACCATTAGGATGATTATAGCCTTTATAATTTACTGTCAATTTTCTTTAATAGAACTTAGGATTTCTCTCTTTAGGGCACTGTTTATCCTGAAGAAATATTCTTATGAAAGAGATTGATGGTACTTTTCACCTTGGTCAAAATATAAATTCGGTCCTTCTCTTCCTTCTTTCATTCATGACTGGAAGAATCACTTTTTCTTTGTCTCTTCTCCTATCTTCTGGGGTTTCGATTATACTTGGGGTAGATCGAGCTCAAATGGAACTCCAATAGTGAGGTCTTACCTAGAGACAAGGAGGCTTTTGGAGAACTGTTAGATAGGAAGGTACCCAAGCTGAGCCTATTGGTGTCTAATTAGTCCTTGTTTGAATCTGGCATCAGTCAACCTTTTTCCTAAGGTAAGCTGATGTCAATTTTCATTTATCAACATTCTTTCTTTCTCTTTTTCTCTCTTCTCTTTTTTTTTAAAACCTTCTTCTCTTTATAATAGACATCATGAAGTTTGACCCGAAGAGGTTGGCAGATGCAAAGAAAAAGAAATAAGATGCTTATGATCAACCTCCAACGAAGAGGGGCAAAGAAGCCATTGCTCTGACTACTAGATCGACTGCCATCCGATCTCCTCCAACTTTTCGAGCTCTGAGAACATTGATAATAAGCACTGCTTCGATCTCATCGACACCCCCACCAACAAAATCAACATCCAAATCTCCACCTCGACAGTCTACCAAGGTCCCTCGCCCACCTGCTAAGGACACTACGTGACCAAGATAGGGTTCTATTGAAGCTCCACCCCCCATGTCAGAGAGGCCAACTTGGACATCTGAGAGTTTGAGAGTTCCTAAGATTGATCCACCATCCACCTCTACTGATAGAATCGATCTCTCTTAGGCATCTTTGCTAAAGACTCCCCATCTTGGGCAAGATCTTCTAGGTTCAATGATGCCGCGGAAGGACTTGGATGCTTGAAGGAGGCACCTTTTCATTGAGCAAATATTGAACTATGGCTTCAATAGCATTTTGGATGTAAGTGTTCATCTCTCCTCTTTTTTATTCACATCAATTTTTTACCGATCTAAATTTGTCCATTCTTTTCTTTGTATTTTTGCAGTCTGTCATGTTTCTCAGGTTGATGAGTGAACACCTGATATGATTTTATGAGAATAAAAAGTCTCTTGAAGAGGTCCTCAAGTCCGAGTAAGAGGCCAAGGAAAAAGCCGAAGAGGTAAGAAAGAAGATGGAGGAGAAGGCCGCCAAAGAAAATCAACTGAGTGAAAGCTTGAAGCACCAGCTTCAAGAAAAAATGGATATAATAAAGGAAAGGAATCAAAATGCTTTAGATATGCAGAGGAGAGTAAATGAGCTTGAGGATAAGGTAGCCAAGCTACGGGAGTTTGGAAAGAAGAATGCTGAGTTAGAAATCAAGCTGAAAGAAAGTGATAGAACTATTATAAATTTGGATACGAAGATTTCTCTTCTAAATAGAAAGATTGATATTGAGAAAGAGAAAGATTCTAAGACTATAGGAGTATATAAGAGCTTGGAGGCATTTCAAGACGAGTTGATTGAATCTTCAGAGGGAGCCTTCGACTACAATTTTCTAATTTGTAGAAAGCTAGTTATGAAGTTGTCTTTCGACCTCGATCTCATCAAAATTACTATTGATGCAGCTCTTACAGTGGCAACTGAGGTCATCGCACAACCGATGTCACCTGCTCCTGCCATGGAAGCACCACCTCTGGAGCCTGAAGTGCCTCTTCAACCTCAACCCAAAGCTCCCATCACAACTGAAGTCCAAGCAAGTGAGACTCCGACTATCGAAGTTATTTCTGTAGTCTCTAGTTGTAGATAGGAACTCGGCACTAGCTCCTCCGACAAATAATTCACAAACTTAATTGTTTTTATAATCTTTATTTTATTTCACAAATTTTTGTATCAGCTCGATGTGGGCTTTTGTAAATACTTTTAGGCATATTGTCCTCTCTATTGCCTTTGAACTTCTTTCTAGTATCAGTGCCAGTTAGAAGAGAAAGAATTGCATAAGAAAAAAATAGGAGAGATTTGATCTTGTGCATAAGAGCCTTTTGTAAGATGAATTTGGTTTTCAAGGATGAGATCTTCCAATGATTGAAGAGGTACTACAAATCAGACTAGGAGATTTTCAAGTGTTTTTTTTCTTGTAGGTGATATTGTATCATATGTTGTTCTTGTTTTTGCTCAGGTTCTTCTAGGGCATTATAAAAACATTATCACTCTCAATGTGATAGACTAATGTTTCATGTTGTTCAAACTTTTTGTGACTTCATCCTCATACTTTATTAATGCATGTTGTTAATGAAACATTATCCTTGTATGCATAGTTCACTGTATTAGACAATAATGCTTGATACCAAACATATCATATTATATAGGTAGGGAACCAATACTAGGTATGGGAGCATATTAGAGTATTGGTACCATGAACCAACTTGAATCGAGACTATACTAGCATCTTACTGATATGGTTACTGAACCTAGTACTGTGAACCATGCTTGTATGGCTATTTATTTATGTAGCCTTGCATTTAACAAGGTGAGTACAATAGCATTTGTCTTATCTTGCCACTTATTATGATGTATGATGGACTTTAGTCTATGTATGTTAGGGTACCTAGTAAAGACGATGTTGAAAAACATACTAATATATATTTGGGTCCTAATACAAATGACATGTTCCCCACACCAACCAACATATCGTATTGTGTAGAAACCAAGGCTTTAAATCCTGTGAGATAGAGATGTCTCGATTTTCCCATGGAATGGGATACTCTGCTATCTCGTCCTATTCCGACAGTGGTCCCAATCATGTGACCCGGTAGATATCCTTTGTCTTTCTAATCTAATTTTTTTTCTCTTTCTTTTTCTTCTATTTTTCTTTCTTTTCTTTCCTTTTTCTTTATTTCCTTATCCCTTCATTTCTTTCTTCTTTCCTTTTTCTTCTTCCTTCCTTTTTTTTCTTCTCTTTTCCTTTCTTTCTTTCATTTTTCTTCTTCTTCTTCTTCTTTCATTTCACTTTTTCTTTTTCTTCATCTTTCTTTCCTTTCTTTTGTCTTTCTTCTTCTCTCCCTGTACGGATGAGTTTCAAAGTCCCGACCCTATTCCGGTCCTATTTTCTCACAGGAATGGGATGGGATGGCTGGGATGCCTTCTGTCTTACTAGGATGTAAAACTTTGATAGAAACTCTAGTGTCATTTATAATTATGTGCATCATGATTTTTAGTCTAATAGGATAAGACAAATGATGCTATGTTCACCTTATTAAGTGCAAGATTACATAAACTAATAGTTAGACAGGGATAATATTTCGTTGACAAGATGCACTAATACAACACAAACATGATGCCATTAGAAATTTCAAGAGTTAAATTTTTTTATGGCACCTCAGAAGAATATAAAGGAAACAAGAGTGCTTGCTGCATAGAATATCATATAATATGGCCTAAAACAAAAACTTATCCAAAAATCTCCTGGTCTGATTTGTAGTGCATCTCCATTGTTGGAAGGATCCATCCTTGAAAGCCAAATATATCTTGTGAAGGCTCTTGTTTGCAAGATAGAGCTTCTTTTGTTATTTCTTATGCAATTCCTCCACTTCCAATGAGCATTGATAACTAACAAAGAAATTCCATAACAATAAGGAGGCCAATATGTTCAAAAAGATATAATTTTGATATTCATCAGATTTTCTTACCTGTATTAGTAGATCAACTTCCAATTTTCTGCTTTGTGTGCAGCTTTTTCAACCTTTACCTAACCTTAAATCCAAGATTATTTTTATGAAGAACTCATGTCCTACTCAGAGGGGCAGCCCTATGAGCAAAATTTCCTATTATAGCTTTGTGAGCTTTATTAGGGTGCGTGCTCCTCCAATCATCAAATGAAACCTTTTTTTGTCATGTCAATAAATAATCAAGATTCAAGCTTATTGTTAGCTGGCCGTCTGCCAATACACATATTATAACATTAAATTTGATATAACTTGGAATTGCTTCAACCAAGATCTACTATCTCGGTATCAGGTATTGTATCGATACCTTATCGATGCGATATGGTCTGTACAATATGGTACGATGTGCATCCTATACCGAAATAGCTTCCAAATCATTTTTTTCAATTTTTATCTTAGTATACCTCGATACGGGATAGTATGCCTTGGTATGGGTCGTACGAAGCTTGTACCAAGATTTTGTACCAATTTTCTTCCGATACGACAGACCATGGCTTCAACCTTTATTAAATGCCGTATTGACTTATGGCAAATTTTAGATCATCAAGAGTGATATGTGGGGCAAGTTGTCTATGAAAACAGTTTCTCCTAACCTTCTCGAGGAACTTGCAATACTTATAAGCCTCCTTAGTCTTAGTAGAGAAATCATGATAGTCAAAATGATTATCTATCAAGATCAATCAATATGTTGGCAAATAAAATTAAAGAATAGAAGATACAAGGACTCTTATTAGTATCAAGTAACCACATAACATATGTTCAAGACAATACTTCTATTGCAATCAAGTATAAGAAATACCCCTCCTTAAGCATGAACAGTTGCTATATTATTGAATTGGCATAGTCTACAATCCACTTTGGAAATATTAAAGTATTGGAGTGTCATGCTCTGAACCCAACATCTGGGTCGGATACGTGATGGCCGCACACTCCTTAGGACAAACCCTAAAGAATATGCCAGGTCTAAAATAATTTATTACAATTTCAACATCGATAATATCTAATTTTAATAATAATCAGTGAAACTTGCATAATTACAAATGAAATTTCTTCAATCCTCTGATCAGGTATCAATGACACTCTATCTATGTATCCGCTCACTCATAAATCTATACCATAGCCAACCACGAGCATCCTATAACTCTGAGAAAAAAAAGAGAAATGGAGGGATGGAAGCTTTACAGTCCAGTAAGAATTCCACATATTATACCAGTATAATAATATAATCTAAAAATAAGGATAAGCAGTAAAACATAAAATCTCATATTCAATATCCAGAATACTACAAACATTCATAAATTATCTATCTTGTCAAAAGAGATACATCATCATATGCTAACGGGTGAAATATTTTTATTCAGCATTAGTTTCATGTCTTGTCTTCTATTTTTCTTTCATAATCACATAATTTTTAATCTTTTTCTTTCTGACTTTGGACTAACCAAGTCTATACCTCAATCTCCATCCGAACAAATATTTACTCATAAGCCCAACAAGGCTGTCCTTGGCATGAACTCCTCACTGACTGTCCCACGTATAAAAATCCATGGGGGGCTATCCCAAGCATAAGTTCCTAGCATGCTGTCCCAGGCATGAGCTCCTGGCCAGTTGATCCACGTATAAGCCTGTAGAGGCTATCCCAGGCATAAGCTTCTGGGAGACTATCCCAGGTATAAGCTCCTAATGGGCTGTTTCACATGACGAGGCTAGTCCAAACCATATCTTTTTTATTTAATTATTATATATTGATTTCATCAGATCAATTTTGATTTACAATATGATCAAATTAGATATGTCATATTCATATAATCATATCATCAATCACTGACATACATACATATTAACACACAATATATGTACATAGAAAAATCATACGAGAAACCATAGTATCTCAACATGATAATCCATTAACATGAATCCAATGATATAAAACTAAAGATACAAATCCAACAATAAAAATAGTATATATAATGGTGATCATGTATAGGGATTCTTACCTCTATCGATGATTGATCTAAGCATAAGAATCAATGAACTCTTTGATTTATGAATTTTAAAAATAAGATATTTCGCTCGACATCTTATACAGACAGTCGCATCTCTACATGACCATGATCAAATATAAAAATCATATATGGAGAAATTACAGATAAACGATTCTAATAATATAAATCGAGGACCTCTTCTAAGATTAACCAAAATTGGGATTTGACTAAGTATCTGAACCTTCCACTAGTCTATAAGACTTTTAGAGAGAGAAAATTCATGAAGAGAGAGAAAATTTTAGAGAAAAAAATTTTTAGAAAGAAAAAATAGAGAGAGAAAGTGGAGAGAAAATTTTCATATCCTTTAGATGAGGCAATCATGATCGAGATCATCATAAGTCATATCAAAATGACTCAATATAGATTAACTATGATCAGATATTATAAATTTCGAATAAGAATTGGGCTGGGATCCACCTACTTCATGAATTTTGAAGCAATTTCAGGTCATCTTATTTTCAACTCAAGTTTGTCCTAGGGTCCGTAATTCAATTAGAGAGAGAAAGAGAGAGTAGCAAGATCCTAGAGAGAGAAGGAGAGAAAGAAAATCCTCTCTCATTTTATTTTCTTTTTTTTCTTTTCTTTTCTTTTCTTTCCTTTTCTTTTTCCTTTCTTTTCCTTTTTCTTCTTTTTCTTTTCTCTTCTTTCTCTCTTTTCCTGGCTGAATAGAGGAGGGACACAAGGGGGGCTTGGTGGCTCGTGCTTTGGTGAGGTATGATGGTACGATCAGAGATCCGATAGTAGCGATCGATGGCGATGGGGCAAGAGATGGCCAACGGTGAGGTTCAGTCGGTCAGAATTTAGAAGAAATCAAAAAATTAGGGGACCGTCCCCTTTTTTTGAATTTCTCCGATCATTGGCCGATCACCGGTGGCCATGACCTTCGGAGAAGATAGATAGAGAGGTGGAGATCATGACTCATGGGTGCGGCACCATAGGCAACGACACTGGTGGCCGAAAAAGAGAGAAAGAAGGCTCATTCAAAATAGAAAAAAATAGGGCTTCTTCTTTTTGTGGATTTTTTAGTAAATCCGACGGTCGGTGGGGATGCATGATGCCGTGGAATGGAGGGGAAGGAAGAAAGGAAGGAGGGTTGGGGCTCACCTTCGTCACTAGTGAGGTCTTCGATGAGGATTTGAGATGAATACAATAAGGGTGTCTGCAGCTTCAACGAGAAAAATCAAGAAAAATAAGAGGAGAGATCTGGTGCTCATTGTGGCCAACCTTAGAGAAGAGGAGAGGAGAGGAGATTTATAAGTTGGAGGGGAGGTCGAATCTCCCTCAGATTCAACTTCTCCTCCGATGATTTTGGGTGGAAGAAGCTCCCAGCGAGAGTCTCCTTCGTTTGCTTCCTCTCTCTATTTTTTTTTCAAAAGTGGGCTTCAAAATTTGGGCTTGGTTCAGGGCCCAAATGGGCTGAGTTATTATATTCTCCCTCTCTTAAAATAATTTTATCCTCAAAATTAACTTTGCTTGATCAATAACTTTAAAAGAATATCGATTATATCATCTTCGAACTTTTAATAGTCTGCCTTATATAGTACTTGTTTCACAAGATTTTGATATAACAAAATTAAGTGAGATCTTAAACTTATTTTCTTTGTATTGGTTTCTCAATTTTTTTTTCAAACAAACAATAACATTTTGATCAGGTATTAAAATACCTAATTCTTTGTCCATTATATTGGTTAATTAACTCATTACCTTTAATAGAAACCAAAGATAGTCTAAACATCAAACACTCATAATTACAGGCTTCTTTCTTCTTTTGACCTTCCAACAAATTTAACAACTGGACTTCTATCTTAAGAAAATCTCAACCTTCTATATCAGTTCGAGTAATAATATTAAATCTTAAAAAATAAGATTTGTGTCAAGACATTCTAGATTTGAACTAACAAAAGAACTATCAAGCTGTCAATGATAAACTTAAGATATCTAGGGTTCTTCTTGGCATTATCTACAATGAAATAATCTACTAGTAAAAATTAGTCGGCTATGATCAGATTAGGTCAAAATCTGTACTATCATTTTATTATCAATAAAATCTTTCTTTATTTGCAACTAATGTATTTCATAATATCTTTTCATTTAAAAGATTAATATTTCTAATCAATTTAAACCACCACGCTTTTGCTGTATACTCTAATCTTAATTTATCAAATTATATAGGTTTATCAAAAGATAAGAATATCCTTGTATGTTAGATTAATCAAAGGTAGATCCAACTTTCAAATTTTTATATAGATCTTAAGTTTCTTTGTCTTTACTGCCCCTATAGCAAATCAAAATTAAATCTTGATCCACTTGTTATTTTTGAAATCATTGTATAAGCTTCATCACTTCTCAAAAATCCAACATATCTAGAATTAATTAGAGTTAATCTTTGATTTACCTTATAATCATTTAGACAACTTCCAAACCAACCTTTCTTTGCGAAAGAATTAACTCCAACTTGAACAAACTAGAAGAACTCAAGTCAATATTTTTATAAGTAGAATCAACTTAGTTATTTCTTATAAAGCTTCATTTATCACAACCCTTAGCATCAAAAGATAAATTCATACAAAATATTATCCTTTATATTAGTCATTCAAAATTTAACAATAACAAGATACCTTAGATCAGCTCAAAAATCTGAACTTTGATTTGAATAATTAATATACTTCACTATCTTCAATAATTATAAAAAAAATTAAAAAATTTAATCTAAAAATAGTAATATAAATTATTAAAGATTTCATCATAATGTATATATCATACTCTAATAAAATCAATTTTCTTATTCAATTTAATAAGAATATCAAAATAACTTAGATCCACTTAGAAAAGTAAATTTTGACTTAAAATTTAATACAATTCAAAAAATCAAGAAATCAGATCCAAATATGATATTTTAAATAATCAAAGATTTTTATCAAGATGTGTATCTCATATTCTCATAATAAAATTCAAGTATAACTTTCATCTAAATTTGAGTTTTATATATGATCCTCTTGTAGGTTCAATACTCGAAAATATTTCTCTCTCATATAATATAATTTTTTCTTAGTCTATACTCTAATTAACTTTATTTTGATAAGTCTAAGATTTATAATGCTCAGACAATTATCATTGAAATCAGAAAAAAAATTATGATGACCTTCACCCATATAAGTTTCGCATTCAAAAATCATCGAGTACACTCAACACAATACATCAATATCTCTCTCTTCATTTCATGGTCAACATTTCTCATACTTAGGTCAACCCTACTAATTGAAATTCAAGATATAACTCGTTAATTTTATTATAGACATCATATACCACTTATGCATAAATTTCTTCATAGTATCTATTGATTCAAAATTCAAATATTGAATCCTTTCTTTTATGTCTATCATATTCCTCATGATTATAATCTAAGTTCAAATATCACTAAAGTCATAATCTTGAATAATTATAATCTTAAGATCAAATACCACTTAAGTCATATTCTCTAGTGATCATAACCTAAACTCTAATATCATTTTATCACATCTTAATGATCATAATCTTAAACTCTAATATTATCTATCATACTGTATTGATTATGATCTCAAAGTTTGATATCGCTTAAGCCACAATCCCTAGTGATCTTAAACCTGAGCTCTGATACCATTCTGTCATATCTTAATCACTTGTATCATGGTCCCCAAATGATCATAACCTAAGCTCTAAGCTCTGATACCACTCTATCACATCCTATTAATCATACATAAAGTTTTGATATCACTTCATAATCTTTAGTGATCTTAAACTTAAGCTCTAATACCATTCTGCCATATCCCAAACCCAACATCCAGGTCGGATACGTGATAGCTGCATACTCCTTAGGACAAGCCCTAAAGATTATGTAAGATCTAAAAAAATTTATTACAATCTCAACATCGATAATGTCTAATTTTAATAATAATCAGTGAAACTTATATAATTACAAATAAAATTTTTTTAATCCTCTGATCAGGTATAATAACACTCTATCTATGCATCCATTTACTCGTAAATCCATACCATAGCCAACCACGAGCATCCTATAACTCTGAGAAGAAAAAAAGAAATGGAGGGTGTGAGCTTTACAGCCCAATAAGAATCTCATATATCACACTAGTATGATAATATAATTTGAAAATAAGGATAAGCAATAAAATATAAAATTTCATGTTCAACATCCAGAATACTGCAAACATCCATAAATTATCTATCTTATCAAAAGAGATACATCATCATATGTTAACGGGTGAAACACTTTTATTCAGCATTAGTTTCATGTCTTATCTTCTATTTCTCTTTCATAATCACATGATCTTTCACATTTTTCTTTCTGGCTTTGGACTAACCAAGTCTATACTTCAGTCTTCATCTGAATAAATTTTTACTCATAAGCCCACCAAGGCTGTCCCAGGCATGAGCTCCTAGCTCGCTGTCTCACGTATGAAAGCCCGTAAGGGGCTGTCCCAGGCATAAGCTTCTGGCGGGCTATCCCAAGCATGAGCTCCTGACCGACTGATCCACGTATATGTTGGATGTATACCCTAGAATCAATCTTGACTGATACATTTCATATCTCTAGGATATAATTTTGTACTTATTAGGCAGTTATATTTTCATTCATGTTTATATGTCCATGAATCATCCAAGGGATTAATAAGATGATGACACATATTCTTAAAGAGTTGAGAATTTGAGATATATGTCATTGATAGTTGATTCCTAAATTACTCCTGATCATAGGATCATCATAGGATGGTGATTGATCTAGATAGACTAGTGCACCGATCGCTTTCTTCAGGCAGATGGGTCTTGAGTCTGCAGTGTAAAGATACTAGAATGAGAATGCAGTGGTTGTTAGAGAATAATTAGCACTGAGCGTGACCAACACGAAAATCACATAGATGTCTGCTCACTCGTTAGTGACTTTCTCGATGCTGCAGTTGTATGACTGATCTTTTATCTGAGATGGCACTACTGCTCGTAGTGAGACTGTTGAAGTTTGACTGACATATCAACATGATCTCAATAGCTCTTATAATGGATCTTGACGATAGTTGATCCACTATAGGAGTGGGGTGTGTATCAAGATGGGATCTATTGATCCTAACAGAAGAAGTAGTCCTATAAAATTTAAGAGCTGATCTTAAGTCTATGACCATAGCATGTGATTAATGGAAAAGAGTTTCCATAAAAATCACATGTAGACTCAAGCTGATTGAATCTATCATATGACCGATGTTGAGATTTGATGATTTATCCATGATCTGCCATCTGGTTGGACTCATGATAGAAGGACTGTATCATACGTTAACTGCACTTAAGGTTCATCTTTTATTCTGCTAGATTGTGAGACTCATGAGGATCATCTTGATGATCATGATCTTGATGGGCTGAGTTGAATTGTTCCAATCATTAAAAAGAGTTTCAATGATATTGTGATAGAGATCACAATATATCTCACTATTAGATAGAATAGAACTTATGGGGTCACACACAAAAGAGCTTTTGACTGATCAGATGGTTGAATTATGATTATGAATCGTAACAGGATTTGATTATCAATTTGATTGATAATTGATCCAATGCAAATGTTGCATTATGTAACTTACTAAAGAGTTAGTAAGTTATAGGAGGATTAATTAGCAATAGATTGATAATTGACTTAGTTTGATTGAGTAATGGGGCTTGCATCAAGTCTAATTTGATTGAATTTAATTTAACTCATTATGAGTTTGATTTGATAACCCCAATAGGGTTATAGGATAACCCAAAAGAATCGGATGATTAGCCCAGTTGAATTAAGATTTGAGTTTGACCTAATTTTAATTAGACTAGGATGTATGTATTCCTAATTAGATTAAAATCTTATTTTCATAGGTGCACCAAATCTAATTGGATGAGGATTAAAAATTGAGTTTGACTCAAACACCAAGAAAGAGTCCAATAGGACTAGGACTCCTCCTCCAATTAGGAGACATCTAATCTAAATAAATTGGCTCCAAATCAGATTTGATTTTATCTTTTTGAGTCTAATCATTCCTAATATGATTAAAATTAATTAATATTTTATTTGATTTAAAACAGCCACCTAATCTAAGAGTCCCATGTTCTTGAAACTCTTCCCTTCCTTGCACCAAAAGGACTCCACGTTGACCTTGTTTTTGTGTGCCCAAAAGACTCAGCCCCAAACCACTTTGATGCCAATTCTCCACTCCCTTTTAGCATGTAAGAAAGAAAGATATTCCTCCTTAATCATTGTGTAAACCTAGGCATGAAATTAGTTGTGGGGGCATCCAATGTTTGCTAAGTCCTAAAGCTCTTGGACTCTATCTCCTACCCAAACTAAATCTCCTCTCTTCATCTATTTAAAGGGCAGCATATGGGATGTGTAAGATAAGATCATCAGCAGGTATTGACATCCAAAGGGTGCTCTTGTGTGTGGAGAAAAAAAAAAAAAAGGGGGCGGCAAATAGGTTCTTGGCGTGAGGTTAGTTATGGTTTTGATCTCTTCTTTCTTACACAACCAATCGTTGGTTGTTTGGACATCTCCTTCTCTCCCTCTTGTCTATGTTTAGACATGGTTGTCTCTTCTTCTTTTATCCAAAAGTTGGACAAAATTCTTACATCTCTATTGTAGAGATTTGGTGCATGGATTTTAAGAACAAAAGAGAAGAAAGGGTTCTTCTCATGATCTCTAGCGTAGAGATCAAGATCCTCCTAATCTTCTTGTTCTCTAAGAGTGTCTTAAAAAAATTTTTTCAATTGTCAAGATGTGATCTCTGTAAGAGAGTAGCACCTCAATGAGATCAAAAAATTTTTGATCAGATCAGAGTCTCGTGTGGATACCCGTAGAGGTCGGATGTTTGTGCGGCTAAAAGGACCTTTGGAAGACATCCATGATCATTAGTTCGCATTGAAGATTGATTATATCCAGGTATATTTTATATTTATTTTTTATTTAATTTTTATATCTAAATCTTATCTCACATATGATGATCTGTTTATGGTTTGAAGATTTGATCTTATGCATGCTTAGATTAAATTATATTTAATCTAAAAAATTTTAAAATTTTACTGCATACTTGTTTTGTAAAATTATACGTGCATGAAACCATAAAACTCAACAGTGATATCAGAGCCATG
This sequence comes from Elaeis guineensis, assembly GCF_000442705.2. Lineage (NCBI taxonomy): Eukaryota > Viridiplantae > Streptophyta > Magnoliopsida > Arecales > Arecaceae > Elaeis > Elaeis guineensis. The sequence continues at coordinate 27,850,849 of NC_025993.2, read as the reverse complement.
TCATATGCATGAGATTAAGATTTAGATTTAAAATCTATAGAGAAAAATTTTAGATCTAAAAGTTTTTGATGTCGTTCTGGCATAAGATTGCCCTAGCATAACTTGTTATGCTGAATGATTTCCTAGAATGATGTTAAAATTTTTAATTAGATTGAATTTTTAGATTTTATTTTTTTCAATATATATGTGATATATATTTTGTTATTTAGATATAAAAAGAGTTTCAAATCTGTTTTTGATTCATATATATGATATATGAAAGTATGTTTAGGGCTGAAATTTGTTTCTATGACTTGAACTTATTTATGTATATGATACATACTTGTATGTGAATCTGAAATTATTTTGAGATCAAAATTTACTCTTCATGCAAAGAATTTAGATCTCAAAATTTTGATTTAAGATCTGAAATTAGTGTTTGTGCATGAGGGATTGGTTATGGGTAGATCAAGTTAGGTCCTGTAATTTGATTACATTAGAGGATTTGATTTGATCATGTTGGTCCTAAATCGATTTAGTAGTTGATCAAATCGAGTCAAGTGTTAATTAGGATGAGGTCAATAGAGCCTAAGATCATACAATTATTGTTGATCGAATCGATTGACATCCATATGTAGAATAAATTAACCTAAGGACCTAATTCGACTCTGTGGCTCGAGTCTGATTCATCTAAGCCAACCTATTCGAATCAATTATCCAATTGATGTCTAAGATAAATAATTGAAAGGTGATTATTTAATTAGTTCTGTTCGCTTATTTGGTCAATTTATTGGTGTTTAAAGAAAGAAACGGGGGACCCTGATAGAACCAGATCTAGGGTTTCAGGGTTAGATCTTGAAACTTTTTCAAGATCAACAGCGGAAGACTAAAATAAATCAAAATTTATCTTATAAAATTAGAGAATCCCTAGATCTAAGTTCTATTACATGATTATTACATGACATTAAATCAAAAATTAAAATATAAAGAGCAAGAACTACATGTTGATCATATCAACATATTTCTATACTACATCTAATGTATGTAAAATATAATAGATTAGATCTATTATCTTGCAAGTTAGACGTTCTAACTTTGCTGATCTGGCATGAGGATGATGTTGTGATCCGCATACACGTCCGACCTCTGGAGTCATGCACACGAGCCCATGAATCACGATCAAAAGTCCTGATCCAGAAATCAGCACAGTATGCTAGTACTACGCTGATCCTTCTTCGATGGTCGATCAGATGCCGCTTTCTTCTTGATTTGGATTCTTCTAAAGATGAAAAGTAAGAGAAGGAGTTTTAGATGAGATGCTCTCAGAAAACTTACAGATGGAGGAAGGGAATGGATGAACCCAGCAACTCTAGAAGAAGATCCTCTTCTTCTTCTCTTTGCTCTAACCCAGACACTTAGTTTTGTGTCTATTAGATCTCCACGCCCCAAGACTCTTTCTCCTTAAGTTTTAGATGCCCCAAAGGTCTCTTAATGCTCTGTGTTTCATAAAAATTTATGAAAAATTTATTTTAAATAGAGAGATATGAAGAGTCCTTGTCTAGGTCAAATACCTAGTCAAGGATTATCCAAAAAGACAAACAAGGGGCGCCCAACTATTGGGCGTCCCCTCCTTTTTCTGTCATGGACCACCAGCAAAGGGCACATATTATGTGCCATAAAATCCACAAAAATTCAAAAAAAAAATTTGGATAAAATCAGTACCATAAGGAAAGAGTTTTGGTTTCCTAAAACTCTATCTCATAGACTTTGAAATCCAAACTAATTCCTACTTTGACTTGATCCACAACCACATTCCATATAAGAGAGAAAGAGAGGAAAGTTTTGGGCATGCGTGAAGACCTGGATAGAGAGTTTTGTCACACAAAATAAGAGAGAGTGGGCGTGGGATAAGAGAGAGTGGGCGTGGGGGGCTAAGGTGGCGAAGGTGGAATCTAGTCTTACTAGGATTCAATTTATGACTTGTTCAAATTTGGTTTCTCAAACCAAATCAAACCAAAACCAAATCAGCCTAATTAAAATAGGTCTTAACCCAATTAAGAGCTTAATTTAATCAGATTAAATTAGATTTAAATCTGATTTAATTTTTTAATCAAATTAGAAATTAGGTTGATCCAAGTCCAATTTGAACTAGGACTAGTTTTTTCTTGCACTTGGTTTATCCAATAAACCAATTGAACTTGATCCAATCAAGCCCAAACCAAATCTAATTAAATTATATTTAATTAAATTAATCTCAATTCTTTGGATTAATCAAATTAAGCCAATTAGCAATCAAATTGCTAATCGATCCTCCTGTAATACTTGCACTAGGTTAGATGTCAATCGTATTATCGTTTAACCCTAGAATGATTCTTAATGTTGATCAACCATCCGATCGGATGTGAACTCTAATGTGTGTGACCTCATAGATTCGAACCTAAATCGATAGCATAGAAATAAATTTCTATACCAATCGAAATGACCATCTAGCAATGATACCCGACGGTCGAATAGGTCGAACATGTAGAACAACATCCTCAGAACCCATGCGGATATAGTTTCCATATAATTCATCTCCTTGACCAAAATATTCATAGGACACCTCAGAGTTCAACTGTCAACTCTGATCAGGTTATCCACATTATATTTCAAAATATCAAATCCATCTAATGGATTACCTTGACCAAGGTTTTGCTAAATTGAAATACAACGACTCATTCTTCTCCAACTCTTGGAGTGGTCAATCCCATCTTGATCACACTCCGACTTCGCAAGTACTTGATTGTGCCCAGAAGCCTTCCGTCACTGAATTAGAAATTCAGTTAGTCTAGTACCAAAGCACAGTGAGTTGCTTGTAAGTCACTGAGGCGATCTCAGGTCTAAGGGATACTTATACCTATATCCCATCAGAGACATTCTCGACAGCAGAATACTCTGGAGTTGGTCACATTCAATGACAATATACCCTTACATCTCACCTGTATGCCATACCAGTGTCTCTACACTCCTTGGTTAAGAGAACAACCAACCCATTTGGCCGATAGCGACCTATGCTCGATAGAAGCTGTCGTCCTTATTAACAGCCTATCATTTAGTCATGAACAGTTTTAAGGACTAATCGATAAATCCTCTCTTTATCAAATCTAAATAGTCCTAAGGACTTCATCACAACCACGGAGTTCATTAGAAGATAAAAATTTGTGATGAAAATATCAAAAATATATTTTATTTATTAACAAATCAATTACAATACAAGGTTGCTCAACCGTTAATAGGTTAACGATTGACTTTTGGGATATATTTTCCAACAACTCCCACTTATCCTAAAGCCACTCAGTATAGTATCTAATACCCATCATCGACTTGTGGTTGTCGAACTCTTTATCACCAGGGCTTTAGTGAAGAGGTCGGCCAGGTTCTCCTTTCCGTCGATCTTTTGAAAGTCGATGTCACCTCGATCCACGATCTCCTGGACCAGGTGGAAGCAGTGTAAAATGTGCTTCGTCTGCTGGTGTGCTTTGGGTTCCTTCATCTGAGCTATGGCACCAATGCTGTCGTAGTAGAGCAGGATCGGACCATCGAGGGAGGGTGCTACTCCGAGCTCAGTGATGAATTTTCTCAGTCACACGCTTCCTTCGCGGCATCGGATGCCGCAATGTACTCCGCCTCACAAACAGATTCTACCACAGTATGCTGTTTGAAACTCTTCCAACATATGGCTCCACCATTCGGAGTAAAGATATAACCCGATACGCTTCTGTTGTCATCATGGTCAGATTGAAAGCTGGAGTCTGTGAACCCCACAAGTTTCAGATCTGACTCACCATAAACCAACCATTGGTCCTTAGTATTTCTCAAATACTTAAGGATGGCTTTAACCACTTTTCAGTGGTTTTCTCCAGGATCAGATTGGTATCTACTCACTACTCCCAATGAGTATGTCACATCTGACCTTGTACATGTCATGGCGTACATGATAGATCTCACAGTTGAAGCATATGAGATTTTACTCATACACTCTCTCTCTTTAGGAGTTGTCGGACAATCCTTCTTAGAGAGAGAAATTCCATGGCCTATCGGTAGATAGCCCTTCTTGAAATTCTCCATGCTGAACCTCTTTAGCATAGTGTCTATGTATGTGGACTGGGATAACCCAAGCATCCTTTTAGATCTATCCCTATAGATCTTCATCCCTAGGATGTAGGATGCTTCACCCAAGTCCTTCATGGAGAACTACGATGACAACCAAATTTTTATTTCCTGTAGTGTGGGGATGTCATTTTCGATTAAGAGAATATCATCCACGTACAAGACAAGGAATACCACAACTGGACCATTTCTCCATTTATAGATGCAGGGCTCTTCTCCGTTCTTAACGAAGCCATACATTTTGATCACCTTATCAAAATGCATGTTCCAACTCCGAGAAGCTTGCTTCAATCCATAAATGGATCTCTGAAGCTTGCACACCTTGGACTCATCTGTGGATGTAAACCCCTCAGGTTGTATCATATACACCTCTTCGGTCAGCTCTCCATTCAAAAAAGCTGTCTTTACATCCATTTGCCAGATCTCATAATTCAGATGAGTAGCTATTCCAAGCATTATCCGAATGGATTTGAGCATTGCCACAGGAGAGAATGTCTCGTCCTAGTCAATACCATAATGTTGATGATATCCCTTGACAACCAGATGGGCTTTATAGGTCCCACCTTTCCGTCTGCGCCCCTCTTCCTTTTGAAGACCCATTTACACCCAATAGGTTTAACCTCTTCAGGTGGGTCAACCAATGTCCATACATCGTTGATCTTCATGGACTCCATTTCAGATTGCATGGCTTCAAGCCATTTCTCAGAATCAGGTCTTTGCATTGCATCTATATAGGTGATTGGATCCTCATCGTTCTCATCGAGTTCGATGGGATCACCATCCCGAACCAAGAAATCGAAGTATTTGTCTGGCTGATGCGGTACTCTACCAGATCACCTTAATGGTGCAGGTACATTGGGCTTCGAATCTGATCTAATCAAATTCGACTCAGGTTCAACTATTGGTGTCGGTTCTTCTACCTGTTGAACTTCATCAAGTTCAACCTTAGAGGCAACGGTTCTTCACCAAGAAACTCCTTTTCTAAAAAGGTTGCCTTAAGGCTGACGAACACCTTTTGTTCATCAGCATGTAGAAAAATATCCTTTGATCTCTTTGGGGTACCCTATGAATGTGTATTTGTCAGACCTAGGTCCAAGTTTATCTGTAACTAACCGTTTGACATAGGCCGGGCACTCCCAGATCCTAAGGTGTGAAAGTGCTAGCTTATGTCCTGTCCATATCTCATATGGAGTCTTAATTACAGACTTACTTGGAACCCTATTTAACAGATAACAGGCCGATTCGAGTGCATATCCCCAGAAGGATATCGACAAGCTGGCAAAATTCATCATGGATCGGATCATATTTAACAGAGTCCGATTTCTCCTTTCAGACACTCCATTATGCTGTGGTGTTCTAGAGAAATTCATTGGGAGAGAATCCCATCCTCTCCTAGATATGTGAGAAACTCACCAGAAAGGTATTTCCCTCTTCGATCAGATCGAAGAGTTTTAATACTCTTCTCGATTTATTTTTCTACTTCATTTCTGAATCGTTTGAACATTTTAAATGAATCTGACTTATATTTCATCAGATAGACATATCCATATTTGGATAGATCATCCGTGAAAGTGATGAAGTAGAAATATCCACCTCTAGCACTTGTGCTCATGGGTCCGCATACATCAGTATGTACTAGTCTCAAGAGTTCAGTAGCTCTCTCATCTTTTTCAGTAAAAGGTGACTTGGTCATTTTACCAAGAAGACAGGACTCTTATCGGGCTTGATCTTTCTGGTCTGGCCTGCACTAATGTCCTAGTCTGAACTTGCACCTTCTGCACTTTCTTCTTCTTATTCTTCTTCCCTTTCTTAAAGGGTCGAGAACCAGAAGATGAACCTCCCACTAAGTTCACCGACTCCTTGTGGAGTTGGTGATCCTTCTCAAAGTTCTGAAGCAACCCCAGTAACCCATGGTAGTTTACTTCAGACTTTATCATTTTATAATAAGTGAGGAATGGGAGATAAGACTTGGGCAGTGAGTTCAGTATTGCATCTTTCCCAAGCTGCTCATGTAAGGAAAAGTCGAGCTTGCTCAAACGCTCCATAAACTCGATCATGTACAATACATGATCAGTGATAGAGGCACCATCCCGTATTTTGACGTTGAAGATGGCACAACTAGTCTTGTACCTCTCCATGTCATCGAATGTGCCAAAGGCATCCTCCAACACTTGAAGCATGTCCTTTGGCTGAGTCGTCTCAAAGCTGCGACTGAACTTGTCGCTCATGGCAGCCAGCATGATGCAGCGCACCGTGGTTGATCACTGAGCCACTTCTGGTAAGTGTCTCTGACTGTTCCATGTGCATTGGTAGCTGGCTCCTCAGGTGCAGGATCCGTTATCATATATAGGATCCGTTCATACTCCAGGACAATCTTCAACTTTTGGTACCAGCTATCGAAGTTGGATCCCACCAACTTATCATTGTCCAACAATGATCGGAGCGATAGGGAAGTAGCCATATCTATATAAAGAAAAACCATAACCTAATTAGTAATTGATTCATTAAACTTAAAGATTTGGACTTTAATCAAAAGATTTCTCCCACTATTTTATTCGAATTGGTAGCCTCTACCTCCAATTCGTGGGATTACTCTAATTTCTTAGTGGGTACTAGAATCCACTTAGACTGCACACAAGCCCAACTTTGGTTGGCCAACTCATGTACATATAAGGGTAGGTTCATAACCAATTGTTTCTCTAAATAATTTTTAGTAATTTTAATTTTGCCCCAGTCCCTAATCAGTAGGCTTTGGCCTCCACTAACAAGGTCTGGTTAGGTCCAACCATTAACATGACCATACTTGGCCCATCTAGCCAATGAATGATTAGGCCCAACTTTGGTTGGCTAACCTAACCATCATTTAGAAAGATGCAGTCAAGAAATCATATTATGAATGACAATTCCATCAGCCGATAAGCACCAGACCTTTGGGCCTCCAATGATTATCCAACTGATGGACCCATTATCATCCACTTAATGGGAGGCTATGATCTAGTTATCACCATAACTATTTTATTTTAAGGATCTAATAATTTTAAAAGATTTAATTAATTTAGAGGATGAGGTCAGATGAACCAGCTTATCATGATCCTCCCACTGGATTCACCAAGTCAGTTTAAGGGGACCATTAAAAGGGCTAGTCTAGGAGCACCTAAATCAGTCATACTGATTTACCTAGCTGACATGGGTCAGCTCGAATAGTCAAGTGATCCGATCAAAATATAATTTCACCAAGAGGCCAGGTAAGTTCGATCGGTGGGAGGATCTGCCAAAGCTTGCCTTAGACACCATCAGAAATGGCCAGGTAAGCGGGCTGCCAATTAAAAACCACCGGTCTGGTTTACCTTAGAACCAACTGGTTTAATTAGTTTCGATTAGATCAACCTAACAGTTCATGCTAGACTGCTTAGCCAAGAATCAAGTCCATTTGGTTCTCGTGAAAGATATGGACTTGACTAACTACAACTATTGTAATTGATCTAAAAATTCTTGACCTAATCTAAGACAACAATTGATTAGATTTAGTTAATTCTCTAATTAAGTCCATCTTTAATCTAACCTTAGGTCTAACCCAATTAATGGACCTAATTCCCACTAACCCATTATCCCAATGTGTTATGGTTTGTGTCTTAGATTTTTCAATTCACAATCCTAGAACCTAATCAAATAATTTCTTAATTCTCAATTAAGTTTTGGGCTGAGAGTTGGGGTTCGACTTTTTAAAAATAATTTTTATATTTATAAAATATTTTTACAACATGGTTCTACCAACTAAGTTGTATGTTTGATTCATAATCAAAATATAAGTTAAAAAAAGCATGAAACTACTTTAGATCTAATCTAAACAGGTTCATGTAATTGAAACAATTTTAACTTTAAACTGCACAAATTTTTCAGACAAATATATGATGGTTCTTTACACGAGAATTATTAATAAAAAAATTTTATTTTAGATTTAAATATCTTTTAAATCTAATAAATTATAAATTTAATCTAGATCACATCTAACAAATTTATGATTAAAGATAGATCTACACGAACTAGGACAACCTTTGCACTGTAAGGGATAAACCTTACAGCAGGACAACCTATAATTCGTGATTGATCTGAAAATTTTAATTTCAGATTTAGCAATCAGATTATAAATTAGATCTAATCTAAGAAATAATCTAAGCATGTATTAATAATCATGTAATAAACAACCTAGGCTCTGATACCAATTGATGGAACCAGATCTAGGATTTCAGGGTTAGATCTTGAAATTTTTGTAAGATCAGGCAGCGGAAGACTAAAATAAATCAAAATTTATCTTGTAAAATTAAAAATTCCTAGATCTAAGATCTTATTATATAATTATTATATGTATTAAATCAAAAATTAAAATATAAAGAGCAAGAACTACATGTTGATCATATCAACATGTTTCTATACTACATCTAATATATGCAAAATATAATAGATTAGATCTATTACCTTGCAAGTTAGATGTTCTAACTTTGCTGATCCGGCTTGAGAATGATGTTGCAAGCCGTACACACATCCGCCTCTAGAATTCATCCACACGAGCCCACGAATCACGATCAGAAGTTCTGGTCCAGGAAATCAGCACAGTATGCTAGTACTGCGCTGATCCTTCTTCGATGATC
>NC_025993.2:27816131-27841972 GCF_000442705.2 Elaeis guineensis | reverse complement strand
CAGGCAGTAGAAGACTAAAATAAATCAAAATTTATCTTAAAAATTAGAGAATTCCAAGATCTAAGATCTTATTACATAATTATTATATGGTTCAATTCAAAATTAAAATATAAAGAGCAAGAACTACATGTTGATCATATCAACATGTTTCTATACTACATCTAATGTATGTAAAAATAATAGATTAGATCTATTACCTTGCAAGTTAGACATTCTAACTTACTGATCTGGGTATGAGGATGATGTTGTGAGCCGCACACATGTCCGACCTCTAGGAGTCATCCACATGAGCTCACAAATCATGATCAGAAGTCCTGGTCCAGAAAATTAGCACAGTATGCTAGTACTGCGCTGATCCTTCTTCGATGGTCGATCAGATGCCTCTTTCTTCTTGATTTGGATTCTTCTAAAGATGAAAAGTAAGAGAAGGAGTTTTAAATGAGACACTCTTAGAAAACTTACAGATGGAGAAAGGGAAGGGATGAACCCAGCAACTCTAGAAGAAGACCCTCTTCTTCTTCTCTTTGCTCTAACCTAGACACTTAGTTTTGTGTCTATTAGATCTCCACGCCCCAAGACTCTTTCTCCTTAATTTTTGGATGCCCCAAAGGTCTCTTAATGCTCTATGTTTCACAAAAATTTCATGAAGAAATTTATTTTAAATAGAGAGATATGAAGAGTCCTTGTCTAGGTCAAATACCTAGTCAAGGATTATCCAAACAAGACAAGACAAGGGGCGCCCAACTATTGGGCGTCCCCTCCTTTTTCTGTCGTGGACCACCAGCAAAGGGTGTATATTATGTGCCATAAAAGCCATAAAAATTAAAAAAAAAATAGATAAAATCAATACCATAAGGAAAGAGTTTTGGTTTCCTAAAACTCTATCTCATAGAATTTGAAATCCAAACTAATTCCTACTTTGACTTGATCCACAACCACATTCCATGTAAGAGAGAAAGAGAGGAAAGTTTTGGGCATTTGTGAAGACCTGAAAGAGAGGGTTTTGTCACACAAAATAAGAGAGAGTGGGTGTGGGATAAGAGAGAGTGGGCGTGGGGGGCTAAGGTGGCGCAAGGTGGAATCCTAGTCTTACTAGGATTCAATTTATGACTTCTTCAAATTTGGTTTCTCAAATCAAATCAAACCAAAACCAAATCAACCTAATTAAAATAGGTTCTAACCCAATTAAGAGCTTAATTTAATCAGATTAAATTAGATTTAAATTAGATTTAATTTTTTAATCAAATAGAAATTAGGTTGACCCAAGTCCAATTTGAACTATGACTAGTTTTTCTTTGCACTTGGCTTATCCTATAAATCAATTGAACTTGATCCAATCAAGCCCAAACTAAATCTAATTAAATTTTATTTAATTAGACTTAATTTTAATTCTTTGAATTAATCAAATTAAGCCAATTAGCAATCGAATTGCTAATCGATCCTCCTGCAACACTTGCACTAGGTTAGATGTCAATCGTATTGATCGTTTAACCCTAGAATGATTCTTAATCATTGATCAACCATCCGATCGGATCGTGAACTCTAATGTGTGTGACCTCATAGGTTCAAACCTAAGTCGGTAGTATAGAAATAAATTTTTATACCAATCAAAGTGACCATCTAGCAAGGTACCCGACGGTCGGATAGGTCGAATGTGTAGAACAACATCTTCAGAACCCATACGGATATAGTTTCCATATAATTCATCTCCTTGACTAAAATATTCATAGGATACCTCAGAGTTCAACTGTCAACTTTAATCAGGTTGTCCACATTGTATTTCAAAATATCAAATCCATATGATGGATTATCCGGGCCAAGGTTTTGCTAAATTGAAATACAGCGACTCATTCTTCTCCAACTCTTGGAGTGGTCAATCCTATCTTGATCACACTCCAACTTTGCAAGTACTTGATTATGCCTAGAAGCCTTCCGTCACTGACTTAGAAATTCAGTTAGTCTAGTACCAAAGCACAGTGAGTTGCTTGCAAATCACTGAGGCGATCTCAGGTCTAAGGGACACTTATACCTATATCCCATCAGAGACATTCTCAACAGTAGAATACTCTGGAGTTGGTCACGTTCAATGATGATATACCCTTACATCTCACCTGTATGCCATACCAGTGTCCTACACTTTTTGGTTAAGAGAACAACCAACCCATTTGGCCGATAGCGACCTATGCTCGATAGAAGCTGTCGTCTTTATTAACAGCCTATCATTTGGTCGTGAATAGTTTTAAGGACTAATCGATAAATTCTTTCTTTATCAAACCTAAATAGTCCTAAGAACTTCATCACAACAATAGAATTCATTAGAAGATGAAAATTTGTGATGAAAATATCAAAAATATATTTTATTTATTAACAAATTAATTACAATACAAGATTGCTCAACCGTCAACAGGTTAACGATTGACTTTTGGGATATATTTTCCAACAACTCCCACTTGTCTTAAAGCCACTCGGCACAGTATCTAATACCCATCTTTGACTTGTGGTTGTCGAACTCCTTTATCACCAGGGCTTTAGTGAAGAGGTCGGCCAAGTTCTCCTTTCCATCGATCTTCTGAAGGTCGACGTCACCTCGATCCACGATCTCCCGAACTAGGTGGAAGCGACGTAAAATGTGCTTCGTCTGCTGGTGTGCTTTGGGTTTCTTTGCCTGAGCTATGTCACCAGTGCTGTTGCAGTAGAGCAGGACCAGACCATCGAGGGAGGGTGCTACTCCGAGCTCAGTGATGAATTTTTTCAATCACACAGCTTCCTTCGTGGCATCCGATGCTGCGATGTACTCCGTCTCACAAACAGAGTCTGCCACAGTATGCTATTTGAAACTCTTCCAGCAGATGGCTCCACCATTCGGAGTAAAGATATAATCTGATATACTTTTGCTGTCATTATGGTCAGATTGAAAGCTGGAGTCTGTGAACCCCACAAGTTTCAGATCTGACTCGCCATAAACCAACCATTGGTCCTTAGTATTTCTCAAATACTTAAGGATGGCTTTAATCACTTTTCAATAGTTTTCTCCAGGATTAGATTGGTATCTACTCACTACTCCCAATAAGTATGTCACATCTGACCTTGTACATGTCATGGCGTACATGATAGATCCTATAATCGAAGCATATGGGACTTTACTTATATGCTCTCTCTCTTCAGGAGTTGTCGGACAATCCTTCTTAGAGAGAGAAATTTCATGGCCTATCGGTAGATAGCCCTTCTTGGAATTCTCCATGCTGAACCTCTTTAGCACAGTATCTATGTATATGGACTGAGATAACCCAAGCATCCTTTTAGATCTATCCCTATAGATCTTCATTCCTAGGATGTAGGATGCTTCACCCAAGTCCTTCATGGAGAACTATGATGACAACCAAATTTTTACTCTCTGTAGTGCGAAGATGTCATTTTGATTAAGAGAATATCATCCACGTACAAGACAAGAAATACCACAACTGGACCATTTGTTCATTTATAGATGCAGGGCTCTTCTCCGTTCTTAACGAAGCCATACATTTTGATCACCTTATCAAAATGCATGTTTCAACTCCGAGAAGCTTGCTTCAATCCATAAATGGATCTCTGAAGCTTGCACACCTTGGACTCATCTGTGGATGTAAACCCCTCAGGTTGTATCATATACACCTCTTCGGTCAGCTCTCCATTCAGAAAAGCTATCTTTACATCCATCTGTCAGATCTCATAATCCAGATGGGTAGCTATTGCAAGTATTATCCGAATGGATTTGAGCATTGCCACAGGAGAGAACGTCTTGTCATAGTCAATACCATAATGTTGACGATATCCCTTGACAACCATACGGACTTTATAGGTCTCCACCTTTCTGTCTGTGCCCCTCTTCCTTTTGAAGACCCATTTACACCCAATGGGTTTAACCCCTTCAGGTGGGTCAACCAATGTCCATACATCGTTGACCTTCATGGACTCTATTTCAGATTGCATGGCTTCAAGCCATTTCTCGAAATCAGATCTTTGCATTGCATCCATATAGGTGATCGGATCCTTATCATTCTCATCGAGTTCGATGGGATCACCAACCCGAACCAAGAAACTGAAGTATCTGTCCGGCTGATGTGGTACTCTATCGGATCGCCTTAATAGTGCAGGTACATTGGGCTTCGGATCTGATCTAATCAAATTCGACTCAGGTTCAGCTATTGGTGTCGGTTCTTCTACCTGTTAAACTTCATCAAGTTCAACCTTAGAGGCAACGGTTCCTTCACCAAAGAATTCCTTTTCTAAAAAGGTTGCCTTAAGGCTGACGAACACCTTTTGTTCATCAGCATGGTAGAAAAAATATCCTTTGATCTCTTTGGGGTATCCTATGAATGTGTATTTGTCAGACCTAGGTCCAAGTTTATCTGTAACTAACCATTTGACATAGGTCGGGCACTCCCAGACCCTTAGGTGTGAAAGTGCTAGCTTATGCCCTGTCTATATTTCATATGGAGTCTTAATTACAAACTTACTTAGAACCCTATTTAACAGATAACAGGTCGATTCGAGTGCATATCCCTAGAAGGATATCGACAAGCTGGCAAAACCCATCATGGATCGGACCATGTCTAATAGAGTCTGATTTCTCCTTTCAGACACACCATTATGCTGTGGTATTTCTGGAGAAATCTATTGGGAGAGAATCCCATTCTCTCTTAGATATGTGAGAAACTCACCAGAAATGTATTCCCCTCCTCGATTAGATCGAAGAGTTCTAATACTCTTCTCGATTTATTTTTCTACTTCATTTCGGAATCGTTTGAACATTTTAAATGAATCTGACTTATATTTCATCAGATAGACATATCCATATTTGGATAGATCATCCATGAAAGTGATGAAGTAAAAATATCCACCTCTAGCATTTGTGCTCAAGGGCCCGCATACATCAGTATGTACTAGGCTCAAGAGCTCAGTAGCTCTCTCATCTTTTTCAGTAAAAGGTGACTTGATCATTTTACCAAGAAGACAGGACTCTTATCGGGCTTGATCTTTCTGGTCTGGCCCTGCACTGATGTCCCAGTCTGAACTTGCACCTTCTTCACTTTCTTCTTCTTATTCTTCTTCCCTTTCTTAAAAGTTCGAGAACCAGAAGACGAACCTCCTACTAAGTTCACCAACTCCTTGTGGAGTTGGTGATCCTTCTCAAAGTTCTGAAGCAACCCCAGTAACCCATGGTAGTTTACTTCAGACTTTGTCATTTTATAATGAGTGAGGAATGGGAGATAAGACTTGGGCAGCAAGTTCAGTATTGCATCTTTCTCAAGCTGCTCATATAAGAGAAAGTCGAGCTTGCTCAAATGCTCCATCAGCTCGATCATATACAATACATGATCAGTGACAGAGGCACCATCCCGCATTTTGATGTTGAAGATGGCACAACTAGTCTTGTGCCTCTCCATGTCATCGAATGTGCCAAAGGCATCCTTCAACACTTGAAGCATGTCCTTTGACTGAGTTATCTCAAATCTGTGACTGAACTCGTCGCTCATGGCAGCCAGCATGATGCAGCGTACCGTGGTCCGATCACTGAGCCACTTCTGATAAGTGTCTCTGACTGTTCCATGTGTATTGACAGTTGGCTCCTCAGGTGCAGGATCCGTTATCATATATAGGATCCGTTCATGCTCCAAGACTATCTTTAACTTTCGGTACCAGCTACCGAAGTTGGGTCCCAACAACTTATCATTATCCAACAATGATCGAAGCGATAGGGAAGTAGCCATATCTGTACAAAGAAAAATCATAACCTAATTAGTAATTGATTCATTAAACCTAAAGATTTAGACTTTAATCAAAAATTTCTCTCATTATTTTATTCGAATTGGTAGCCTCTACCTCTAATTCGAGGGATTGCTCTAATTTCTTAGTGGGTACTAGAATCCACTTAGACTGCACACAAGCCCAACTTTAGTTGGCCAACCCATGTACATCTAAGAGTAGGTTCATAATCAATTATTTCTCTAAATAATTTTTAGTAATTTTAATTTTGCCCCAGTCCCTAATCAGTAGGCTTTGGCCTCCACTAAAAAGGTTTGGTTAGGTCCAACCATTAACATGACTATACTTGGCCCATCTAGCCATGAATGATTAGGCCCAACTTTGGTTGGCTAACCTAACCATCATTTAGAAAGACGCAGTCAAAAAATCATATTATGAATGACAATTCCATCAGTCGATAAGCACCAGACCTTTGGGCCTCCAATGATTATCCAACTGATGGACCCATTATCATCCACTTAATGGGAGGCTATGATCTAGTTATCACCATAACTATTTTATTTTAAGGATCTAATAATTTTAGAAGATTTAATTGATTTAGAGGATGAGGTCAGATGAACCAACTTATCATGATCCTCCCACTGGATTCATCAAGTCAGCTTAAGGGGGACCATTAAAAGGGCTAGTCTAGGAGCACCTAAATCTGTCACACTGATTTACCTAGCTGACATGGGTCAGCTCGAATAGTCAAGTGATCCGATCAAAATATAATTTCATCAAGAGATCAGGTAAGTTCAATCGGTGGGAGGATCTGCCAAAGCTTGCCTTAGATGCCATCAGAAATGACCAGGTAAGCGGGCTGTCAATTAAAAACCACCGGTCTGGTTTACCTTAGAACCAACTGGTTTAATTAGTTTCGATTAGATCAACCTAATAGTTCATGCTAGACTGCTTAGCCAAGAATCAAGTCCATTTGGTTCTCATTAAAGACATGGACTTGACCAACTACAACTATTGTAATTAATCTAGAGAATTCTTGACCTAATCTAAGACAATAATTGATTAGATTTAGTCAATTCTCTAATTAAGTCCATCTTTAATCTAACCTTAGGTCAAACCCAATTAATGGACCTAATTCCCACTAACCCATTATCCCAATGTGTTATGGTTTGTGTCTTAGGTTTTTCAATTCACAATCCTAGAATCTAATCAAACAACTTCTTAATTCTCAATTAAGTTTTGGGCTGAGAGTTGGGGTTCGGCTTTTTGAAAATAATTTTCAGATTTGTAAAATATTTTTACAACATAGTTCTACCAACTAAGTTGCATGTTTGATTCATAATCAAAATGCAAGTAAAAAAAAGCATGAAAATATTTTAGATCTAATCTAAATAGGTTCATGTAATTGAAATAATTTCAACTTTAAACTGCACAAATTTCTCAGACAAATATATGATAGTTCTTTATACGAGAATTATTAACAAAAAAATTTTATTTTAGATTTAAATATCTTTTAAATCTAATAAATTATAAATTTAATCTAGATCACATCTAACAAATTTATGATTAAAGATAGATCTACATGAACTAGGATAACCTTTGCACTGTAAAGGGTAAACCTTACAGCAGGACAACCTACAGTTCGTGATTGATCTGAAAATTTTAATTTTAAATTTAACAATCAGATTATAAATTAGATCTAATCTAAGAAATAATCTAAGCATGTATTAATAATCATGTAATAAACAACCTAGGCTCTGATACCAATTGATGGAACCAGATCTAGGGTTTCAGGGTTAGATCTTAAAATTTTTGCAAGATCAGGCAGCGAAAGACTAAAATAAATCAAAATTTATTTTATAAAATTAGAGAATCCCTGGACCTAAGATTCTATTACATAATTATTACATGGTATTAAATCAAAAATTAAAATATAAAGAGCAAGAACTACATGTTGATCATATCAACATGTTTCTATACTACATCTAATGTATGTAAAATATAATAGATTAGATCTATTACCTTGCAAGTTAGACATTCTAACTTTACTGATCCGGGCTTGAGGATGATGTTGTAAGCCGCACATGCATCTGACCTCTAGGATTTATCCACACGAGCCCACGAATCACGATCAGAAGTCCTGATCTAGGAAATCAGCACAGTATGCTAGTACTGCGCTGATCCTTCTTCGATGGTCGATCAGATGCCTTCTTCTTCTTGATTTGGACTCTTCTAAAGATGAGAAGTAGGAGAAGGAGTTTTAGATGAGTCACTCTCAGAAAACCTACAGATGGAGAAAGGAAAGAGATGAACCCAGCAACTCTAGAAGAAGACTCTCTTCTTCTTCTCTTTGCTCTAACCCAGACACCTAGTTTTGTATCTATTAGATCTTCATGCCCCAAGACTCTTTCTCTTTGATTTTGGATGCCTCAAAGGTCTCTCAATGCTCTGTGTTCCATAAAAATTTCATAAATAAATTTATTTTAAATAGAGAGATATGAAGAGTCTTTGTCTAGGTCAAATACCTAGTCAAGGATTATCCAAACAAGGTAAGACAAGGGGCGCCCAACTCTTGGGCGTCTCCTCCTTCTTTTTCTATTATGGACTATCATCAAAGGGTGCATATTATGTGCCATAAAAGTCACAAAAATTTCAAAAAAAATTTGGATAAAATCAGTGCCATAAGGAAAGAGTTTTGGTTTCCTAAAACTCTATCTCATAGAATTTGAAATCCAAACTAATTCCTACTTTGACTTGATCCACAACCACATTCCATGTAAGAGAGAAAGAGATGAAAGTTTTGGACATGCGTGAAGAATTGGGAGAGAGGGTTTTGTCACACAAAATAAGAGAAAGTGGGCGTGGGATAAGAGAGAGTGGGCGTGGGGGGCTAAGGTGGCGCAAGGTGGAATCCTAGTCTTACTAAGATTTAATCTATGACTTGTTCAAATTTGGTTTCTCAAACCAAATCAAACCAAAACTAAATTAACCTAATTAAAATAGATCTTAACCCAATTAAGAGCCTAATTTAATCAAATTAAATTATATTTAAATTTGATTTAATTTTTTAATCAAATTAGAAATTAGGTTGACCCAAGTTCTATTTGAACTAGGACTAGTTTTTCTTTGCACTTGGCTTATCCAATAAATCAATTGAACTTGATCCAATCAAATCTAAACTAAATCTAATTAAATTATATTTAATAAGACTTAATCTCAACTCTTTGACTTAATCAAATTAAGCCAATTAGCAATTGAATTGCTAATCGATCCTCCTGCAACACTTGCACTAGGTTAGATGTCAATCGTATTGATCGTTTAACCCTAGAATGATTCTTAATCATTGATCAACCATCCGATCGAATCATGAACTCTAATGTGTGTGACCTCATAGGTTTGAACCTAAATTGGTAGCATAGAAATAAATTTTTGTACCAATCGAAGTGACCATCTAGCAATGGTACCCGACGGTCGGATAGGTCGAATGTGTAGAACAACATCCTTAGAACCCATGCAGATATTGTTTCCATATAATTCATCCTCTTGACCAAAATATTCATAGAACACCTCAGAGTTCAACTGTCAACTCTGATCAGGTTGTCCACATTGTATTTCAAAATATCAAATCCATCTGATGGATTATCCTGGCCAAGATTTTGCTAAATTGAAATACAGTGACTCATTCTTCTCCAACTCTTGGAGTGATCAATCCCATCTTGATCACACTCCGACTTCGCAAGTACTTGACTATGCCTAGAAGCCTTCCGTCACTGAATTAGAATTTCAGTTAGTCCAGTACCAAAGCACAGTGAGTTGCTTGCAAGTCACTGAGGCGATCTCAGATCTAAAGGACACTTATACCTATATCCCATCAGAGACATTCTCGACAGTAGAATGCTTTGGAGTTGGTAACGTTCGATGATGATGTACCCTTACATCTCACCTATATGTCATACCAGTGTCTCCACACTCTTGGTTAAGAGGACAACCAACCCATATGGCCTACAGCGATCTATGCTCGATAGAAGCTATCGTCCTTATTAACAGCCTATTATTTGATCGTGAACAGTTTTAAGGACTAATCGATAAATCCTCTCTTTATCGAACCTAAATAGTCCTAAGGACTTCATCACAACAATGGAGTTCATTAGAAGATGAAAACTTATGATGAAAATATCAAAAATATTTTTTATTTATTAACAAATCAATTACAATATAAGGTTGCTCAACCATCAACAGATTAACGATTGGCTTTTGGGACATATTTCCCAACAGACCCCATCAATCTTCACTTATCTGATTAATTTGGAAGATCGAGTCTCAAATATGGTTGTTTGGTGATTTGATTTAGCCCATGCCTATTACATCAGTCATGTGATGACTGATTAGATGAGACCTAAATTCAAATCTTTTTATCAAATATTAAGTCCAAGATCTTCCACTATTGTAGATGTGCGGGCATGCTACAGGCGTTGATTGTTCTCGACTGATCACAGTGGTTCAGTTACATCGAGAACATGCAACCACTCTATTAGCAAAGTGTTGCTCCAGGATAAAGATGGGGTTGGGCCCAATAACTATTAGGTGAGGGACCCAATGACAGCCTTGCACCTGCTTGTGAATGGTGGGCCTGGTTTAACTAAGGAGTGCGGGCAATAACTGTTAGGTGAACCCACATGACTTAGAGATCAAATCACTGTAATATGCTCTAAAGAAGCATCTGGACAAAGAGTTGTCCATGCATTGGTGTTCATTCGTGTTACCAATAACTGTTAGGTGAGATGCACGGTAACGGTGGGACCATAGCACCAACTAAAAATTCAATTGTCACGTTAGAATTTTTGTTTCTCCACCCAGAGAGTGTAGGAGATCTGATAAAATAGTGAGTGTCTCTTTTTATACCTAAAAATCTTTAGAGCAAATTATAAAGATAAGTACAAATATCTAATTAGAATCTTTACTCTCTGCTGTTCATTGTGTCAGCTTCCAACCCTCTAGCTTGAATCTTAGATATCAATCGATTAACCAAAATCGATTACATAGACTGACTCATAAATTTAAGAATTATTCTTAATTTAAAAAATTAAGTAATATACTCTATCAGGTTATTCTGATGTTAACAATCCATCCAATCCATAGTCAACGAGCTATACTTAATGAGTGGATGGACAATAACAATAAAGATAGGTGCTATGCATGAGCACATGTTCACTGCCAACGATGCGTTGATTTATCTGCAAGTATTGTGAGGTGATCAGAGTCGCATAGCATATGTGATGCGTGAAGGGTAGTCAGTCTATGATCATTATTTGATAATGATCGAGGATATTAAGAAGTTTAAAAAGCTCGACATGACATGCACAAGGAATTGCTTATAGATTTGGTCTTGCGATCCCTGATTAGTTTATATGGATAGTTTATGGTGAACTACCATATGAAAGACTATTATAGCACCTTATCTAAATTGATCAAAATATTGTTAACAAAGGAATCTTGAAAGAGTTCAAAGGTGAATACCTGTAGAGCCTAAAAAAATAAAGACACACCTAAAGTAGGTATGTCAAAATTGCTCAATGCTACCCTTATGATTTTTTTTTCTCCTAGTTGAGCTATGGACTCTAGTGTAAAATCGATGGGAAGGTGGAGGGTTGAGGAAGTAACCCTTAAATTGATAATAGGGCAACAGTTGCTGCTGTCGCCATGGATATTTGTCCTTTGTGATTATCATTTGGATTTGGTTCTTAGAGACAGTCTCTATCATTTGCATGGTGATGCATATGTGAACTTACTTGAACAATCAATGAATGTCATTAGATCTGAGAGATTCAGAATTAAGATGAACCTTAAAGTATATGTGGAACCTATGGCTAAGTCGTATTGGAGAAGAAATGATTAACAAACTAGAAAAATATGGGCCTTTGGGCTCATAGACTGTCGAGTCATATCTAGTTTGTGTATCATCTCTTTGAAAAAATATAACCAAGCTACTCTTATGGGATAAGAGGAAAAAGATCACTGAGATACTTATCTTTGTATACATTTGATGTGTGTTGCCCATGTGATGTGCTAACCAAGGAGTTGTCTCTACTTTGTTACCTTTATTGATGATCAGTTATGCTATGGATAAGTATATGAGATATAAATCTGAAATTTTTGAAAAGTTTAAAAAATTTAGATGTAAGTAGAGAAACAAATCAAAAAATTTTTGAAAGTACTTCGATCGGATCGAGGATGCAATACCAATGAAAAAATTTTTTTAGTTATCTCATAAAGTAGCATTGTTTTATATTGGACCCCTCTTAATACATCTCGGCTCAACGAGATAAGAAAAATCATAGGACTATATGAGATATGATCTGATCCATAATGAACTTCATTGATTTATTTATGTTTCTTTAGGGACATGCTTTATTTCTATGAAATTGGGTTTTCTTTAAACCTGTTCCTACCACACCATATGAGATATGGCATGGTGAGAACTGAATCTTGATTATTTTAAGATTCAAGGATGTCCAGCTTGTGTCTAAAATAGTAGATGGATATGTTAGAGGATAGGTCTATAAAGCTCATCCTAAAAGAGTTTGGGATACTACTTTTTGAAAAGATCACAATGTGATTGTGATCCATTGCTATCTTCTTGAAAAATTGTTTAATCAAGATAAAGTAGTGAGAGGAAAGTTAAGCTCGAAGAGAGTGTTTTTGAAGAGCAACGAGCCTTGGGATCTTAAGAACTTACTCATTATGAGTCAGTAGACGTATATTCCTCCACCTCGTATACATAGTAGGATCTCCAATCTTCTCGAAAGGTACTTGGGTATGCTTAATAGAGGATATAGAGAAAGTCATTTCTCATGGGAGATAGAGAACATAGAGATGATCTCAGAACCTACAACGAGCTGATGTGAGACATCGACTTCAAGAAAGGATGTGAAATAGCTTTTCTGAAAAGAGATCTTCTGAAGATTTCTATATGGAATAGCCTATAGATTTTACTTCTTGTGATAGGAGATCACAAAGTCTGTAATAATCTTCGAGTTGGAACATCAGATATGAGAAATTATGGATTTCAAAAGGGTCAGTGGGAGTATCCAATACTGATATCAGTTAAAATATGGTTGAATATAAATTTCTCCATGAAAGACATAAAGCGAGTGTCCTAAAGATCTATAGAGTTAGATACAATTGGATGCTTGTATTTTCACAAATAAAGTACAGAGACTGAATGCTGAAAGAGTTCAATATAAAAATCTCGGAGAGGGATCTGCTACCCTCTTGGGCATAGTCGCATGCCATATAATGTACTTGAACTGATATAGATAATACTGTGAATGTCACAAGTAGATATCAGTTGTATTCAGGCTAAGAGCACTGGATTGCTATGAAAATATTCTTAAGCTCTTGAGAAGAACTGAGAACATGTTATTAATTTGGAGAAAGATCAAAGCTAGGAGTGAAAGGATACACCAATTCAGATTTTATATCTGATATTGATGGTAGAATGTCTACATCATGGGGTGTGATCCTGTGTCGACATTTTGAAAAGGTTCTAAATAATCAACCAATGGAAGCTGAATACACTGTAGATGTGTAGGATGCATTTTGGTTTTAATGTTAGTTATAGAATTAATATCATGTCATCAGATACCGTGATATCATACTGCAAAGACAATGGCACTATAGCCCTTGCTAAGGAGCCTAGGTCTCACCAGATATCCAAGCACATAGAGCAGCAGAACACGCGACTACCTCGAATAAACATATATAGAGGTGCAAAGAGCAAACTCCACATGTGATGTGGATGACTCACTGGTAAGTCACTTAGCTAGCCCAAGACTAAAAGCTTGTCTTGTGAAGATAGAACTTGGTACATGGCAGATTGGCTTTAGTGCAAGAGGAAGATTGTTGGATGTATACCCTAGAAGCCAATCTTGGCTGACACATTTCATATCTCAATGACATGATTTTATACTTATTGGGTAATTATATTTTCATTCATGTTTATGTATCCATGAATCATCCAAGGGATTAATAAGATGATGACACATATTCTCAAAGAGTTGAAAATTTGAGACATGTATCATTGATGGTTGATTCTAAATTGCTCCTGGTCATAAGATCATCATGAGGATGATGATTGATCTGGATAGATCAGTGTATGAATCGTTTCCTTCGGATAGATGGATCTTGAGTCTGTAGTATAGAGACACTGGAGCGAGAGTGCAGGTGGTTGTTAGAGAACAACTAGCACTGAGCGTGACCAACACGAGAAGTCATATGAATGTCTGCTCACTCGTTAGTGATTTTCTCGATGCTGTAGTTATATGACTGATCCTATGACCTAAGATGGCACTACTGCTCACAGTGAGGCTGCTGGAGTTTGCTGACACATTAACATGGGTCTCAATGAGCCCTTGTGGTGGATCTTGACGATAGTTGGTCCACTATATGAGTGGGGTATGCATCAAGATGGGATCTATCGATTCTAGCAGAAAAGAGTAGTCCTATGGGATTTAAGAGGCTGAGTCTTTAAGTCTATAGTCATAGCAGTGTGATTAATGAATTTTTTTTTATAAAAATCACATATGGACTCGAGTGATTGAATCTATCATATGATCGATGTTGAGGTTTGATGATTTATCCATGATCTGCCATCTGGTTGGGACTCACGATAGAGGGACTGTATCATGTGTTAACTGCACCTAGAGGTTCATCTTTTATTTTGCTGGATTGCCACTACATACTGCTAGGTATCACTGGTAGATTGTGAGACTCATAAGATTATCTTGATGATCAATGATCCTTGGTGGGCTGAGTTGGAATTATTTCAATCCATTAAAAGAGTTTCAATGATATTATGATAGAGATCATAATATATCTCACTACCAGAAAGAATAGAATCTATGGGGTCACACACAAAAGAGACTTTTGACTGATCAGATGGTTGAATTATGATTATGAATTATAACAGATTTGATTATCAATTTGATTGATAATTGATCCAATGCAAATGTTGCATTATGTAACTTACTAAAGAGTTAGTAAGTTATAGAAGGATTAATTAGCAATAGAATTGTTAATTGGCTCAATTTAATTGAGCAATGGGGCTTGCATCAATCTAATTTGATTGAATATAATTTGACTCATTATGGGTTTGATTTGATCAATCCTAATAGGGTTATAGGATAATCGCAAAAGGATTGGATGATTAGCCCAGTTGAATTAGGATTTGGGTTTGATCCAATTCCTAATTAGACTAGGATGTATGTATTTCTAATTAGACTAAAAATTCTTATTTTCATGGGTGCATCAAATTTTAATTAGATTAGGATTAAAAATTGAGTTTGACTCAAGCACCAAGAAAGAGTCTAATAGGACTAGGATTCCTCCTCCAATTAGGAGACATCTAATCTAAATAAATTGAACTCCAAATCAGATTTGAGTTTCCATCTATTTGAATCTAATCAAGTCCTAATATAATTAGAATTAATTAGTATTTTATTTAATTTAAAATAGACACCTAATCTAAGAGTCCCATGTTCTTGAAACTCTTCCCTTCCTTGCACCAAAAGGACTCCACATTGACCTTGTTTTTGTGTGCCCAAAAGACTCACGCCCCAAACCACTTTGACGCCAATTCTCCACTCCCTTTTAGCATGTAAGAAAGAAAGATATTCCTCCTTAATCACCATGTAAACCTGGGCATGAAATTAGTTGTGGGCGGCATCCAATGTTTGCTAGAGTCCTAAAGCAACTTGGACTCTATCTCCTACCCAAACTAAATCTCCTCTCTTCATCTATTTAAAGGGCAGTATATGGACGTGTAAGATAAGATCATCAGCAGGTACTGACATCCAAAGGGGCTCTTGTACGTGGAGAAAAACAAAAAAAAGGGGGGCGGTGAATAGGTTCTTGGCATGAGGTTAGTTATGGTTTTGATCTCTTCTTTCTTACACAACCAATTATTGATTGTTTAGACATCTCCTTCTCTCTCTTGTCCATGTTTAGACATGGTTGTCTCCTCTTCCTTTTATCCAAAAGTTGGACAAAATTTCTACATCTCTATTATAGAGATTTGGTGCATGGATTTTAGGAACAAAAAAGAAGAAAGGGTTCTTCTCATGATCTCTAGCATCGAAATCAAGATCCTCCTACATCTTCTTTTTCTCTAAGAGTATCTTAAAAGAAAAAAGATTTTCAACCATCAAGATGCGATTTTGCAAAAGAGCTAGCATCCCGATGAGATCAAAAGATTTTTGATCAGATCAAGTCTTGTGTGGATATCGTAAAGGTCGAATGCTTGTGTGGCTAAAAGAGACCTTAGAAGATATCCATGATCATCAGTTCATGTTGAAGATTGATCTATGCAAAGTATGTTTTATATTTATTTTTTTCTATTTGATTTTTGTATCTAAATCTTATCTCACATATGATGATCCTATTTATGGTTTGAAGATTTGATCTTATGCATGCTTAGATTAAATTAGATTTAATCTGAAAAATTTTAAATTTTACTACGTACTTATTTTGTAAAATTATGCGTGCATGAAACCATAAAACTCAAACAGTATAAGCCTTGGAGCTGTCCTAGGCATAAGTCCTATAGGCTGTCTCAGGCATAAGCTTCTGACGGACTGTTCCACATGATGAGCTAGTCCAAACCATATCTTTTTTATTTAATTATTACATATTGATTCATCAAATCAATTTTGATTTATAATATGATCAAATTAGATATGTCATATCCATATAATTATATCATCAATCACTGGCATACATACATATTAACACACAATATATGTACATTGAAAAATCATACGAGAAACTATAGTATCTCAACATGATAATCCATCAACATGAATCCAACGATATAAAACCAAAGATACAAATCCAACAATAAAAATAGTATATATAATGATGATCATGTATAGGGATTATTATCTCTATCGATGATTGATCCAAGCATAAGAATCAATGAACTCTTTGATTTATGAATTTCAAAAATAAAAAATTTTGCTCGACTCTTATGTAGATAGTCGTATCTCTACATGACCATAATCAAGCATAAAAATCATATATGAAAAATTACAGATAAACGATTCTAATAATATAAATCTAGGACCTCTCTTAGAATTAACTAAAATTAAGATTTGTCTAAATATCTGGACCCTCCACTGGTCCATAAGACTTCTAGAGAGAAAAATCCATGAAGAGAGAGAAAATTTTAGAGAGAGAAAATAGAGAGAGAAAGTAGAGAGAGAATCTTCATATCTTTTAAATGAGGCAATCATGATCAAGATCATCAGAAGTCATATTAGGATGATCAATATGGATTAACTATGATCAGATGCTATAAATTTCGAATAAGGATCGAGCTAGGATCCAACCTACTACACAAATTTTGAAGTGATTCCATATCATCTTATTTTCATCTCAAGTTTATCTTAAGATCCATAATGCAATTAGAGAGAGAATGAGAGAGTAGAAAGACCCTAGAGAGAGAAGGAGAGAGAGAAAATCCTCTCTCATTTTATTTTTCATTTTTTTCTTTTCTTTTCTTTCCTTTTCCTTTTCCTTTCTTTCCTTTTTCTTCTTTTTCTTTTCTCTTCTTTCTCTCTTTTCCTGACCAAACAGAGGAGGGACACGAGGGGGGGCTTGATCGCTCGTGCTCCGATGAGGTGCGATAGCACGATCGGAGGTCCGGTAGTGGCGGCTGACGGCAGTGGGGCAAGAGATGGCCGGTAGTGAGGTTCAACCGGTTAGAATTTAGAAAAAATCAAAAAAATAGTGGACCGCCCCTTTCCTTGAATTTTCTGATCATTGGCCGATCACCGATGGCCATGACCTTCAAAGAAGATAGGTAGAGAGGTGGGGATCATGACTCATGGGTGCGGCACCATAGGTGGCGGCGCTGGTGGTCGAAAAAGTGAGGGAGAAGGCTCGTTCAAAACAGAGAAAAATAAGACTTCTTCTTTTTATGGATTTTCCAGCAAATTCGATGGCCGACAGGGGTGCACGATGCCGTGGAATAGAGGGAAGGAAGAGAGGAAGGAGGACCGGGGCTTACCTTCATCACCGACGAGGTCTTCGACGAGGATTTGAGATGAACACAATAAAGGTGCCCGCGGCTTCAACGAGAAAAATCGAGAAAAATAAGAGGAGAGATCCGGTGCTCGTTGTGGCCAACCTTAGAGGAGAGGAGAGGGATTTATAGGTTGGAGGGGAGGTCGAATCCCCCCGGATTCAACTTCTCCTCCGATGATTTTGGGTGGAAGAAGACTCCCAGCGAGAGTCTCCTTCGTTTGCTTCCTCTCTCTCTCTCTCTCTCTTTTTCAAAAGTGGGCTTCAAAATTTGGGCTTGGTTTAGGGCCCAAATGGGCTGGGTTATTACATGGAGCATGATATAATTTAGAAGGATGAGCAAAGAGGAGTCATTGATACAAGGTAAAATAGTATCGAAGGAATAAAACACATATAGCTACAACTTAGACCAACATCCAACAACAATGTGCTTATGGAGTCAAAGCATGTGTTTTGATGAACATATAGAATTGAGAAATGCCTATAAATGCATTTTTGAAAATTCAATGGAATTTGAGCATGTTTTTGATACCATCCTATCACAATGTTCTACCATCATTGAAGAACAAATAAGCTTTCACTTTGCATCTTCTAAATCATTCATTACTTGGTTTACATGTGCTAAGCTAACCCGATATGCATTGCTTTAATCGTGCCACCAATTGAATGTTGCAATGTAAAATAAAGATGTGAATACTATTAAATCATCCCTAAGTCAAATAGATGTAAATTGATCCATGACTTGTATTAGTTATTAGCAAATCCAACTAAAGATACTGATCTATGATGGTGATCTATTTAACTCATAATACTCAATAAACTAGTTGGATCTACATCTTTGAAATCTGAAAGAATAACCATTTTCCACAGCTCTAAGGGATGGAATCATATGTACAAGTTACTAGAATAGATGAGGGATTTCTAACCTAAAAAAGCTGGTGCTTAAAAAGAACCTCACAATGTAATTCATCATTGTTTGTTAGTACAATGCTTGTATCTTTTGAAACTATATTACATCTAAAAGAGATCATGATTACGAAAAATGATAGCATCATGGGATGCCATACCATACCAAATCGGGTGGTATGGGATGATTGTATTGTGCCAATTCGATACTAGTACATGATATGGGAAGCATACTGACACTCAATAGTGGAATCGATCCCCATACCGAGCATACTGATGCTATAATAGGATGTGACATAGATGTCTTAGATGGAAAATACTTTGATTTGATTAATGGGGCTCGAAAGGATAAGAAATCAGGCTGATTGTATCTGATCCTGCTGATTTTGATTCTGCTGCGTTAGAATGGACATAACTCTCTCATCAGGAGTCAGAATCATTTATAAGACCCCAATTCGGAAAGCTTTTTTTATGCCCTACGAGCTTGATTGCTTCGCTATCACGTCTAGTATTGCGGCTGAATTCTATTGTTTGATAGGTCAACGAGAGTAGGAGGATTCTAGATGAATTGAAAGTCTTAGTCCTTATCCTATTTTGTTTCAAATTCCTTAGAGATTTAGTTAGAACTTTTTCTCTATATATACGACCTCTTTGGCTAACATTGTAGTTAGTTTATTTTCATTGTTATTGAATCAAAAACTTCAGAAAAGAGTTTCTTCTTCCTTTTGCTGTAATTTTGTTTCGTGCATCTTTTTCCTCTTTTTCCATCAACATGTGGTCTACATTGTATTAGTTGGTATCAGAGCCCAATGGATCCTTCAGCGAAGCTTCTTCCCTGCAATCGAGATGGTGGATGGTGTTGGTGGCTACACGCGGAACCAACCTGTAGATCATGTCGCGATAGCTCATGAAGAAATCATGCAGCGAGCGAAATCTGATGATAAAGTGTGAAGATTTGAGAAGACAGATGATGGAACTGACTACGCATCTTATACAGTTCAAAAATCGGGATGCGAGATTTGAGGTGGAACCAGAAGACTGCATATCTGATGGAGAAGTTTCAAATTTCGAGAACCCCTTCCATAAAGGTATTCCTATCCACCGCATGAAGGTCAAGGTAACTCATTCAAGTGACCAACCTGCTGGTATGATACTATCAAGGTAGATCTGCCTGAGTATTTGGGTAGTTTACAAATGGAGGTGTTTCTCGATTGGCTAGATCAGATCGAGCATATCTTCGAGTATAAGGAGGTTTTCAATGATAAGAATGTGAAGCTTGTCATCCTAAAATTAACGAGATGAACTTCTTTCTGGTGGCAATAGCTGAAAAAGATCAGAGAGCGCAAAGGCAAGCCGAAGATTTAGGACTGGAAAAAGATGAAGAAGGCATTGAGGGAGCAATTCTTATCCTTCAACTACATGCTATCCCTATATCAATGCCTATAAAACCTTTGACAAGGGCCTAGATCCATAGATGAATATACAGAAGAGTTCTACTAATTGGTCATCAGAAACAACCTAGAGAAGAGCGAAGAGCAGATGGTCATGAGGTATCTTGGTGGATTAAGACAACAGATCTAAGATGCTTTGAGGCTCCACTCTATGTGGACTGTCAAAGAAGCTTACCATCAAGCTATGGTTGCGGAGCAGCAACGACGAAGGCCTATACCCAAATCAGATTCTTTCCCATGGAGCAACCAAGCACCAGAGAATCAGGAGGACATGCAGCACACCACAGTCTCTACCCCTCCTATTTATAGGGTTATTGATTTGAGGTCCTCTAAGCCAGCCTTGGCTGGGACTTCTACTTTATGGTGCTACAACTATGGTGAGATTGAGCACACGTGGAGTGAGTGTAAAAAATCTGCTGGACAATCTGGAAAGCATTTGCTGATAGAAGAAGAAGAACTATCTGATGAGGATCAAGAGTCTACCTATGATAAAGGAGGTGAAGAGGAGGATGATTCTCTGTTGTTTGGAGATAGAGAAGAGACTCCAGTTGTTTGAAAGAGTCTACTTGCTCCCAAAAAAGAGGAGAAAGAAGACTAGAGGTAGACTGACATCTTTCATACCTACTGCATTATTAAAAAAAGGTCTGCAAGATCATCATCTATGGAGGTAGCTACAAAAACATTATCTCTCAAGAGGCCGTTATTAAGCTGAATTTGACTACTAAAAAGCATCATCGACCTTAAATGCTATCATGATTCTAGAAAGAAAGTAAGGTAATTGTCAATAGTTGCTGTCTTATTTCATTTTCTATCAGACGAAGTACTTCGACGAAGTTTGGTGCTACATCGTTGCCATGGATGCTTGCCATCTATTTTTGGGGAGGCCTTGGCAGTATGATTATAGCATCACTTATGATGATTGCCGAAATACTTACTCGTTCTGGAAGGACCATCAGAAAATTACTCTGGCATTGATAATGGAGGACCTACTTGAATCAAAGCTAGAGATCAGCATCAATCTTCTGATGAATTATTCTTACTTGAAGGAAGTAACGAAGACTTTTAACTTGAGGGTGAATTCTTTCTAGTCTGGGGAGTATGACGCATATGTCTTAGATTGAAAATACTTTTATTTGATAGACAGCCCAAAAAAGCAAGAAATTAGGTTGATTGAGCCTGACCCTGCTGTGTTAGAACTAGCATAACTCTCTCATCCGGAGTTAGAATCGCTTATAAGATTTCAATTTGGAAAGCTTTTTTCGTGCTCTACGAGCCTGACTACTTCACCATCACGTCCAGTATCACAGTCGAATTCTATTGTTTGACTAGTCAATGGGAGCAAGAGGATTCTAGATGAATTGAAAGTCTTAGTCCTTATCCTATTTTATTTCAGATTCTTTAGATGTTTAGTTAGGACTTTTTCTCCATAAATACAGCCCTCTTGGCCAACATTGTAGTTAGTTTATTTTCATTGTTATTGAATCAAAAACTTCATAAGAGAGTTTTTTCTTCTTTTTGCTATTATTTTGTTTCATGTGTCTTTTTCCTCTTTTTCTATCAAAACGTGACCTAGGCTGCATCAAGATGGCACAGATATGGGGCCTAGTAGTGAATGGTGTATTGTGGGTAGCATAAATGAAAATGATAGTGTCTAGATATCAATTTGGAAATGTCAAACTACAACAACCTACCAATAAACAATGAAAAGTTCAAATTATAGAATTAAACTCAAACTTGTCAAAAAAGATATATTAAATGACCAACTTGAACATAAGAAAGGACTAACTTTCTTTGAACTTGAAC
Organism: Elaeis guineensis; assembly: GCF_000442705.2. Classification (NCBI taxonomy): domain Eukaryota; kingdom Viridiplantae; phylum Streptophyta; class Magnoliopsida; order Arecales; family Arecaceae; genus Elaeis; species Elaeis guineensis. Next base: position 27,819,989 of record NC_025993.2, on the reverse strand, counting down.
TTTTAACTAGAACTTATTTTTGAAATTTTGAGATGAGATTTTGGGTTGAATATGGATCAGATCAAGTTAATAGTTCCTGTTGGGCATAAAATACCCTCGGCCGAAGTTCTTGGTGGGGTCGACCCTCGCGAGTCTCTTCCGTTTTTCGACAACTGTTGGTGAACCCCCGTCGCTTCGCCCAGACTCCTACGGGAGCCGGGCTCCGACCACGATTTCTGCAGCAAGGAAGGCTTCGCTCGGACTCCTGCGGGAGCCGGGCTCCGTCCACGAGTTCTACAACAAGGGAGACTTTGCCCGGACTCCTACGGGAGCCGGGCTCCGTCCATGAGTTCTACAGCAAGGAAGACTTCGCCCGGACTCCTACGGGAGCCGGGCTCCGTCCACGAGTTCTACAGCAAGGAAGACTTCGCCCGGACTCCTACGGGAGCCGGGCTCCGTCCGCGATTTCTGCAGCAAGGAAGGCTTCGCCCGGACTCCTACGGGAGCCGGGCTCCGTCCATGAGTTCTACAGCAAGGAAGACTTCGCCCAGACTCCTACGGGAGCCGGGCTCCGTCCACGAGTTCAACCGCAAGTAGACTCCGCCCGGACTCCTACGGGAGCCGGGCTCCGTCCTCAACTTCAATTGCTGGTAAGCCATGTCTGGACTCCTACGGGAGCCGGACTTTGCCTTTGACTTTAATTGCAGGAAGACTCCACCCGAACTCCTACGGGAGCCGGGCTTCATCCTTGACTCCAACGGCTGCAGACAGACTTCGTCCGGACTCCTACGGGAGCCAGACTCCACCCACGACTTCAACCGCAAGTAGACTCCATCCAGACTCCTACGGGAGCCGGGCTCCGTCCTCAACTTCAACTGCTGGTAAGCCTTGTCCGGACTCCTACGGGAGCCAGACTTCGCCTTTGACTTTAATTGCAGGAAGACTCTACCCGGACTCCTATGGGAGCCGGGCTTCATCCTCGACTCCCACAGCTGCAGACAGACTTCGTCCGGACTCCTACGGGAGTCGGACCCCGCCCACGACCCCAACTGCAAGTAGACTTCGTCCGGACTCCTACGGAGGCCAGACTCTGTCTTCTATTCTGACTGCGGGAAGACCTCGCCCAAACTCCTACGGGTATCGGACCTCGCTACCGACTCCAACCGAACTTCGGCCGACAAGTCTGGACCCCCTGGCAGGCCACAGTAACGGACAACACTGCTCCACTCCCTGCGGCGGACCCTATGCAGCTCCATTACTCCCTGACAGGCCGTATTAACGGCCACGATTCTGCCCCACTCCCTGCGGCGGATCCTGTACGATTCCGCCACTCCCTGACGAGTCACGACAGCAGACGCTGCTCCACTCCCCGTAACTGATTCCACGTGGTGAGCCACGGCGATAGCCACGATCCCACTCCACTACCCTCCGCAATAAATTCCTCCTGACTCTGGGCGGCTCACGACCAGACGGTTACAGGCGTTGCTATCAATTTGTTGCCCCCTCCTTCTATAAAAGGGGAACCCCAGATACGTTATTCTATAAGCTCTCATTTTTTACCTAAAAACTCTGCTAAATTCTTCATTCGAGCACTCCATTCTTGTTGAGGCAGAGAACTGACTTGAGCGTCGGAGGATCTTGTCGGAGCAACCCCACCTCCGGTTTAGACTTCCTTTGCAGGTCCCGACGGCGACCGCGACTCGCTCGACTCCAGCTTCTCCGGCGCAAGCGGATTTTTGCACCAACAGGACTGGCGCTAGAGGAAGGGGGCTTGAACCTTCGCAGTACCCTTGTTCTTAAAGGAGCACTTAACGGAGCCACCCCCGATCGTCCCCTCCGGCACCCACTCCCTCTTTCCCCCACGAGATCCTCGCCTGAAGCCTCCTCGCGAAGCATCTGCACAGCTACCCACGGCCTCCGCAGCCGTATCCCGGATCCCGATCTCGCCTTTGGTTTCCCAGGCCCCGCATTCTCTGGCTATGGTTGCCAGCATGGCATGGCCGGACGATCGGCCTCCGATGGATTCTGCCAATACCATCTCGGGGGGATCCCGGCAAGAAACGACCAACATACCGGCTGTATCCCCCAAGCGACAAAAGACTGAAGAGCCCATAACCTTTACCGAAGAAGACACTCAGGGAGTCCAATTCCCTCATAACGACGCGGTCGTAGTTTCCTTAAATATAGCCAATTATGACGTCTGTCGCATTCTTGTCGACAATGGAAGTTCGGCCGACATTTTGTTCTACGACGCCTTTTCAAGAATGTCCACTCTTGACGGTCATCTGAGGCCGATTAGCTCCCCCTTGGTAGGGTTTACCGGCGACGCCGTTCCGACGGAAGGAATAATAACTTTGACTGTGGCCGCAGGGCAATATCCAAGGCAATCCAGGGCTCTGGTGAATTTCTTGGTGGTGAAGGCGTCATCCGCCTATAATGCAATCCTCGGCCGACCTGGCCTCAACGCTCTTCGAGCCATCGTATCGACCTACCATTTGAAGTTGAAGTTCCCCACCAACCAGGGGACCGGAGAGGTCTGGGGAGACCAAGCCCTGGCCAGACACTGCTACAATATAACCTTGCAAAGAGGCGATCAATCTGACTCCTGCCCCATCGATGGACTGGACGTTCGCGATGACCTCACCGAAGAGAGGGGTGCCCCAATCGAAGATCTGGTACCAATCCCTTTGAACGACGGGAACGCAGAGCATGTAGCAATGATCGACTCCAACCTGGGGGAGGAGGTACGGATGCGTCTCATTGATTTTCTACAAAAGAATGCGGACATTTTCGCTTGGGTTCCAGCGGACATGCCGGGGATCGACATGGAAGTCATGGAGCATCATCTGGTCGTCGATCCAAAGCATCGACCGATGAAAGAGAAAATCCAAAGTCATGCTCTGGAGAGGCAGAAGGCGATAGCCGAGGAAGTGGATAAGCTCCTTAAGGCCGGATTCATTAAGGAAGTCAATTATCCTGATTGGATTTCCAATGTTGTCCTGGTCAAAAAGGCAAACGGCAAGTGGAGGATGTGCATAGACTTCAAAAAGCTGAATAAGGCCTGTCCGAAGGACAGCTACCCCCTTCCCAGAATCGATCAACTGGTGGATGCGACCTCGGGCCATGAGCTCCTCACCTTCATGGATGCGTTCTCCGGCTATAATCAAATTAGAATGGCACCGGAAGATGAAGAAAAGATAGCTTTCATCACTAATCGTGGCCTTTACTGTTACAGGGTCATGCCTTTCGGCCTCAAAAATGCGGGCGCAACCTACCAGCGGTTGGTGAACAAAATCTTCAAGGAGCAGATCGGCCGTAACATGGAGGTCTACGTGGATGACATGCTCGTAAAAAGCAAATCTTTCAGAGATCATGTCGCCGACCTCGAGGAGACCTTCGACGCTCTCTGGAAATATAAAATGAAGCTGAACCCAACTAAATATGCTTTTGGCGTAACCTCAGGAAAGTTCCTGGGCTTCATGGTGTCGGGGCGCGGGATCGAGGCCAATCCAGAGAAAATTTACGCCATCCAGGAGATGGCCGCCCCAAAGTCGATAAAAGAGGTTTAGCGCCTCACGGGGAGGATAGCGGCCCTTAATCGCTTCGTCGCAAGGTCGGCCGAACGGTGCTTGCCCTTCTTTCAAACCCTCAAGCAACCGAAGAACTTCTGTTGGACCTCTGAGTGCCAACAGGCGTTCAAAGAATTAAGGAGCTACTTTGGATCACCCTCGCTGTTGGCAAAGCCTGAACCTGGGGAGGAGCTATTTTTGTACCTGACGGTCTCTCCTATGGCCCTCGCAGCTGTCTTTGTCAAAGAAGAGATGAAAGTCCAGCGGCCGATCTACTATGTTAGCCGCGTGTTGAGGGACGCCGAGACCA
>NC_025993.2:27615367-27816031 GCF_000442705.2 Elaeis guineensis | reverse complement strand
GAGGGAGGAAGACGAAGAGATGAGTCGGCTCACGAACAGGATTCCAATTAAAAAGAAGGAGCGCGTGGAAAGTTGGCAGAAATTACAAGTTTGCCATAGGGTCGACTCAAGGGGGTCGATCATGAAACTCAAAAATCAGAAAAAATATGAATAAATTCCAAAAAAATTTAAAATTTTAGAAGAAGAATTTTGCTCAGTGACAAGTTGTGAGAGTAATAATCTTGAGCATTTAGACCAAGAGAGATGATGGAAATTGAGCTCAAGAATTTTTTGACATCAAATCTTTGGAATTGGAGAAATATTTAGGCATATGGATCAAGAATTCCTAGATTTCTCCTAATTTCACAGAATCTGTCCTCACTAAGGGCCTTTGTAAAGATATCAGCTAATTGATTTTCAGTGCAAACATATTCAAGAATTATATTTTTTTTTGAACATGTTCTCTTATAAAATGATGTCTAATTTCAATATGTTTAGACTTGAATGTTGAATTGGATTTTTAGATAGATTTATGGCACTTGTGTTGTCACATCTTATTGGTGTTTCATTAAGTTTGATTCCAAATCTTCGAGTTGTTGCTTAATCCACAAGATTTGAGCACAACAACTTCCGGCTGCAATGTATTTGGCCTCAACCGTAGACAGTGCTACCGAATTTTGTTTCTTGCTAAACCAGGAGATTAGGTTAACTCCAAGAAATTGGCAAGTTCCACTTGTGCCTTTTCTATCTAGTCTACATCCAGCAAAATCAGCATCTGAATATCCTAATAAATCAATTAGTGAGTCCTTAGAGTACCATAACCCTAGAGTTTGAGTACCATTCAAGTATCTAAGGATTCTTTTAACAGCATTCAAATGAGATTCTTTAGGATTAGATTGATATCTAGCACACAAACAAACACTAAACATGATATCAGGCCTACTTGCAGTTAAATATAATAAGAGCCAATCATACCTCTATAGTATTTTAAGTCTACACATTTACCTTCATCATCCTTGTCAAGCTTACATGAGGGGCTCATTGGGTGTGCCAATGGTTTGGAGTTCTCCATTCCAAATCTTTTGAGTAGTTCCTTGGTGTACTTGCTTTGGGTGATGGAGATTTTCTCTTTTGTTTGTTTGATTTGGAGTCCGAGGAAGAAGGTAAGTTCTCCCATCATGCTCATCTCGAACTCCCCCTGCATGAGCTTAGCAAAGTCTTGACAGAGAGATTCATTAGTAGACCCAAAAATTATGTCATCAACATAAATTTATATTACTAACATATCATTTTAATTTCTTTTAATAAAGAGGGTTGTATCTATATTCCTCTTGAAAAACTATTATTTAGTAAAAATTTGCTTAGCCTATCATACCAAGCTCTAGGTGCTTGTTTTAATCCATATAAAGCTTTATTCAATTTAAAAACATGATTAAGAAAAGCATGATTTTCAAATCTCGGAGGGTTGTTCTACATAGACTTCTTCAGCAATATATCCATTTAAAAAAATACTTTTGACATCCATTTGAAATAATTTGAATTTCATAAAGCAAGCATATGCAAGTAGAAGTCTAATGGCTTCTAATCTAGCAACAGGTGCAAAGGTCTCATCAAAATCAATTCCTTCTTCTTGATTATATCCTTTAGCAACCAGTCTTGCTTTATTTCTAATTACATTACCATGCTCATCTAATTTGTTCCTAAAGACCCATTTTGTGCCAATTATTGAATAATTTTTAGGTCTTGATACTAAAGTCCAAACATTATTTCTTTCAAATTGATTAAGTTCCTCTTGCATTGCATTAATCCAATTATGATCATTTTCAGCTTCTTCAATAGTTTTTGGTTCAAGATGAGATACAAAAGCACAATGATTAAATACATCTCTAAGTAAAGAACGAGTTTTTACCCCATGCATAGGATCACCATAATTAACTCCTTAGGGTGATTGTGAACATACCTCCATTCCTTGGGTAGGTCATTTGTACCTTGAGGTTGTTCTTAATTTCTTCACCTCTCTCATCATGTTTGTCTTCTTGTTCTCGTCCTCTGTGTTGTTGAATCTTTCAGAGTGATCTCCTTATACCTTCTATTAGAGGATCTGCATCATCAACACCCTCATTCTTCCTTGAAGGAAGATCGTTAGATTCATCAAAAAAACATGTATGGACTCTTCAACTACTAAAGTTCTTTTGTTAAAAACTCTAAAAGCTTTACTAGTGGAGGAGTAACCTAGAAAGATTGCTTCATCTGATTTTGCATCAAATTTACCAAGTCTTTCTTTACCATTATTTAATACAAAAATCGGCAACCAAAAAATGAAAATATACAATATTTGTTTTCTTCCTTTCCAAAGTTCATAGGGGGTTTTCTTTAAAATTTGTCTAATCAAAGCATGATTTAAAATGTAACATGCTGTGTTATTGCTTCCGCCCAAAAATATCTTGGAAGGTTGCTTTCACAAAGCATGGTACGGGCCATTTCTTCTAAGGTTCTATTTTTTCTTTCAACTACCCCATTTTGTTGGGGTGTCCTAGGAGCAGAGAAGTTATGGCCAATTCCATTTTCATCACAAAATTTTTCAAAGTCTTGATTTTCAAATTCAGTTCATGATCACTTCGAATATTTTGAATTGAAAATCCTTTTTCATTAGAGACTTTTGTAAAATTTAGTGAAAATATGAAAGTTTCATCTTTGTGTGCTAAAAAAAAAATCCAAGTAAAATGAGAGTAATCATCTATAATTACAAAACCATATCGTTTTCCTCCTAGACTAGTGTTCTAGTTGGTCCAAATAAGTCCATATGCAAAAGCTCTAAAGGTCTAGAAGTTGAAACAATATTTTTGGATTTAAATGAAACTCTAGTTTGTTTACCTAGTTGGCATGCATCACAAATTCTATCTTTTTCAAAATTCAGTTTAGGCAAGCCAAGAACTAATTCTTTCTTAATTAATTTTGAAAGAGAATGCATGCTAATGTGTGCAAGTCTACGATGCCAAAGCCAACTAGTCTCATTAACTTTAGCATTCAAGGATACTAGGCATTGCATGTCTATTTTGGCTAAATCATTTAAATCTACCATATAAATATTGCCATGTCTATGTCCTATAAATTTAATGCCATCGTTAATAGGACTAGTCACAATGCAAACAGATGATTCAAAAATAACTTTATACCCTTTATCACAAAATTGACTAATGCTAAGTAAGTTATGCTTTAAACCTTTAACTAACAAAATATTTTCAATGTATTTGGAGGGAGTGATACCAATGTTACCTATCCCGATGATCTTTCCTTTGCCATTATCTCCAAAGGTGACCATCCCTCCATCCTTAGCATCAAGCGTGATGAATTATGATTATCACCAGTCATGTGTCTCGAGCATCCACTGTCAAGATACCATTTCCTATTTTCTCCTTGGGATGCTAGACACACCTGCAAACAAAAATCAAGTTTTTGTTTTAGGTACCCAAGCTTTCTTGGGTTCCTTTTTGGTTAGTCAAAATGGTTCCTTTTGGAACCCATATTTTCTTTATAGTTGAGTTTGCAGATTTGTCAAAGAAGCAAGTGTATGACTTATGTCCTACTCTACCACATTTGAAACAAGTAATATTGGTAGACTTGTTACTTAAAGAATTTACATAAATATTTTTCAGATATTTTTGTTTCTTCAAGGGTTTATAGCCAAGTCCAGCCTTATCATATACAGCTTTTTGATTATCAAGAATCATATTGAGTTTGTTTGAACTTAAGGTGAACTTATCTACTATTGGTTTCAGCTTGGCAATTTCATTCTTTAAGCTTTGATTTTCTTGAAGCAAGGTGGATTTTTCACTTGAAAAGTTTTCAGCTTGTTTCAATAAGGATTGATTTTTCAATTTCAGCTCTTTATTTTTCATTCCTAGTTTCTTTAATTCATCAACTAAATCATAGAATGCTTCATGCAATTCTTCAAATGTAAAGTCACTAGGGGTTTCGGAAATTACCTTCTTCCTGAACTTCTTGGGACCTTTCTTCAGTTGTGGACATTCGGATTTGAAGTGTCCCGGCTTCTTGCACTCGTAGCAGATAAGGGGTTGGTCTTTCTCTTTTTCTTTGCTTTGTTCTCCTTTTGTGAATGGCCTCTTTCTCATCCCCTGTTTCCTTTTTCTCAAAAATTTCTTGAATCTTCGGATGATGAGAGCCATCTCTTCATCCTGTTCTTCATCTTCAGTGTCATCAGTTTCTTCATCAGGATGAGCTGTGGATTTGAGGGCAATGGTTCTTTTCTTTTTAACTTCATCCTCTTGATGTTGCTTCATGCTTAGCTCATGAGTCATCAAAGATCCAAGAAGCTCCTCTAGAGGTAGAGTGTTTAAGTCCTTCGCTTCTTGGATGGCAGTCACTTTGGCTTCTCAAGTTTTTGGCAATGACCTGAGAATCTTTCTTACAAGCTCACTGTTAGTATAGGACTTACCAAGACTCTTTAAACCATTAATTATATCAGTAAAATGAGTAAACATTATAGTGATGGACTCATCATGCTCTATTTTAAATAATTCATATTTATGCACAAGCATGTTTATTTTAGACTCTTTTACTTGATTTGTTCCCTCATAGGTTACTTCTAACCTATCCCATATTTTTTTAGCAGATGAACAAGTAGAAATGCGATTAAATTCGTTAGCATCAAGAGCACAATAAAGTACATTCATTGTTTTAGCATTTAATTGGGCCATTTTTTTTATTAACCTCATCCATTCTTTCTCGGATTTGGTTGATTCCTCACCATCTATAATTTTAGTGGGTGTGTGAGGATCATTCACTATGATACTCCACATATCATAGTCGAGTGCTTGAATGAATATTTTCATCCGAGCTTTCCAATAGGTGTAATTAGACCCATTGAAAAGTGGAGGTCGGTTGGTGGATTGCCCCTCGGCCAGAGAAGTACCGACGTGGGTTGCCATAGATCTTTGGCTCTTTGATTGTTTAGATCAAAGACGGGCTAGAGCACCGGGTTCTGATACCACTTGTTGCCTAGCTATGCAACCCAAGAGGGGGGGTGAATTGGGTTTCTAAAAATTTTAAACTTAACTAATGACTTATGAAAATGTTTGTCAATAGCTAAATTAATGAGAAGAATAACCTTAGTTCAAGATTAATTGCTTAAAGCAAGAATGCAAGGAAATAATGAAGAGCTAAAGAGAAGCAATTAAGCACACCACAAACATAAGGATTTATAGTGGTTCGGTGCCAACCTTGCACCTACATCCACTCCCCAAGCTCCTACTTGGGAATTCCAATCCACTATACTTGTATTCAATCCGAATACAAACATCGAAAACTCCGACACTAGCTATCCCAAGCTAGTCCACTTATTTTTCGGGTACAAGCCAACCCAATACACTCCGATTTCAGGTTCGGATCAACCTTTCCTTGTTTTGGAACCCCTCCAAAACAAAAACAATTACTCAAAATGAGTAAAATAATTTATAGCATAAATAAGTACAAAAAAAGCCTCTTTAATGAGCGAATATAACTTTAAATACACTTTACTCAAAAGAAGAAGCCCCTTTTTGGATTTCCTCAAAGTGGTTGGAGAATTGATTGAGCGCTTGAGGAGTTGGTGAGCTTGGATTGATGGCTTCTTGAAAGCTTTAAATGAGCTCTTGATTAGGGCTGAAAAGTTGGCTTGAGAAACCCTTTCTCTTTTTGAATGCTCTTGAATGCTCTCTTGAACGCTCTTTAAATCTTTTTCTTTCTCTTCTTGATCTCTTTCCAATCTCTTGTATGTTTTCCACCTTTTGAATCCTTTTATAGCTATAAGAAATAGAGAAAAATATTCTAGACAGAAAAAGAGCCGTTAGAGCACATTAAATGAGCATTAAAAGTACTTAAAACGGGTTAAAAACTAGCCGTTGCGGAAAAATCCCGTCGCAGGGGTCGACTTATGAGTCGACTCAAGCCTCAGGGGTCGACTCATGAGTCGACCTCTGTTGCAACAACCAGAAAATGAGTTTCTGTAATTTTTGGCCCAAAACTGTAGAAGTCGACTCATGAGTCGACTCATGCCTTGTGGGTCGACTCATGAGTCGACTCACAGGCCGTGCCAAGCCAAAAATTCAGCGTGCCAAACTGAAAATTCAGCGTGCCAAGCTGCTCATTGTGCCATGAGCTGACTCATGAGTCGACTCATGGATTTCAAACATTCATAACTTCAAAAATACAAGTCTAAAAATAATGAAATTTTCACCAATAGATCACAAATCTTTTGTTCTACCAAATGATACTATTGAATCAGGGTTTTGGTAAAATTATGATTTTGCCCCTGAAGAGCACAAAGACTTTTTCAAATAAAAATATTGGTATCCCTTCAATCTGCTTTGTAATCATCAAAATCAATCTAGGAGCAACAGCTGGGAATAAGTCAGCTCTGGGTGACAGTGACTCTCAGCTGGTGGTGGGACAGGTCAGCGGGAGTTACAAAGTGCGAGAGGACAGTATGGCCAAATACCTTGAGAAGGTAAAGGAGCTCACCCCCACCTTTAGCAGCTACAACATTAGACAAATCCCAAGGTTGGAAAATATCAGGGCTGACCTTCTCTCCAAGCTGGCGACGTCGGCTCCGGCCGAATTGCCCAAAAGCGTCCTCTTTGAAGTTCTAAAACACCCGAGTACAGAAGAATCACGGCCCGTGATGGAAATTGACCACGAGCCCAGCTGGGTCGATCCACTGATAATCTATCTCAGAGATGGAGTTCTCTCCCAGGATGCGAAGGAAGCTCGGAAGCTCCGAAATCAAGCCTCCCGGTACGTCCTTTATGAGGGCAAATTGTACAAGAGATTATACTCCTTGCCCCTCTTGAAATATCTCCAGCCCTCGGAAGCTGACTACGCCTTGTGGGAAGTACATGAAGGAATTTGCGAAAACCATTTGGGGGCTAGATCTTTATCCCACAAGTTGCTCCGCCAAGGATATTACTGGCCAACGATGTATCATGATTCGATTGAATATATCAAAAAATGTGATCGATGTCAGAGATATGCCAACGTCCAGAGACAGCCCGCCACCGAGCTCACACCCTTGAGTGCCCCATGGCCTTTTGCGCAATGGGGGATGGACATACTTGGCCCCTTCCCCATGGCATCTGGGCAAAGAAAGTTCCTCCTTGTAGCGATCGACTACTTCACCAAATGGGTTGAAGCCGAACCACTAGCGAAAATCACAGAAGCAAAAGTGCAAGATTTTGTCTGGAAGTCGATCGTGTGTAGGTTCGGTCTGCCTAGAACCCTAATCACTGATAATGGACGGTAATTTGCGGGAGAAAAATTCATCGAATTCTGTGAAGATCTAAACATCTCCCACAACTTCACATCAGTAGCCCATCCCCAGGCGAACGGCGAAGCTGAGGTGACCAACAGAACCCTTTTGCAGGGGATTAAAACAAGGCTTGAGAAAGCAAAGGGAACTTGGGCGGACGAACTTTATCATGTGTTGTGGGCGTATCGAACTACCCAGAGGCTACCTACGGGGGAGACCCCTTTTGCTTTAGCCTTCGGTATGGAAGCCATCATCCCAATCGAGCTTAAACTCCCGTCGGCATGAGTCGTGGCATTCGATGAACATCAAAATTCGTAAAGTCTTAGAGCCAACCTCGACCTGCTGGAAGAAAGACGGGAGATAGCTCAGGTTCGAATGGCAGCCTACAGACAGAAAGTCGCTCGATATTACAATGCCCGGGTCAAGAACAAAGCCTTTAGAGCGGGATATCTAGTGCTTCGACAAGCCGCTGTCTCGTAACCTCAGGACCGAGGGAAACTCGCCCCAAACTGGGAAGGGCCATATGAAGTCAAAGAAGTAGTCCGGCCCGAAACTTATTATCTCAAGGAACTCGGAGGAGCCGACCTCCCGCGACCATGGAGCTCGAAAAACTTACGGATGTACTACCAGTAACTTCATTTTAATTGAAAATTACATACCTATATGTCTTTGGACAATCCAAACAAACTGTATCAAAAACGAAAGGGAAACCTCGTCCCGACAAAGTCGAAGGCCCGGTTCCATTTAGACCGGATGGGGGGAGAGGCCCTGCAACGTCCATATGCGCCCCCACAGCCCTGTTAGGGACAGGAGGAGAACCTCGTCCTAACTTGAGCAAAGTCGAAGGCCTGGTTCCATTTAGACCGGATGGGGGGAGAGATCCTGCAACGCCCATATGCGCCCCCACAGCCCTGTTAGGGACAGGAGGAGAACCTCGCCCTAACTTGAGCAAAGTCGAAGGCCCGGTTCCATTTAGATCGGATGGGGGGAGAGGCCCTGCAACGCCCATATGCGCCCCCACAGCCCTGTTAGGGACAGGAGGAGAACCTCGCCCTAACTTGAGCAAAGTCGAAGGCCCGGTTCCATTTAGACCGGATGGGGGGAGAGGCCCTGCAACGTCCATATGCGCCCCCACAGCCCTGTTAGGGACAGGAGGAGAACCTCACCCTAACTTGAGCAAAGTCGAAGGCCCGGTTCCATTTAGACCGGATGGGGGGAGAGGCCCTGCAACGCCCATATGCGCCCCCACAGCCCTGTTAGGGATAGGAGGAGAACCTCGCCCTAACTTGAGCAAAGTCGAAGGCCCGGTTCCATTTAGACCGGATGGGGGGAGAGGCCCTGCAACGCCCATATGCGCCCCCACAGCCCTGTTAGGGACAGGAGGAGAACCTCGCCCTAACTTGAGCAAAGTCGAAGGCCCGATTCCATTTAGACCGGATGGGGGGAGAGGCCCTGCAACGCCCATACACGCCCCCACAGCCCTATTAGGGACAGGAGGAGAACCTCGCCCTAACTTGAGCAAAGTCGAAGGCCTGGTTCCATGTAGACCGGATGGGGGGAGAGGCCCTGCAACGCCCATACACGCCCCCACAGTCCTGTTAAGGACAGGAGGAGAACCTCGCCCCGGATTGAGCGGAGTCGAAGGCCCGGACTCCTACGGGAGTCGAGCTCCGTTCGCAACTTATACCACAAGGAGGCCCCCATCCGGACTCCTACGGGAGTCGGACTCCGTCGCCAACTTTGATTTCTTATAAACCCCATCCGGACTCCTACGGGAGCCGGACTTCGCACCTCACTTTAATTGCAGGAAGACTCCGCTCGGACTCCTACGGGAGCCGGGCTCCGTCCGCAACTTCGATCACAGGGAGGATTCCGTCCGAACTCCCACGGGAGCCGGACTTCATCGCCAACATTCAACTGCTAGTGATCTTCGCCCAGACTCCCACGGGAGCCGAACTCCCGTAGCCTCGCTGAGAGCGGAGAAAAATTCCAAGCAAAAAAGAAAAAGGAAGGCGATGGACCACGTCAGCGACGATCGAAAAATAAACAGCGTCCGAGGTGCATATAACCCCGTCACAGCAAGAATTGAGGCTCCCATCAGGAGTCCCAGCTTTCAAGGAAGCTTTCGACGCAAAATACGACAACTTCCTCAGGGTGACAGAAGCTCGGACTTTCGAACTCAAGCCCTGAGGGGGCACCCAGCCCGAATGGCCCCAGGCGAGCCTGCAGCCATTGACGAAAAAGATGGGTTGATGAGATGACAACCGAGTACCTTCGAACGACGTAAAAGCCGAAAAGGAGCTCGACAAATGATAATTCAACACGAATAAAAGAGACACCGGCGACCTAACGACGACGTCAAAAAAAAAAAAAAAAAAAAAAAAGAGAAAAGGGGGAGAAGAAAGAAGAAGAAAAGATGAGAAAAGGAAGGAAGTTCGACAGACAACAATTCACGAGGTAACAAAATCTCCTTCTCATTTTTCAACTAACAAGATGTACGTTACAAACCCCAGAGGGCGAGAAAAGAATACATTATTACGAGGCTCGAGACACGGCTTGGAAAGGATACACCGGAGGCCGCTTCAAGCTGCAAACTTCTCTTCCCATTTCTGTCCTCCCCAGCCGCATTTTCCAGTGCGTGTGGCAGACCTATCGGCTCTCGCCCCGCCTTGTTTCACTCCACCATCGAAGTCCCAACCCCAGGGGGAAAAGGATGGGATAGATTTCAGGGGGCAGTAAGGGCAACGGCAGCAGCGACGAAGACTTGTTTCAAGAAGAACCGGAGTCACCCTGGAGGCAGCGGTGGCACTAGAGATATGCGCCATCACCGAATGCTCCACGACAGCCACCATCCAAAATGCTTCGGCAAGGTCGGCATGCGCTACTTCCACCGCCCCCGCAATGAGCTTTACTGCCCCACCGTCGACGCCGACCGCTTCTGGTCCCTCGGCCCCGATGGCATCAAGGATCCCGCCACAACTCGTGACGACAGCTCTGTCCTCCTGACTGGTTTCACCCCGCCTTGCTACTCTGAAATTCTCGGGCAGAACACCTTTATCGGCGGTCCTCGTTATTAAACCCCTGTTGTTGAAGAAATTCTTCCTCGAGCCCCCTTTGAGATGATGGGGAGCTTCAGCGGCCGCTCGATGCCCGGAGAACTCACGGATCGCTGTTCTCCTCCTTGCCTTCCTCCAAGCCCTCGACATCCCCTTGAGGATGGCCTCCGGGGTGGAGGACATGGAGGAGAAACCCCTTAGAGAGGAATCGGGGGGCTGAAGATGGCAAAGACTGGCGTAGAAGACGCTCGGAGTTGGCAGGGACACCGAGGGAGTGGCTGAGTAGCTAGGCTCTCAGATGGAAGAAAGGTACCGTCCTTTTGGCAGAGTAAAGCCCCGAGGGAAGGATAGAGAGTTTAAATAGGCAGCGGATCTTAGCGCAATTATGGTGGCGGGTGTCTCTAGACCAACCGGTGCTTGCCACGTGTCCCGCGTGCCCCACTCGCCGCTATCGAGGATTGACTGTTCGTAAATTTCCAAGGCGCGATGCTTGAGATCACATCTCGGTGGGAGTTCCAAAAAGACTCTTCGGATCGCCATAATCGGAAAAAGGGCTCTGGCATGCGCGCATTAAATGCCGACATATCCGAGGACGGTTGCGCCCGAACGTCAGTGGGAGAACTTCGGCTGCGACTACTTCTCCGTACTTCCTTCATTCAAAATTCAAACTCGAAAGTGGGGGGACTGCTGTTGGGCATAAAATACCCTCGGCCGAAGTTCTTGGTGGGGTCGACCCTCGCGAGTCTCTTCCATTTTTCGACAACTGTTGGTGAACCCCCGTCGCTTCGCCCGGACTCCTACGGGAGCCGGGCTCCGTCCGCAATTTCTGCAGCAAGGAAGGCTTCGCCCGGACTCCTGCGGGAGCCGGGCTCCGTCCACGAGTTCTACAGCAAGGGAGACTTCGCCCGGACTCCTACGGGAGCCGGCTCCATCCACGAGTTCTACAGCAAGGAAGACTTCGTTCGGACTCCTACGGGAGCCGGGCTCCGTCCACGAGTTCTACAGCAAGGAAGACTTCGCCCGGACTCCTACGGGAGCCGGGCTCCGTCCGCGATTTCTGCAGCAAGAAAGGCTTCGCCCGGACTCCTATGGGAGCCGGGCTCCGTCCACGAGTTCTACAGCAAGGAAGACTTCGCCCAGACTCCTACGGGAGCCGGGCTCTGTCCACGAGTTCAACCGCAAGTAGACTCCGCCCGGACTCTTACGGGAGCCGGGCTCCGTCCTCAACTTCAATTGCTGGTAAGCCTTGTCCGGACTCCTACGGGAGCCGGACTTCGCCTTTGACTTTAATTGCAGGAAGACTCCACCCGAACTCCTACGGGAGCCGGGCTTCGTCCGCGACTCCAACGGCTGCAGACAGACTTCGTCCGGACTCCTACGGGAGTCGGACTCCGCCCACGACTTCAACCGCAAGTAGACTCCACCCGGACTCCTACGGGAGCCGGACTCCGTCCTCAACTTCAACTGCTGGTAAGCCTTGTCCGGACTCCTACGGGAGCTGGACTTCGCCTTTGACTTTAATTGCAGGAAGACTCCACCCGGACTCCTACGGGAGCCGGACTTCATCCTCGACTCCCACAGCTGCAGACAGACTTCGTCCGGACTCCTACGGGAGTCGGACCCCGCCCACGACCCCAACTGCAAGTAGACTTCGTCCGGACTCCTACGGAGGCCAGACTCCGTCTTCTATTCTGACTGCGGGAAGACCTCGTCCAAACTCTTACGGGTACCGGACCTCGCTACCGACTCCAACCGAACTTCGGCCGACAAGTCTGGACCCCCTGGCAGGCCACAGTAACGGACAACACTGCTCCACTCCCTACGGTGGACCCTATGCAACTCCATTACTCCCTGACAGGCCGTATTAACGGCCACGATTCTGCCCCACTCCCTGCGGCGGATCCTGTGCGATTTCGCCACTCCCTGACAAGTCACGACAGCAGACGCCGCTCCACTCCCCGTAACTGATAGCCACGATCCCACTCCACTACCCTCCGCAATAAATTCCTCCTGACTCTGGGCGGCTCACGACCAGACGATTACAGGCGTCGCTATCAATTTGTTGCCCCCTCCTTCTATAAAAGGGGAACCTCAGATACGTTATTCTATAAGCTCTCATTTTTTACCTAAAAACTCTGCTAAATTCTCCGTTCGAGCACTCCATTCTTGTTGAGGCAGAGAACTGATTTGAGCGTCGGAGGGTCTTGCCGGTGCAACCCCACCTCCGGTTTAGACTTCCTTTGCAGGTCCCGGCGGCGACCGCGACTCCCTCAACTCCAGCTTCTCCGGCGCAAGTGGATTTTTGCACCAACAGTTCCTAACCTCCATGATAACCCAAGATTAGCAATTTACCAATTCTGTCCTAATTAAGAGACTGGCCTACAAATGAGACCCACTAAACACTAATCACAATCAGGTTGTTAAAAGATAATCAAGTTTCAATTCTCAAACTAGATACGGTAAACCCTTTGGGTTGAGCTGTATATATGGCATTTATGAACTTATACATTGATTAATGGTGGTCCCAAACACATCCAAAACAGCAAGATAGACAACTAGCCATGTGTGAGAAAATTATTATTGCATATGTACAGATTACAAATGATTATGGAACTAGCTGAGAGGTATTTCAAGCACCATGTTGATTCATTCAGTATATCTTAATAAAATCAAAAGAATGAGCAGCATTCTACAGTAACCAATATCTAAAATCACATAGCTGATAGTAATATCAGTTCATAATTTTGTGGATTTATCACAAACATAGCACCAAATTTTAGCATATACCTGAAACAATCATAAGAATGACAATAAGGCATAAAGCAATAATATATTTTCACACTAGTTGAACTCCCAAACAATAGCTTGCTGATCTTGAGTGCGAAAGAAGAAAAATGGTTGAATCACAAAACATATCATCTCTCGCTGCTATCTAAGAAGCAAAGTTACAAAGTGAAAGATGCATCTAAAAGGCCATTCCAACAAAGATTTTGATTAGTTCATTAAATAGTTGTCTCAATAAACTACATCCCAGAAATAGACATTTTGATCAAGGTGAAAGCTATTCTTATTCAAAATTTATTCTAATTTCTATTCATCTCTATTTAGAACTTATTCTTAGAATGCATGTGGGAAACACTGCAGCCAAGAAAATTGAAAACACTAACCTAAACACCACATTTCAAAATCACAAACTCTGGAGTTCTTGGAGCTAGTAGAGGAGAGGCGAGCAAGCTCCCTTATAGAAGATGGCAATGGAGGTCCTTAAAGTTGCCAAAGAAGGTCCTCAACATGATCCTACAAGGTGTAGATGGTCAATGGGGGTGCACAGCCAAGTGCACAGAGTAGCAGAGGGAGAGAAGCACTAGTAGGTCCATGTGGGTTTCCTGGCTTCTCTCAGGCTGAATCTAGTTGGAAGGGAGCATAGAAGGAAGATGGAGAGAAAGCTGGGGTAGAGAAAGGTGAGGGCTTTAGTTAGTTTTTTTATTTGAAGAAAGAGATCAAGAAGAAGCTTATGTAGATGGAAATTTCTCTTTTCAGGTACAAGCAATAGGACTTCTATTTTATTCAAAAAGGGAGATGGTGGCACACTAACAGCAATGGAATCTAGCATCAACATTGGGTTCCATCTCTTGCTAGATGGTGCAAATGTAGAAAATTTAATCTTTGATGGGGAAATAATTATATCTTTAGCCATTGTTGTTCAAGCCTAAAGGAATTAATCCATCTGCAATCTGCAATCCTGCAACTATAAGAGAATCAATCTTGGATGCTCCTCATTGTCATCGAGCAGCATCTTGATTTTCCAATCCCTTATCCGAGTATATCCAATGGGAGGACCTCACAAGCTCTCAGAGCGGGTTGGAGACAAAATCTATAGAAGTTCTTTTATAATATGCCTCACACATCAGAGTCAGTATCTGAATTAGTCTCAAAGACTGGAAGATGAACTTATCTACGATGGTTGTGTAGAGTTCAATTTTATTAAACCATCTAATATATCCCTATCATTTTATCGAAGGTTTATCTTTAATCATAGTTCAGATCAATTAAAATATATAAAATAAATTTCGATACGTATTAGTATGGGCCACATCTGGATGGGTATAATTAGAGAAATCACAACAGCAAAGAGATCCAAGGGTTTGAACTCGACTTGATAGGAGGATATCAGCTGTAGTGCGTGCGTGTGTGCACATATATACATATATACACATATGATATCACTTTTTGCTGGTTTCTTTTGCACTAACTGAAGTCTCAAGCAGCTTAATAATCACAAAACTAGACCAATTGTAATTGTGGTGTATATTTGTCTCTTGGAAAAATATGGTTTATTAGATTTTCTTGGTTCGATTGCCAGGAATAAATCTGAGTGGTATAAACAAGTTCACTTGCAAGTTTTTCCTGAGTGACCAAAACCTTGTACTAGGGTGTGATGGTTACTGCAAAATCTCTCTAGAAATTTACTTTGTACCTAACTTTTAAGTGCATCCTCTTTCTTTTCTCTCTCTCTCTCTTTATTTCCCCTTTTTTTGAGTTCCACTTCCCTACACTTGCGAATTACTCTTGTGCCCAACCCTGGTTCTATTAATTTAGTTCTAGGAAGCAATAACTTGTTTTGGCATGTGCGGTGCTTATTATCATCCTGGATCATTCAGGTACTTTTTTTGTGAGAATAAGAGCGCATGGCCCACCTTGTATTCATTGAGATAATGAGCACTTGGTCTTAGAACAGTGTTGTAAAAGCAACAACGATGTGTAAGAAAGCCAAGATTCATCTTCAGGAGGAGGACATACCTCTTAGTTTTCACAATTCTGCAGGTAAACCACTCAAAAACTCAGAGATGATCTGGTGGGGCTTCTTTAACAATTGTATGTGCATTACTGTGCTTTTTTCCACCAGCAAAACCCATGCCCTAAAAGACAAAAAATGCTTCACATCTAAAATAATCCATGCTTTGGGTTTTCTGGAGGAACACATGGCAATTCTATTCCTTCAACAAGGCCTAGGAAACAACTGAGGGTCATTCAAGTACTATTGTTCTTTATTTGTTCATGCTTTGGTAACTAAATGATAAGTGGAGAGGCAAGACAAGGTTTGAAAGATATGTTTTAATGCGTTCATCAGTTCCTAAGCTTCTTATGGCTTGAATTAGTGACATGTTATATGATGGGTAACATTTGATAATAATAACTGATAAATAAAACAAAACAAGAGGATATATTCCTTGGAAATAGATGTTTGGTCATGTTGGTTCTTTCCCAAACTCATAACCAGTTTTTTACGGTGGGGGTGGGCCGAGGCAGGGAGGGGAGGAGTTATTTTTCATATTCTTGACATATGGAGGATAAAACTATTAGTTGTTAGTAGAAAGATAATGCACACAATTGTTTATCATATATCCATTTGTTGAAATAGTGTGCAATTCATTTTCTTTGTTTGATTGAACTGTGAACATTTACTATGCTATGCTTACTCCTTTGTTCTCTAAACAGCTCACAGTCAAGGGCAGACATATTAACTCTTGCTTTGGCAGTAACAAACATTCTTTCTGGCCTTGTATGGTTGTCAATTCGGCCAAAATATATTTCTTCTGTAAGGGTTCCATGCTCCATGGACACATCTTTTTCATGAAGTTCAATTCCATGCTTTCTGCTTTAGTATGAATATATCAAATGTTTATCCATAATTTTTCCCCTATTTACCTGGCTTGTTTCAGGTTGTTCCCCAAGTTGTAGAGTGCAAAAGGATAAATTCTAAAATTGCAAATTATGCAGTTCTTGAGTTGCTATGGTATATGACTTCTTATAACATAACCTCCCATTTTGTTGCTCTTATATATTAGCCCAAACTCTAGAGACATATAATCCTAATAGGTCTATGAAATCACTGTTGCCGCTAGTACTGTCGATAAAATAAGTGAAAATGAGTTTGCTATATCGAATACAATTTATTTTCATGATACCTTGAATGATTTTGTACTTCTTTGCAGCCATCCATTTTGTTGCTCTTATATATTAGTCAAAACTTTAGAGTCATGTAAGTATAATAGCCTAGGGATATTGCCATTGGCACCAATGCTATTGATAGAATAAATGAAAGTGAGTGTGTTGTATCAAATACAATTTTTATTTCCATGATATCTTGAAAGATTTCATACTTCTTTACAATGGTACTTCTAGAAACTAAAGCATTTGCTATTTGTTTCTGATTTTTTTTTTTAAGAAATTCAAGGACTACATGTCTCTTAGTTTACTTTTCTTAATACTATTGATCTGAATGCAAATTGATGGACATGTTAAATAGGGCTGCTTTGGGTTTACGGTTTTAGGTAAAAAGAGTTAATTTAGTGATACTTATGTGATGGTAAATTGTCACTTAAAAAGTGTACTTTTCACATTTGTCCCCTTTTATTTATTTATTTATTTATTTGTCAAATTCTGCCCTCCAAACTAAGGAAAAGTTCAAATGTATGCCTCTATTTAGAAAAGAAATCTGTTTGCCTATTTGGTGTATTTGCCTATTTGATTGATATCACCTTTGATGGAGGAAAAAAGTAACTACGCCCTACTACTTGTATCTCGGAAATTTTTTATAGTTGGATACTCTCTAACGTAGCTGAACAAGCTAAAAATATATAAATGAATGGATAAATAAATAAATGAAAGGTAAAGTGCATAAAAAATCTCAAACTTTGCTTGTTTTGCATTATTGGTCATGTTCAAAGTTTTCTTTCTCCTTGGGTCTCTAATACACCTTCTCTAGGCTTTTTTTACCCTTTTCTGAAATCCCACTATGTTTCTGCACAGTTTATGATATGATTTGACATGTGCATGTTTGTTTTGGCACCTGGCCATGCAGTCTGGTGTGGGCCCATGGGACTAGGCTTGTGCCTGCTATACTTTGTACTATCAGCCCAGCTGCCAACTCGGTACTAAATTTGTTAGCTCATCCCTTATATTTTCATCCACTTCTTCCACCACTCTTGCATGGGTATGACATTCGTTTTCTTGATCTTCTTGGACATGTGCCAGCTATTCTTTTTCTATGTTAAACCTTGTTGCTCAGTTGTACCCGCACTTGCTCAGTGATTGCAACCTCCTGGGGAGGTGGAGCTCCTCTAGGAGCTCCATGGATTTCTTATTGTGAAGCTCCATGCTTGGAACAACTCTGCCTCCTCTCTTGCCTATTGATCGCTTGGAATGAATTCTTTTTTTTCTTATTTTCTTGTTTTTTTTTTCTGTTACTGTTCAAAGATTTCTTTTCTTGAATTCTAGAGATTTCACGGCTTTTAATAGGGTTTGGGGGGGTGGGAGAACCATGGGCATGATCAAGGTTCTCAATTCGATATCGATGGCCGTTTCGATCGGTCGGCAGCATGGTCCGATATATATTCATACCGGATTGGATCGAGGCAAACCGACAAAGGGAGGAAGGGACGTTTCGAAGAAGAGAGAGAGAGAGGGAGGAAAAGAGAGGAAGAGAAAGAGAAAGAAGAGAGAGAGGGGGTCCGTCAGAGAGGCCGTCGAAGGGCCTCTGGCTGGCTGCCATAGTCGTTGGGCAACATAAACGTCGTCTGCAGCTTCGCGGTGTGAAATAGAAACGATCACCCTTGTTTCACATGCTTTTCTAAAAAAGTTTGGTAAAAGTGAAGCCGGCAATAGGTTTGCCAGCTTCACTGCTTCTGATCTTTTTTTAAAAAAATTGAAATAGTGAAGCCGGCAAATCGATTGCCGACTTCAGTATTTTTTAAATTTTTCTTAAAAAAATTCTAAAAATAAAGTGGGCAAATGAAGTGCCAGCTTCACTGTTCTTCTTTTCCTTTAAAAAAGAGGCGATGCTCACCGCTTTTGTGACTCCGCCCGCATCGCTTCCACCGCCCGATGGCCATGGCGGCCACCCAAAGACCTCCAACGGCCTCTCCGCCATCCCGTCCTCCCATCTCTGATGGCCTTCCCCCTCTCTCTCTCTCTTTCTCATTCATTGCGTAGTCGCATCGGGCGAACTGAGCCGTGAGTTTCTACCACCCTTCGATGGCCGTAGAGGGCCGCCGCCGGCTTCCGATGGCCTTTCCTCTCCTTGTCTCTCTCTGTGCCTCTGTTTTCTCTCTTTCTTCTTCAGCACTGGCGTGTGCCATTTTCTCTGCTGAACTGTCTCGGTTCCTTGCCGGTCCAGTTCGGCACGCTCCAAACTGCCCGTCTTCTTGGAGTTTTAATGGGGTCATTGGTTGTTAGGGTTAGTCCTATCTTTACTTTCTTGAAACTCAAGGTTTGGTTTGGTTGGGAAGTAGACAGAGGGATGCAAATAAGTTGGATCCTAACACTAGGTGTCTAGTATCCATCTACATAGAAGGATAGTTTTGATGTTCTAATATTATGATGGTAATAAATTAAACAAGTGAGAGAGTGGATTGGATCTTAACTTATGCAACTATCCAAATAGATGAGAAGAGCAATTTTGCTATATCAAAGTTGGGATAATGATAAATTTAGCATCGATTTTCGGGTATTGGTTCAACAACAAAAGCATCAGCTCTTATACGGCATGCATATGGTCCTCATCAATTTGAGGTGGCTCTGCATAGGTGCTGTTACCCCTTAATACATAGTGTCACATGCAGGGTTATCATTAAGCTGCATACAGAAATGAAATGAGATGTAGTGGAAGCAAGGATTCAGATCCCAGCAGGATGTCTCACGGGACACCGGGATAGGGTACCATCCTATGTGTTGGGATAGGTCCGTTCCATTAATGTCCAGCATCCCGATCGGGGTATCTAGGGATTTCTTCTATCCCAAGTGTCGGATGGGGTGGCACGCGGTACATCTTGTTCCATAGAAAAATTAGGACAGCCTCATCTTATGAGATTTAAAACCTTAAGTGGAAGCACCAAAAGTCCAAAAATGATGCATGGAAACTAATCATAAAAGAAAATATGGAAGCGATTGATCACACAATGGGCAAATTTAGTGAATTATTGTGTAACTTGCTCATAAATAAATAAGCTGTACTATCTTCCTTATCGAATAATCACATTTCTTCGCATCCTCTCCAAGTCCATTATTTTTTGCCCTTACCTCCTCATGTTTCATGCTTTCATGGTACTCTTCCTACCAATTGCTTCACCTCCCCTTCCTCCTGAACTCTATCGCCACCCTCCCCAGTCTTCTTGTTAATGTGGAGGTCTACTCTTCTATCCTTTGCTTTAGCCTCTTCACGTCCATCTTCATTGGCAACACCCTCATCTACTGATATGATAGGTTTGATGCCCTCCCAACCTACTTGATAGCCAAAGAGATGCCCTTCAAAGACACAGTCACCAATGATGCCCCCTTTGTCAAGAGCTATCTTTGCTTAACTAAGGTGTTATCTCTTGCGTAATGATAGTGTGCATACATGTCCAACTACCTCTTGATGCTTTTCTAGGATCCATGTGAGCCTCTTTAACACTCTCCTGATGTTCAACTAGTAAGGTTCCTTGACTGCCAGTTCATTTATTTTGTGGTAGTGCAGGTTCAAGGAATGTATTACACACAATTGACTATGATAATATTTAGTTAGTGTTCTAAATATAAAAGCTAGTGCACAAAATTGACTATGATAATGATAAAATAATGTTCTAAAAATAAAAGCTATTAAGGGGAACGAAGGAAGATACTAATTTGCTTATTTCTATCAGATGTAAGTATGGGTCTTCTGCTGGTCCTGCCTTAGATTCTATAATGTTCATGATATGGTCGCGATATTGTCATTAGGACACTGTGATTGTCAATCTAATTCCAACTTCAATAAAGATTAAAAATACGTAGAAAGTAGCGAGTCGAGTCGAATCTATAGAGAAGCCAAGATTTTGATTTGAAATCTTTAATTTTATAAAAAAAATAAAATTTTGAAGAAAATAATTTAAGTTGAAAATAAAAATTAAAATTATGAAAAATAAATCTGATACTAAATCTACTATTTAGATCCTAGCTTCTACTTGTAATAAAAATAAATAATAAAAATTTAAAGTATATAAAATAATTGATACTAAGATCTACTAACTAGATCCTAGCATCTAATTACAAAAAAATAAAAGACAATAATTTAAAGTGCAAGAAAATAAATTTTGTATTAATTAAAATTAAAATTCAAGTATAAAAAATTAAAAAAATAATAAAATAAAATAAAACTATAATAAAGATCTGAAGTTGATCGACACAGCCTCGTCGGAAAGATAGTTGATAATCTTCCTTCTTCCATCGTACTCCGTAGAGCGAACTGACTTTTCTTCTTCTTCTTCTGAGATTCCTAAATCTCTCTAATTTTTTTTATTTTTTTTCTTATTTTTCACTGATTTTTTCTTCTCCTCACTCTTATTCTTAGACCACCTATTTATAAGTAAATTTTTCACCTTTTTCTGATCACAAAAGGAGTCCTAAAATCCTTAGAAATCGTATTATATTCTTATAAATTAATTCTGCCATTAGATCTTCAATGGACGCTCAGATCACCAAAAAATAGTTGTTTAAATCCTTATCAGGGTCAGGGACGTTCTTAGCCATTGGATCAGGTCTCAGATTTGATCTGGGCCATTGATCAATACTCAATTATTCCATTCAAAGTCAGAAACCACTACAGCCATCGGATCTCGCTTCAGATGAAATCTGACCATCGATCAGTGCAAATTCTTCTACTCGCCTGTGAATCGCATCGTGGACCACAAAATATTTCTTATGGACCGTGCTCTTGAATTCGTGGATCGAGTGACTGATCCACCGTGACCAAAGGCTATAAATTTTATTTTTTAGGATATTTTCACTAATTTTGCTTAATTTTTATCTAAAAAATTTAAAAAATATATATATTAAATTTTTAATAATTTTTCAACATTTTGATGCTTAAATTTTTAATTAAATCAATATCTATTTTCATAAATATGTTCTAACTTCATATTTTTTTTAAAATTATTTATTTTTACAAAAAAATCTAATTTATTCATGAAATTAGATTTTTTAAAAGATGTTAGCACCATAAATTATCAAAAATATCTAAAATAAATATAAAAATATACCACTTATCACACCTTCAACTAAAATTTTGCTCATCCTCGAGAAAGAAAGAATTTTGAATTAAGTACTATTTAACTTAAAATTTTGAATTTCACCAGATAATTTTAAAAAGGACACTAATGTTCAGTAGAGTGAGTGAGGTATGTCATTGGAGTATTAATACTAATTAATATGAAAATTAAACTAAAAATACTAAACTTTTTTGAATTTTTTCTAAATTATCCCTACCTTTATTTCTAAATCATTAACTTTCATATGGAAAGTATATTGTTACTTTTATCCTTCATTTATTAATTTTTTTTTTTAATATTGTACTGCTATTGAGTGTCTTAACCCTTAACTTTCTGTTTGATCCATATAGCAGTTTTCAGTCAATGACTCTCAAACTAAATGGCTTTAGGGCACTAAGTATAGAATATCCTTCGACTTACTTACTCGAATCAAACAGCTAGAGTAAAAACTAGCCTTACAATAAAGTTTTTTTATCCTTCATACTTTTAACGTGAAACTCAATACTTGCTTAGGTAAAGAGGCCAGTTACTCATTATGAAGTACTTGAAATTTTTTTTTTTTTTTTTTAAATATGAAGAAACATATAGTTATCCTACACAAGTTTATAAGAAGTAAACTCTTCTTTGTGCTGGTAGCAAAATTTAGAAATCTCAAAGAAAACTTGTTTAAGTTCTAAATTTAACTCTTTATTGAGTTTTTTTAATACTTGATCCTCAATATCTCACAAACTCTCTAGTTTGTACATCAATTTTTTTTAAAAATACTTAGTTTAACTCGATTTTTAAGTTAATCAGATGCTTAAATACTAAATACTAACTTACTTGAGGATTTAAAATTTAAAAATTTTTATTATTCTCCTCCCCAACTTAATCGACATTGTCCTCAATGGAGTAGGAAAAATGAAGAGTGCATACAAAAATAAAAGAAAAAGAGAGATATCACCTGATCCAGAAGTCTTCTCAAAATTGATTTTCCTCTCAACTTAGCTAATATTATCTTCAATTTTTATAAAAGATATAAGCAAGACTCGATTAACCTAAACAAAATGCAAAAGAAAGCAAAAGCAAAAGTAAAAGCTGGGTTGCCTTCCAAAAATGCTAAGTTTATCGTTTTCAGCCAGACTATGCCGATTCTCTCACCTACTCCATGTCAAATATTGGATTGATAAATTTCAATAATTTTAGATTACAATCTCAGAAAGATGGTCTATAATAAATTTTAATATTTTATTACCAATCTTCAGAAAGTATTGTACATCCCGTTCTTAATTGTAGTAAGATAATTTACAAACCCATTCACAGACCCTTATTTGTTGAGAATTTTTTCTATTTTTCTTCTAAAATGCTCATGAATTGAGTTTTTGGGTTAGGAGTTGAGTTTGAAGCAATGGGTGCTGAAAGGGTATCACTTGATTTTAAATATGCATACTTAGATATGATCAAAGATGACTTCAGTTCTTGAGGAGGTGATTCTAAAGTGGAAGAACCAGCTTTTAGGACTAAAGAAAATGGAACCTTGGTGAATATTCTCAGGTAACTCATCTGCTCTCTTCTCTTTATCACTTAGATCAGTATCAGTACTGGGCTCAGGTTCTTAATTGGGTTAGTCTCAGTACGAATCTCTTATTCTAAATTTCTTTTTGGCTAGCATTAGTACTAGCCTCTTTCCCTGATCTTGGTATGGATCATTAAGAATCCTATCACTTCTAAGCTCAGAGATTACTTTATTATTTTCAAATTAAAGATTCTTAGGTGGGACACTAGATTGATAACTAGGTCCAGGTGGTTGATGGATGGATGGGTCATTTTTGAAATTCGATATTGGTTGATTGATAATTGATCTAGTTCTCTTCTCATGGTAGACTCAGCTAATTGACCTATTTGTACTTCTAGTTGGTGAGAGATTGCTATTGGATCATAATCATTTGTTGAAGTTGGCTAAACCTATCGTCGACTAGAGGGGTCTATTGAAGAAGTGGGTATGACGGCTGATTGTAATAGGATGGCTGGATAGGCTGACTAGGCTGACCTCTATTATAGGCATAATTCTGGTATTAGAGCCTATCTTGAAAGTTCTATACAGAAGAAATTTGGGTCTGGCCCAAGTCTGTTGGGGTCTCCAAGAAAAATTAGGGTGGTTCCTCCAATCTTGATTATATGTGTTTAGAATAGGTCATTGACAGGATTGGAGTAACCTTGGGCAGCCTGAACTTATTCTTGGATGAAAGATAGAAACTGTGCAGCCATGGGATATTCACTCACATGATGGGCTAGGCTAGCACAGATAGAACAAATTTTTGATAATTGGAAGGTTGTATGTATTGCACAGGAGATTATTGACCTAGGGCTAGGCATTTATCTAAGGTCGACTTTATCTAATTTTTGGACTATTTAGATTCAAATCGATCTTAGGACTAGAATCTGAATGTTTGATCCCATAGAATGGTGAAAATATTGATGGGTTATAGTGGAAGGAATAAAATATTCCTTCATCTGCCTAGATGGTTCTCAGAATTTCTAGTCAGTTGATTATTAGATGTAACATGGATTAGCCTTTAATTTTAGAATTAGATTCAACTAGATCAGAAAAAATTATACCGTGCATATACCAGTGCAAACCCTAATGTGCATGGTTCAGATTTTTCTTTTTTTTTTTTTAAGAAGAAGGAGAAAGAAAAGAAGAGGAAGAAAGAGAAAGGTTCTAAAGGTTAGAACCTTGAGAAAACCCTAGACCTAAGGATGAAAAATTAGTTGTGATTAAGTGTTAATTACAATCAAGTTAGCAGACAATTAAACCTAGACACCTATGGGTTTCTTAGACCTAACAGTTTGATATAGAGTGGCTGGGCCTAGATGCAAGTTGGGTCTATTCTCACTTCCTTCAACTAGCTAGGTAAGAGGTGGGGTCATGGGGGTCCCCCATTGCTTGCCTTAGACACCAATTGGATTGGCTAGGTAAGCTAATGAAATCAATTAAATAACTATGAATCCACTTAGGCTGACTTTGTAACCTCTTGCCTTAGACACCAATTTCAGGGATGAGTCCAAACTTACTTTATACTTGACTTCACCACAATACTCAAACTAAACTCAATTGATCTTAGGGGCCAACTCTACTGAATTTTAATTAGGTTTGGGTTAATGCGGGATGTTGGTTGGTTGTTTTTGGGCTAAGAAAGATGATAAAATCTTCATCTTATCTTATTAATCGTGTTACCCTTAAGTTGATTTGAGATGAATATGCACAACCAATTTCAAACAAGGAGTTCTATGCAACTAAATTAAATACATGAAATTAATCCAACTTGAAAACTTATCTTGTCTCTAGTGATCACCCAAAGTAAATCTAAGATGATGAATGTTTCTAAATAATTAAGTTTCTACTCTTGTCATACTATTTTTATTAGATTTATGTGGGTAATTTTAGATTAATTTGAAAAAAAATAATTAATACTAAAAAAATAGTTAGGTTTGGGTTAGGATTGATCTCACCAAATTGAAGTGTTTTACCCTTCTTTCCTTCTTTTTTTTCTACAAAAAAAAAGTTAGTAAGTTATATTCATAAAAAATCAAAAAAATCAAACATTAAAATTGGTGCCTTTTCCGACAATGGTGCCAAAATTGATAGGTTTGCGATGTTGTCATTAGGAACCGTGATTATCAATCTAATTCTAACTTCAATAAAGATTAAAAATATATAGAGAGTAGCGAGTCGGGTCGAATCCACAGAGAAGGAAGATTTTGATTTGAAATCTTTAATTTTATAAAAAGAAAATAAAATTTTGAAGTAATTTAAGTCAGAAAATAAAAATTAAAATTATGAAAAATAAATTCGATACTAAGATCTACTATTTAGATCCTAGCTTCACTCTTACAATAAAAATAAATAATAGAAACTTAAAGTGCATAAAATAAATTGATACTAAGATCTACTAACTAGATCCTAGCATCTAATTGTAAAAAAATAAAAGACAGAAATTTAAAGTACAAAAAAATAAATTTTATATTAATTAAAATTAAATTTAAGTATAAAAAGTTTTAAAAAAAATAATAAAATAAAATAAAATTATAACAAAGATCTAAAATTGATCGGCACAGGAAGATGATTGATGACCTCTCCTTCTTCCATCGTACTCCATAGAGCGAACTGGCTTTTCTTCTTCTTCCCCTTGGATCTCAAACCTCTCTAATTTTTTTTCTTGCTTTTTTATTGATTTTTTCTTTTCCTCACTCTTATTTCTAATCTCCTATTTATAAATAAATTTATTATCTTTTTCTGGTACAAAAAGAGTCCTAAAATCCTAAAAAATCGTATTATACTCAATAAATTAATTCTAGCCGTTAGATCTTCAATGGACCACTCAGATCAGCCCAAAAAATAGTTGTTTAAATCCTTATCAGGGTCGGGATATTCTCAGCCATCAGATCAGTCTCAGATTTGATCTGGGCCATTGATCAGTGCTCAATTATTCCTATTCAAAGTCGGAAACCACCATAGCCGTCGGATCTCGCTTCAGATGAAATCTAGACCATCGATCAGTGCAAATTTCTTTTGCTCGCCCGTGAACCATACCATGGACCATGAAACATTTCTTATGGATCGTGCCCTTGAATCTGTGGACCGAACGGCTGGTCCACCGTACACTGAAGGCTATAAATTTTGCTTTTTAGGGTATTTTTGCTTGATTTTTGCTCTGATTTTTATCTAAAAAATTAGAAAAAATATGCATTAAATTTTTTAATAATTCTTCTATATTTTGATACTTAAATTTTTATTTAAATCAATACCTATTTTTCATAAATATGCTCTAACTTTATTTTTTTTAAAATTATTTATTTTTGTAAGAAAATATAATTTATTCATGAAATTAGATTTTTTTAAAAGATATTAGCACATAAATTACTAAAAATATCTAAAATAAATATAAAAATATATCACTTATCACACCCTCCAATTTAAACTTTGCTCATCCTTGAGTAAAGAAAGAATTTAAAATTAAGCATCATTTAACTTAAAATTTTAAATTTTACCAAATAATTTTAAAAAAAGCCACTGATGTTCAGTAGAGTGTGAGTGAGGTATGTCATTGGAGTATTAATACTAATCAATATGAAAGTTAAACTAAGAATACTAAATTTTTTTAAATTTTTTCTAAATTATTCCTACCTTTATCTTCAAATCATTAACTTTCATATGGACAAGTATATTGTTACTTCCATCCTTCATTTATTGAAATTTTTTTTTTAATATTGTACTGCTATTGAGTGTCTTAACTCCTTAAGCTTTCTGTTTGACCTATGTAGTAAATTTTCAGCCAATGACTCCCAAATCAGATGGCTTTAGGACACTAGGTATAGAATACCCCTCAGACTTATTTACTCGAATCAAATAAGCTACAAGTTAAAACTGACTTTACAATAAAGCTTCTTTATCCTTTATACATTTTGACGTGAAACTCAATGCTTGCTTAGGTAAAGAGGCCCGATTACTCAGCATGAAGTACTTAAATTTTTTTTTAAATTTTTTTTTCAATATGAAGAAATGTATAGTTATCCTACATAAGCCCATAAGAAGTAAACTCTCCTTTGATGCTGGTAGAAAAATTTAGAAATACTCAAAGAAAATTTGTTTAAGTTCTAAACTTAACTCTTTATTGAGTTTTCTTAATACTTGATCCCTCAATATCTCACAAACTCTCTAGTCTGTACATCAATTTTTTTTAAAAATACTTAGTTTAACTCAATTCTTAAGTGCAATCAGGTACTTAAATACTAAATACTAACTTACTTGAGGACGTTAAAAATTTAAAATTTTTTATTATTCTTCCCTCCAACTTAATCGATATTGTCTATAATGGAGTAAGAAAAATGAAGGGTGCATATAAAAAAAAAAAAAAAAAGAAGAGATGTCACCTGATCCAGAAGTCTTCTCAAAATTGGTTCTCCCCCAACTTAGTCAATATTATCTTTAAATTCCTACAAAAGACATGAAGCAAAACTTGATTAACTTAAATAAAATACAAAAGAAAGCAAAAGCAAAAGCTGGATTGCCTCTCAGAAAGCACTAAGTTTATCATCTTCAGCCAGACCATACCGATTCTCTCACCTATCTCATGTCAAATATTGGATTGACAAATTCTAATAGTTTTGGATTGCCAATCTCAAGAAGATAACCTATAATAAATTTTAATATTTTATTATCAATCTTCAGAAAGTATTGCACATCTTCATTCTTAATTGTAGTAAGATAATTCACAAACCCATTCACAGATATTTGTTTGTTGAGAATTTCTCTTATTTATTCTTCTAAAATACTCATGAATTGAGTTTTTGGGTTAGGAGTTGAGTTTGAAGTAATAGGTGCTGAAAGGATATCACTTGATTTTAAATATGCATACTTAGATGTGATCAAAGATGACTTCAGTTCTGGAGAAGGTGATTCTAAAGTGGAAAAACCAGCTTCTAGAGCTGAAGAAAATTGAACTCTTGGTAAATATATCTTGAGTAACTCATCCACTCTCTTCTCTTTATCACTTAGATCAATATCAGTACTAAGCTCAGGTTCTTCTATTGGGTTAGTCTCAGTACTAATCTCCTCTTCTAAATTTTTTTTTTGGCTAGCATCAGTACTAGCCTCTTTCATCTGATCTTGGTATGGGTCCTTAAGAATTCTATCACTTCTAAGCTCAGAGATTACTTTATTATTTTTAAATTGAAGATTTTTAGGTGGGACATTGGATTGATGACTAGATCCTGGTGGTTGGTGGATGGATGGGTCATTTTTGAAATTCGATATTGGTTGGCTTGATAATTGATCTAGTTCTTTCCTCATGGTAGACTCAGCTAATTAACCTATTTATACTTCTAACCTGACGAGGGATTACTGTTGGGTTATAATTATTTGTTGAAGTTGGCTAAACCTATCGTCGGCTAGAGGGATCTGTTAAGGAGGTGGGTATAATGGTTGATTGTAATAGGATGGCTGGGTAGGCTGACTAGGCTGACCTCTATTATAGGCATAATTCTGATATTGGGGCCTATCTTAAAAATTCTGTACAGAAAAAATTTGGGTATGGGCCTGAGTCTGTTAGGGTCTCCAAGAAAAATTAAAGTAGTTCCTCCAATCTTGGTTATATATGTTTGAGAATAGGTCATTGACAGGATTGGAGTAACCTTGGGCAGCTTGAACTTGTTCTTGGATGAAAGGTGAAAATTGTGCAGCCGTGAGACATTCACTCACATGATGGGCTGAGCTAGCACAGATAGAATAAATTTTTTGATAATTAGAAGGTTGTGTGTATTGCACAGGAGATTGTTGACCTAGAGCTAAGCATTTATCTATAAAAAGGTCGACTTTATCTAATTTTTGGGCTATCAAGTTCAAATCGATCTTAACTAGAATCTGAATATTTGATCCTATAGAATGATGAAAATATTGATGGGTTATAGGTGGAAGGAATAAAATATTTCTTCATCTGCCTAACTGGTTCTCAGGATTTCTAGCCAATTGATTATTAGGTATAACATGGATCAGCCATTTAATTTTAGAATTAGATTCAACTAGATCAAAAAAAATTATACCATGCAATACCAGTGCAAACCCTAACATGTGTGGTTCAGATTTTTTTTTTTTTTTTTTAAGAAGAAGGAAAAAGAAAAGAAGAGGAAGAAAGAGAGAGGTTCTAAATGTGAGAATCTTAAGAAAGCCCTAGACCTAAGGATGAAAGATTAGTTGTGATTAAGTGTTAATTGCAATCAAGTTAGAAGATAATTAAACCTTGACACCTATGGGTTTCTTAGACCTAATAGTTCGATATAGAGTGGGTGGGTCTAGATGCAAGTTGGGTCTGTTCTCACTTTCTTCAACTAGCCAGGTAAGAGGTGGGGTCGTGGGGGTCCTCCCGTTGCTTGCCTTAGACACTAATTGGATTAGCCAGATAAGCTAACAGAACCAATTAAATAATCACGAATCCACTTAGGCTGAGCCTTTGTAACCTCTTGCTTTAGTCATCAATTTCAGAGGTGAGTCCAAACTTACTTTACACTTGACTTTACCACAATACTCAAACTAAACTCAATTGATCCTAGGGGCCAACGTCTACTGAATTTTAATTAGGTTTGGATTAATTCAGGATGCTGGTTGGTTATTTTTGAGCTAAGAAAGGGTGATAAAATCCTCCCCTTATCTTATTAATGGGTGTTGCCCTTAAGTTGATTTGAGATGAATATGCACAACCAATTTTAAATAAGGAGTTCTATGTAACTAAATTAGATGTATGAAATTAATCAAACTTGAAAGCTTATCTTGTCTCCAGTGATCATCCGAAGTAAATCTAAGATGATGAATGCTTCTAAATAATTAAGTTTCTACTCTTATCATGCAATTTTTATTAGGTTTATGTGGGTAAATTTTAGGTTAATTTGAAAAAAATAATAATTAATACTAAAAAAATAGTTAGGTTTAGGGTTAGGATTGATCTCACCAAATTGAAGTGTTTTACCCGTCTTTTCTTCTTTTTTTTCTACAAAAAGAAAAAAAAAATTCAAAAAAGTTATTAAATTATATTCACAAAAAAATCAAAAAAATCAAATATTAAAATTGTTGCCTTCTCCGGCAACGGCGTCAAAAATTGATAGGTTCGCGATGTTGTCATTAGGACACCGTGATTATCAATCTAATTTTGAAATAAAAATTAAAAATATGTAGAGAGTAGCGAGTCGGGTCGAATCCATAAAGAAGGTAAAATTTTAATTTGAAATCTTTGATTTTATAAAAAAAAAATTTGAAGAAAGTAATTTAAGTCAAAAAATAAAAATAAAAATTATAAAAAATAGATCCGATACTAAGATCTACTGTTTAGATTCTAGCTTCTACTTGCAATAAAAATAAATAACAAAAATTTAAAGTGCATAAAATAAATTGATACTAAGATCTACTAACTAGATCCTATCATCTAATTACAAAAAAATAAAAGATAAAAATTTAAAGTGCAAGAAAATAAATTTTATATTAATTAAAATTTAAATTTAAATATAAAAATTTTAAAAAATAATAAAATAAAATAAAATTATAATAAAAATCTAAAGTTGATCGGCACAGCCTCATCGGAAAGATAGTTGATGACCTCTCCTTCTTCCGTCGTACTTCATAGAGCTAACTAGCTTTTCTTCTTCTTCCCCTTGGATCTCTAAACCTCTCTAATTTTTTTTATTTTTTTATTTTTTTTACTAATTTTTTTTCTCCTCACTCTTATTTTCATATCTCCTATTTATAAGTGAATTTTTTACCTTTTTCTGATCACAAAAGGAGTCCTAAAACCCTTAGAAATCGTATTATACTTGTATAAATTAATTCTGGCTGTTAGATCTTCAATGGACCACTCAGATCAGCCCAAAAAATAGTTGTTTAAATCTTTATCAGGGTCGGAGACATTCTCAACCATTGGATCAGGACTCAGATTTAATCTGGGCTATTGATCAACGCTCAATTATTCCTATTTAAAGTCGGAAACCACCACAGTCGTCGGATCACGCATCAGATGAAATCTGGACCATTGATCAGCGCAAATTTCTTCCACTCACCCGTAAACCACATCGTGGATTGTCAAACATTTCCTGTGGACTGCGCCCTTGAATCCGTGGACCAAGCGGTCGGTCCACCTGCACTAAAGGCTATAAATTTTATTTTTTAGGATATTTTTGCTCGATTTTCGCTCTGATTTTTGCCTGAAAAATTAAAAAAATATATATGCATTAAATTTTTCAATAATTCTTCAACATTTTGATGTTTAAATTTTTAAATAAATCAATATCTATTTTTCATAAATATACTCTAACTTTCTATTTTTCTAAAATTATTTATTTTTGCAAGAAAATTTTATTTTTTAAAGATGTTAGCACCATAAATTATCAAAAATATCTAAAATAAATGTAGAAATATACCACTTATCAGTTCACAAATGATTTTTGAAACTGTTTCGAATCGACCGGTTTGGGGCGTACCAAATCATACCGGTGGAGAATCGAAACGGTTCCGACGGAGAAAACGGCACACACCGATGTCAGGGAAGAAAGAGAGGGAAATAGAGGTAGAGAGAGGAAAGGAAGAGAGAGGAAGATGCCGTCGAAAGCTGGCGGTGGCCCTCTTCGGCCATTGGAAGGTGGCGGAAGCTGCCGTGGCTCGATTCGCCTGATGGGGCTGTCACAACGAACGAGAAAGAGAGAGAGAGGGGGAAGACCATCGGAGATGGGAGGATGGGATGGCGGAGAGATCGCTGGAGGTCTCTGAGTGACCGCCATAGCCATTGGATGGTAAAAGCGGCACAGGCGGCATCGCGGCTTTGGAACAAGGGTTGTCACCCCTGTCATGCATTGGTCCTTTTTTTAAAATGGAGATGACCAGTGAAGCCAGCAAATAGTTTGCCGGCTTCACTGTTTAAATTTCTTTTTAAAAAGTTTGCCGGCTTCACTGTTTAAATTATTTTTAAAAAAAATTAAAATCAGTGAAGTTGGCAATCGGATTGCCTGTTTTATTTTTTTGAATGAAAAAAAAAATAAAAACAGTGAAGCCGGTAAATGGTTTGCCGGTTTTACTTAAGTTTCAGTTTTTAAAAAAAATCCATGAATGCGGTGCCGCATGCGTGGACTGCGCCATCTGGCAGCTACGACAGTCAGTCGGAGGCCATCTGACGGCCCCTTCAACTCCTCCCTCCTTTTCTTTCTTCCTCCCTCTCTCTATTTCTCTTTCTCTCTCTTTTCTTCTCTCGGTTCTTTTCCTTTGCCTTCATTGGTTCATGCTGGTCCGGTACGGTACGGAGCTACATCGTACTGTGCCGTCGGCTGACCGGGATGGCCATCGGTACCGACACAGCAAACTTTGGTCCTCTAATCTTGTTTACGAAAAGGAAAAGCCCTGTAATCTTGAGAAATCACTCTATGATTATGTTATTTATCTTATCTGCAACTGAAATAGATATCCATGTTTAGGATCTTCTCTTTCTCCACTTTTCTCAAGATGACATATAGGGATGAACAACATGTATCACCTCTTGAGACCTTTTCAGGAATGTCTGGCTATGGACAATCCTCTCTTCTCTACTCCCATTTAGACTTGAAGCAAACTTGAAAGACTCCTACTTATCAAAGGTGAACATGCAGTTCAGCCTGCTTATCAAGTAGGATCTTGAGGGTGATGTAATTACTGGCGAAACAGGGTGACTGTTGGCTTTAGTATCTCCTCATAAGTGCCAAGACCTAGTTATGATTAAATCATGATTAAACCTTGAGATGGCTTTTTCCTGCTCGACCACTGCTTTTACATGCCTCAAACTCTTGATGTTTTTGGTTTTAGATCAAGGTGTTGCGCTACACATGGAATTTACAGATATGGCCTCTATCTCATTAGTTCCTCCTCTGCCCTTTTGTGGGTAACTCCTATTTGTGATAACCTGCACTACATATTTTCATCTACGTAAGTCCTCACCTTCTCTATCAGCTTTAAAATGTATCGATGGTCCTTGATATGCCTTGCAACCACCAACTTATGGAATAAGACCATGTGTTGACAGTTGTTGTGGACGGGCATCGGGGGCATCGAGCCCGAAAGTCCCATACCGGAAGTTTACAAAAGAGACTACTGCTTAAGTATTGCCAGCCTCCCTCTCCCACGTGAGGCGCCTTTTGCGGGGCAAAACCATGAGGGGCGGGGTGTTGACCGGGTCAAAGGCTCGGGCCCCGTTCCAGAGCGGACAATACCTCACGGTCGGTGAGGGGCGATGGGTTGGTACGACTTGGGCAGTAGATCTCAACAGTGGCGCCGTCTGTGGGAACCCGTCCCCGATCCGCGCAGTAGTCTCCTTTGCAGGGGGGCTTCTGTTGTGGACGGGCATCGGGGGCATCGAGCCCGAAAGTCCCATACCGGAAGTTTACAAAAGAGACTACTGCTTAAGTATTGCCAGCCTCCCTCTCCCACGTGAGGCGCCTTTTGCGGGGCAAAACCGTGAGGGGCGGGGTGTTGACCGGGTCAAAGGCTCGGGGCCCATTCCAGAGCGGACAATACCTCACGGTCGGTGAGGGGCGATGGGTTGGTACGACTTGGGCAGTAGATCTCAACAGTTCGATCGATGCTCGGCTGCTGGAGGTTTTCGACGAACGTCCGACCCAAAGAGTCGTAGGCCGACGTTGCCAATCTGGAGAGAGCGTCGGCACGAGCATTCTCCGACCTGGGGATGTGGGAGATCTCGAAATACTCGAGGCGGGCCACGAGATCCTTTACCTTTCGAAGATACTTGATCATGGTCGGATCTCGCGCCTCGAAGTCGCCCTTGACCTGCCCCACGATCAGCTGAGAGTCGGAGAATGCCCGGAGGCTGTCGATGCCCAGTTCCCTCGCCATCCTCAAGCCAGCGAGAAGTGCCTCGTATTCGGCTTGATTGTTGGAGGCCTTGAAGTCGAACCGGAGGGCGTATTCAGTAACCACCCCATCCGAATTCGTGAGCAGGAGCCCGGCCCCGCTTCCGTGAGCGTTGGAGGCTCCGTCGATGTGGAGTACCCAGGTGGAGATCGGGTCTGGCTCAGAGACCGTTTCTCGTCCTGGGTCTTCAGTTACCGACCCTGGGTCGGTAGTCGGGCATTCGGCGACGAAGTCGGCCAAGACCTGAGCTTTCAGGGCAGGCCTTGGTCGGTATTGGATGTCGAACTCGCTAAGCTTCATTGCCCACTTAGCGAGTCGTCCGGATGTGTCGGGTCGGCGCAGTACGGCCCTCAGGGGCTGGTTGGTGAGTACCACGATGGCGTGGGCCTGGAAGTATGGTCGAAGTCGTTGTGCGGAGACGGTCAAGGCGAAAATCATCTTCTCCGTCTCCGAATATCTGGCTTCCGCGCCGTGGAGCACTTTGCTGATGTAGTAGATGGGCTGGTGAGTTCGGCACTCGTTTTCCCGAACGAGCACCGAACTGATCGCCTCGGGAGACGTGGCCAAGTAGAGATACAAGGTCTCCCCGACCTGCGGCTTTACGAGCAGCGGCGGGGAAGCCAAGTACCTTTTCAGATCTTCGAAAGCCTGTTCGCACTCATCCGACCAAGAGAAGCCGTTCGCCCGTCGCAGGGTCTTGAAGAACAGGAGGCACCTTTCAACCGACCGGGAGATGAATCGGCTAAGAGCGACGATTCTTCCGTTCAGCTGTTGGACCTCCTTCTTGGTGTTCAGATGGTGCATGTCGAGGATGGCCTTTATTTTCTCAGGATTGGCCTCGATCCCTCTCTGAGAAACGAGGAATCCGAGGAACTTCCCTGAGGTCACCCCGAAGGCACATTTAGTCGGGTTGAGCTTCATTCGGTGCCGACGTAGGGTGCGGAAGGTCTCCTCGAGATCCCGAACATGGTCCGGGACTTGCGCACTTTTCACCAGCATGTCGTCCACATACACTTCCATGTTGCGTCCGATTTGGTCTTTGAAGACCTTATTAACGAGTCGCTGGTAGGTGGCGCCAGCGTTCTTCAGTCCGAAGGGCATCACCCTGTAACAGTAGAGGCCCTTGGGAGTCACGAACGCAGTGTGCTCCTCGTCTTCAGGCGCTATCCGAATCTGGTTGTATCCGGCGAAGGCATCCATGAAGCTGAGCAGTCGGAACCCGGACGTCGCATCCACCAGCTGATCGATCTTCGAAAGTGGGAAGCTGTCCTTCGGGCAGGCTCGGTTGAGGTCGGTGTAGTCGATGCAGATCCTCCACTTCCCGTTGGCTTTTTTGACCATGACGACGTTGGCGAGCCAATCGGGATACGTGGATTCTCGGATGAAGCCTGCTTCGAGCAGCTTGTCCACTTCTTCGTCGATGGCCTTCTGCCTTTCTGGGGCGAAGGACCTCTTCTTCTGCCTCACCGGCTTCATCGTCGGGTCGATGTTGAGTCGGTGAGTTATTGTTTCAGGAGGGATGCCCGACATATCTGCTGCTGACCAAGCAAATATGTCGGCATTGGCCATCAGAAGCTCCGCTAGTCGTCGTTGTTCGGGGTCGGGCAATTGGGACCCGACCCAAACTTTTCGATCGGGATCTTCTGCAATCGGGATTGCCACCATCTGTTCGGCTGGCAAACCCCGCTCTTCCTCCTCCCGCTGGTCCATCTTGTCGACTGTCAGAGGATCTTTCGTCCCGTCGCTTTGAGCGGAGATTTGGAAGCACCGTCGGGCGAGCTGTTGATCTCCGCGCATCTCCCCGACTCCATTTTTAGTCGGGAATCGAACAAGGAGATGGTACGTCGAGACGATCGCCTTGAGGGCATTCAGTCCGGGTCGTCCGAGTATGGCGTTGTAGGCCGAAGGAACTTGGACGACCGCGAAAGTTAGGGAGACCGTGCTTTGCCGTGGTTCGGCACCGACCGTTACGGGCAGAGTGATCTCTCCTTCTGTCGTGACGGCATCTCCGGCAAAGCCGATCAATGGCATGGAGACCCTCTTGAGTCGGTCAGTTGACAATCGCATTCGGGAGAAGGTCGAGTAAAACAAAACATTTGTCGAACTTCCATTATCAACAAAAATTCGTTTTACATCATAGTTGGCTATTGTCGCCGACACAACAACAGCATCGTCGTGGGGAGTTTGAATGTCCCGGACGTCTCCCTCCGTGAAGGTAATTACGTCGTCCGGGCGTGGCCTTTTCGTCGGCTCCCCTCCTGCAGACGTCCCCGGGCCCAGCCGCTTGGAGATCATGCTGATGACTCCCGCCGTCGGCTGGTTAGTCGGCGTCTCTTCAGTCGGTCGGGGGCGTCGATCGGCAGTCGGTTGGGTCGGCGGACCCTTCCGGAATTTGCCGAGGTAACCTCGGCGGATGAGATTTTCGATCTCATCCTTCAACTGGACGCACCGCTTGGTGTCGTGGCCGTGGCTCCGATGGAACCGACAGTACTTCCGACGGTCGAGGCCCTTTGCCTTCAGAGGCGGAGGCCGTCGCAGGTATTCCTCTCCCTCGATCTCCATCAAAATCTGCGCACGGGGAGTGGAGAGAGGAGTATAAGAATCGTACCTGGAGCGTGCCGGCCTCGGAGTCCGTAGCCGGGGCGAACTTTGGATCCGTTGGGGGGGAGAAAGCCGACCATCGGTCGGGGGCCTGCCCGGTTCGGCGGGCTCCCGACCTTTTCTCCGCTTCTCATTCGGGCCTCTGGGCTCGGCCAAGCGTCGGTCGGATGCTCCTTCGTCCGCGCGCATATACTTGTATGCACGCTCCAGTAGTTCGGCGTAAGTCCGGGGGAGGGTCTTGTCGAGGGAATAGGTGAATCTGGACGCCCTTAACCCCCGCTTCATGGCCGAGACAGCCATGTCTTCGTTGAGGTCCCGGACCTCGAGCGTGGCTGCGTTGAATCGCGCCACGAAGTGTCGGAGCGTTTCGTCCTCCCCCTGTTTGAGGGAGAACAGACTGTCTGACGTCCGCGGTGGCTTCCTACTGGTGCTGAAGTGGGCCACGAAGGAGTGCTCGAGCTGCCCGAAGGAATGAATGCTACCCGATCGGTGACCGGAGTACCAAGCCCTGGCAGCTTTGCGGAGTGTGGCGGGGAAGCCGATGCAGAGAAGAGCGTCGGTTGCCCCTTGGATTGTCATGAGAGCTTTGTAGCTCTCGAGGTGGTCGACTGGGTCGGTGGAGCCGTCATATGGCTCCACATGCGGCATTTTGAACCGACTGGCAATCGCCTCGTCGTCGGACCGCCGGGAAGCGTGCTCGCGCACCTGCAAAAATGAGAAGTCCACTGACCGGAGGCAGCTCCGGCGGGGACCCTCCGACGGTCAAGTCAGAGAGGTGACTGGGCAACAGTGAAATGCAGACAGAGAGCTCTTAGAGGGAGAGAGAGGGAGAGTGGAGCAAGCCTGAGTTTTTGGGAGAGACGGAGCGGATCGATCCCTTGCACTGTTGCCTTCCCCGGTATATATAGTAGAGTAGGTATGGCGCCGTCATTAATGGTGCGGACAAGTGAGGAACTGTCAACTCACTGTAGATTGTCAGAGTTGCCGTGAATATGTCACATCGCCATGCGGCTGTCCAATCACCAGGGTTGACTATGCCCTGTGCGGGACAATGCCTCCGGGTAGCCGTGTCGCATGTCCGTGTCAGAGCTGACAATGTCTGGTGACCGTACGGTGGTTGGTGGAGTCGGTCGACCCTAGGTCGGTGGCCAGCAGAGTGGCGTCGGACTCCTCCGTCGGTCGGTGAGCTTCATGTGGGTCGGCTACCAGACCTCTGGGTTTAGTCGGTCGGGATTGATACGCCCGACGTATCCCCGATCGGGAATGGACCGTGGGATGGCCGTAGTCAGCCGCTGATGGCGTCCGTCGGCCTGTCGCCCGACCGACGATCGGCCAGTCAGAGTCGTCCGTCGGGCCGTTGGTTAGTCGGTCGGGCCGCCAGCCGGTCGGGCCATCCGACAGTCGGTCGGTTGGTCGGTGGATATCCCCCAACAGTTGCCCCCCTCCACTCCTAAGTCGGGTGGAGAGCTGGCCGATGCCCTCATTCGGGTAGCGAGCCCGGACGACTGGGAGTGGATTTGTCGCATGTGCAGATCCGACCGTACCGCCGGCTGATCCGTTGTCAGACACCTCACGAATTCCAAGTGATCCGGGTGTCTAGTCGATGTCAGACATCACGTCGGCGTCAGATGTCAGACGCCACGTCTTGTCGTCGTCAGTCGTTACGTCGGTGTCAGAAGATCGGGTGCCGGACGATACGGCGTTAGTCGATCGGATATCCGGCGCCGATCGTGGAAGAGAGGGCCACTGTCAGGCGTCCCATCGGGAACGCGAATCGGCGTGGGTGATTGAATGCAGGGCCGCGCACCGCGTGCCACGTGTCAAGGTGGTTGGCCGGCGCCCCCTCCGGCATTTAATGCGGGCGGTGCGGCCGTCCCGGGGAGGGGCGCGCCGAATCTTCCGCCAACGGGCGGGCGCCACGCGTCGCGCATCTGTAGGTCTCCGGTCGGCGTGGAAGGATCTCGGCCGTCGGTCGGCCCTATATATATAGGACCTCCCGGACCCTGACCCACATTTGCAACATTTCGCTGGGGAAACTCTGTCCGGGCGATTTTTCAGTCGTCGCGGGCAGAGCTCTTCTTTGCCTGCGGAGGGTCCATTCGGTTCGTGGTCCCCCTTTTCCTTCTTCCTTCCTTTCTTCTCTTTCTCCTTCTTTCGGTCCCTGCATAATGACCAGGAAACCGACTCAGGGAGCTCGGTCGGGGAACCCGACCGACGACTCCCGATCGACTCCGGAAGATGAGGTCTCCTCGCTTTCGGGGCCGAACGTCGATCAGCTTCGGGAGCACCATCGCGTCCCGGAGCAGTTTCGGCTCTCCGCTCCAGGGGCCGGTGGTCGGGTCAACAACCCTCTGCCTGGCGATCTGGCGCTGTACGTTGAAGACCTTCGCACGGGTCTTCGACTTCCGATTCCGGAGTTCGTCCGGAATCTGCTTGATTACTACGGACTCTGTCCGGCGCAACTGGCGCCGAACTCTGTTCGGTTAATCATTTCTTTCACGCTGTTGTGTCAGCTCTTGCCGACCAACCCCCGTGTTTCACTCTTCCGGGCCTTCTTTGTGCTCCGACCCCACCCTAAAGCAACTGTTGAGATCTACTGTTGAGATCTACTGCCCAAGTCGTACCAACCCATCGCCCCTCACCGACCGTGAGGTATTGTCCGCTCTGGAACGGGGCCCGAGCCTTTGACCCGGTCAACACCCCGCCCCTCACGATTTTGCCCCGCAAAAGGCGCCTCACGTGGGAGAGGGAGGCTGGCAATACTTAAGCAGTAGTCTCTTTTGTAAACTTCCGGTATGGGACTTTCGGGCTCGATGCCCCCGATGCCCGTCCACAACAGAAGCCCCCCTGCAAAGGAGACTACTGCGCGGATCGGGGACGGGTTCCCACAGACGGCGCCACTGTTGAGATCTACTGCCCAAGTCGTACCAACCCATCGCCCCTCACCGACCGTGAGGTATTGTCCGCTCTGGAACGGGGCCCGAGCCTTTGACCCGATCAACACCCCGCCCCTCACGGTTTTGCCCCGCAAAAGGCGCCTCACGTGGGAGAGGGAGGCTGGCAATACTTAAGCAGTAGTCTCTTTTGTAAACTTCCGGTATGGGACTTTCGGGCTTGATGCCCCCGATGCCCGTCCACAACAACAGTAAATGAGGAAGTTGATTGATCTCATCCTTGTTGGGCTAGTCCATGTTAGACATATCTATGATCCCATAATTCTTAGAAGTGCCTGTTTGAATTGATCTAATTGCTTATATCATTCACTATGGCTTTTAGATACTTGTGGGAGATCTCATAGAGTGTAAGAGGTGACACAGCAGTCCCTTTCGTCTAAATCATGCCGACCGTGGTTTGAAAATAAGTTGTTCTTGCTGGAAGTTGGGCGATGTGACTAAAATGGAACCAGCTGGATATGGCATGACCCATCTTTACGAATCGTTTTCATCTAAATCATGTTGAACATGGTTGGAGAATAGGGGTTTCTCACTGCAAGTTGGGGGATGTGACTAAAATGGAAGCACCTACGCATGGCATGAGCAATCTCCTTCTTCTTGATCCATCTCATTAAACTAGGTAGCCTGTGGATCCATTTCTAACAATCACCGTTGGCCAATTGGTCTTGCCTTTTCCCTTCCCCATGAAAATACTTTCAGCAAGAATGCAAGAGTTGCTGGGCTCAATTCTTGCTGAACCGAGGACTCAGCCGTATGATAGACTGCGGTTCAAAGTTGGAATTGGATGTGCTATGCCAAAAAAATTGTTCGAGGCATGTACCGCCCTTGGTTCACACCAACCCAATCAATTCAGGAACATTTTTATCATCTTGTTTTATCTCCCTTTCTTCACTTCTTTGGTGGCAAAAACTAGTAGGGGCTCTTTCTATTTTGGAAAGGCTTGGGATTTGTCATTTTGCAGCTGAAAATGGCCACAATGGCTTCAAATATCACTTCATCCAGGGTGGCTCCTCCTCCTCCTCCTCCCTCCCTCTCTCTCACTCTCTACTCTTCGAGAATCGTGATTTGATTGATAAGCATTAGGGAAAATCTGTCAAAATTTGGTCTATGTATGACTTGTAGTGATAACACCAGGATTTTGGGCATTTTGGGTTTCAAATCTAAAACCTACTCCCAGAAATCCTTTTAATTTGAAGCTAATTCGAGCAAATGGTGTTTGTTAGGGTTGACTTCTGGAATGACTTATTCAATAATGCTACTGGATTATTTCTTTGAATTATAATTTCTTTTATGATTAATTTGCTGGAATAATAGTTTTAGAATAATAAATACGTAAAATTTGGGGAAATACCGGGTTTGCACTTGTATGTTCACATGCTACCTATTGGGTTACTTTGGACATGCTCGGGTTTCTTGTAAGCTAAGGCCCAAAAATTAAACTAATTTAAATTAAGCCAGGTGAGAATGCATCCATTTCGTTTGATTGTTTATATGATGTACATATAGGACTAGTCTATGAAATGCCTCAAATAAATAATTTTCAAGATGATTTATAATTTTGAAAATCAGTAGAATTTATTATTTATAAACACCAAAAGTTTTATATTTTTGGAAAAGTTATACATGCCGTTGCTAGCTAATTATCCACTATTTTTTGAGTTCAATAGTGCATTTTATTTGCAATGAACATTTTTATTTGTTTTGA
Source organism: Elaeis guineensis (assembly GCF_000442705.2). NCBI lineage: Eukaryota > Viridiplantae > Streptophyta > Magnoliopsida > Arecales > Arecaceae > Elaeis > Elaeis guineensis. The sequence goes on along the minus strand of NC_025993.2, from coordinate 27,774,955 downwards.
ATTTGAAAAAGCAGTTTGAAAATATTGAAATTTTCCTATTTTTGAAAAGTTATATAGGAACTTTTTGACTATTGTGAATTGATTACTGAGACAGATGGTGTATTTTTTGAAACCAATTTTTTTTTTTAATTTTATGTTTAATTATATATGTTTAAAAATTAAAACTAAATAATGGATAAAAGAAAGACAAGTCGATGCACCTTTGCACATATCACTTGACTACATAGGCAAAGTGCATGAATTGACCTTGCGTTTCTGCTATTTTTGGAAAAGTTCATTAGAGATTCAAAATATCATAAAAAATGGATAAGTTATGGCCTGTCCTCGTTGGCCATCAAAGAATTTTTTTATTGATATTTTGAATTTTCAAGATTTGTTATCAATCGGGCAGAAATGCAAGTTCATTTCCCATGCTACTCCTGTTCACCCAAGTTATGTCACATATGTATTATCTTCCCTTTTTAGTGATTTAGTTATTAATTTTAAACATATATTTCTATTAATTAATACAAATATTATTGAAAAAAAAAAATTTTAATATGCCACTGATCTCAAAAATTAGTGTATACTGATCTAACACTTCAATTATATTTTTTAAAATATAAAATTGCTTGTACTTTTATAAATAAATTAATTCAAAATTATTTTTAGAATTCTAAGTAACTATGAAAATTAATTTTGATAAGATCTTTTACAATTGACCCTTTATGTACAACATCTAAAAAATCAACTTGAATAGGTGTATTTTCATTTCGATCATTATAATATTGTGTTTAATTTTTGGGTCTAGGCTTGGGTAAAACTCAAGAATATCCAACTAGACCCCATTATTTGGCGAAAAAAATTTTAGGATGTCCACGTCACAAGTGCAAACATGCTATAATTTTTCCTGAATTTTACCTATTTATTATTTGAAGATTTAAAAAATTTAAATGTACATTATTAGACTAAGCCATTTCCTACATCATATCGAAAAGGAAACCCAGACAAGCACCATTTTCTCGAGTTAATTTCAGATAAAAAGATCTTCAAATGTAGGTTTTGGAAATCCGGATTAGGCCTAAAACCCTTGATATCCTTATGATTGAACTCGGATTCCAGCATGAATCAAAGCAGCAAATAATATTTAGATACTTGAAGTGCAAAATTGTCTATGTCTACTACAAAATGGCAGGTTTAAGCCTTTCCCAGCCAGGTGATCTCTCTCATTGGTGTTTATCACCAATGAAATAAAGAAGGGAGAAGGAAATGAATGATAAAAGGTTCCTGAGCTCTGGTAAACTATTCTGTATTTGCTTGTTTAAAAAGAATCTCTCTCTAAAAAAAAAGGAATGGCTAATTACATGGAAAAGCCTTCTATTAATGAGGTATAGCCAGCAATTTCTATTTATCTGTTGTAGAATCAATGGTTGATCAATTCCCTATGTCATTTAGATTTGACTATTTTGATTTGTAAAGTAAATAAATCAAGAATGTAACCATCAATTATTTGAAATTATAGGATTCAATATTGATAACCATTGGGATTATTGAAGATACTTGGACATATTTATCCCATGCACAAATAAATAAGCACATTATGATTTATTTGATTTTCAAAAAAATAAGTTAAAATCTTATTTGGTTTTTGCACAAATGGTGGCTCAATATTGTAGCCATTAATAAAATCTTCGATTTTGGCAAATTAGAACTTGAAATCCGTCATAGTTGTATAGTAATCCCTACTTTTCACAAATTCTTGTAAAGTACACCTTTTATACAAACAGATTCGTTCCGCTAGTTTTCATTAATTGAACCTTAGTTGAGGTTAACTAAGGTTCTCGAAGGGCAAAAATGCCTTTAGTTTAATTGAAAATTAGCCTCAAGACAGCTTCTTCTCCCTCAGCCCACTTGCTTGGCCGATAGGGGACCAATGGTGAAGGGGCACAAGTTTAAGAGTCAATTAATTGTGAGGACTAGGGCAAAAATGTGCAAAACATGTAAATTTGATACCATTTGGAGAATATAAGCAGAGTATTCCATTATTATCTAGTTAATTTAACTTGAGGATATATAAGCAATAAATTATAAGATTTCAAGATTAAAATATAAATATAGAAAAGACAAGAATTAGTATTCAAATGTAGAAGAGTTCTGGCACTAATAAACAAAAAACCCTTAGTAGAAGTTATTAATTGTAAAATGTTTAAAATCCTAAAAATATTCAAAAGAATGATCTATATTTTGTACTTTTTTTAGACAAAATACAATGTATATCAAGATGGGGATTTAATTTGCTTAAAGGGCAATTCCTTGATTTCCTTGCAAGTAAAAAAATTTCATAGTGGGATTAATTTGATATATCCCTCTTTCCATTTAGCAAAAGTAAAAAATCTTAACTTTATTCACCTGAAAAATTTGAATTCTTGGACTTCTTCAATTGGAGGTGCATGAAACAGTGATCCAGATTATCAAATTACCATGACCCTCTTAGATTTTTTCTATACAAGGTGATTGATCAAAAATCTTTTAGGTAATTGTCATCATTTGCTCTTATGATCAAAGACTTTGCCTTCGGCAAGATCAACTACTTTGTCCCTTTTAGTAAAGACAAATGAAGGAGATACAATTTGTCTCTATGAAGTGATTAAAATGATGGCATGACTTGAAACGGAAAAGATGCTTTGAAGATGTATGAAAGCAGAAATTCAAAGATCTGACACAAAGCTAGAGATGCAATCCGGAAATAAATCCATCTGAAATCCACCCTTGCCTTTAAAATAGAGGCAAGCTGTCTTAAAGAGGTGTCAGTTTAGAGGTAAGAGTATAGAGTGTGGAAGCATGACTGTGGTGCGCTTGTAAATGGTTTTTGAAGAGTGTGCTTGAGAGTGTGTTGTACTGTGCTTTCTGAAAGCTTCTTGTTCTTCTGTTATACAAGAATTATCTTAAATCTTTTGTTATATTATTTACAAAGTATTTCCTCTATTGCTGTTTGATGATGGCACTTCATTTTGTTTTGTTTTTGGAAATTACCTTCTGCTTTTATTTATCACCAAATCTCTAGCAGATAAGAAGAATCTGGTTTATCTTGGCAAATTTTATTTTTGCAATTCAGGGTGTGGGAATCTCTTTCAGCTACGACATGTTGGAGATCATTAGTTGTTATGCATGGAGGCTACTGCCTTCTTCAAATTGGAATTGCAGCTGAATCTCTAACAGAAGTTGGTCAAGCAGTGGCTGTTGAAGTGCATAAATTGATTCAAAGTCCAGTTTATAGAAGTGTCATCGAATCTAGAAAATGTAGATATCATACCAATGTTCTGTTGTGGTTAATTTGCTTTTAATTTGGACCGCACAATACTTATTTCTTTTTCCTTTTTTTTGAACATAAAAAACATCAACCATCATCAATCAGAGAGGGAGGCACATCGAGATCTCTGACCAATTCCTTGATACGTGTAATGCCCCATTGAGTCCTCAGCAAACAAGCTAACCTGACAGCAAGAGGTTGGTGCTCAAAGAAGGGTCTTGATCCCATTATCAGAGGTTTTATCTTACAGCAATCATGAAATCTAGAAGAGCATAAGTAGCTCCATCCAATGCCTACGAGTACATATTAGTGGAGTCTGATGGCTCTATGTAGAGTCTATGGGGTGCTCTTGTGAATTCAGGTGTGGTGCTTTCAAGCTTTGAGAACTGATGAAGAAAGGACAAGGTATGAAAGAAGCATCAGGAGCATCAGCTAGCAGTTGAGTTGGCTCGAGCTCTGAGAGAGCCGGCTCGAATAGTGGACAGAGAGCTATATTTTTGACATTAGTAGATGACACAACTGTCGAGCTAGCTCGACTATAGATGGAGCTGGCTCAGTCGACTTGAATCCTGAGAGAGTCAGCTCTGACAGCAGAATAGAAAAGAAGTCTTTTCTCCCTAATTGCTCTCTCTCTCTCTCTCTCATGTTTCTCCTCTCTTCTTACTTATGCCTAGGGTTCTTCTAGGCTTGATCTGATCCATCAAAAAACTTTTTCTTCCATCCTTGCTGCTATTTTCGTGATCTACGATCAGCAAGAAAAGATCTGATCCTGACAATAATTAGTATTAGAGCTCTGGTGTTAGATCTTGTTGGTGCAAAAATCCGCTTGCGCCGGAGAAGCTGGAGTCGGGGAAGTCGCGGTCGCCGTCGGGACCTGCAAAGGAAGTCTAAACCGGAGGTGGGGTTGCTCCGGCAAGACCCTCCGACGCTCAAGTCAGTTCTCTGCCTCAACAAGAATGGAGTGCTCGAACGGAGAATTTAGCAGAGTTTTGGTATGAAAAATGAGCTTATAGAATAACGTATCTGGGTCTCCCTTTTTATAGACGAGGGAGGTAACAGATTGATGGCGACGTTTGTAACCGCCTAGTAGTGGGCTGCCCAGGGTCAGGCGGGATTTGCTGCGAAGAGTAGTGGAGTAGATCTGTGGCCATCACTGGGGCGTGCCACGTGGAATCTGCCGCGGGAAGTGGGGCGCGGATGCTGTCGCATCTTGCCAGCGGATGGAAGAATCATGCGATATCCGTTGCAGGAGGTGGAGCAGGATCGCAGCCGTTTATCGTGGCCTGTCAGGTAGTAATGGAGCCGCGTGGGCGTGGGATCCGTCGTAGGGAGTGGAGCAGTGTTGCGACCGTTACTGCGGCCTGTCAGGGAGTGATGGAGCTGCGCGGAGTCCGTCGCAGGAAGTGGAGCAGGATCGTGGCCGTGATTGTGGCCTGGGAGTGCAGATCTGCTGGCTGAAGCTCGACAGCGGTCGGAGTCTGGCCCCCGTAGGGGTCCGGGCAGAGTCCTCCTTGCGATTGGGGTCGTGGGTGGAGCCCGGCTCCCGTGGGAGTCCGGGTGAATCCCCTGCAATCTAAATCAGATACAGAGTCCGGCTCCCGTAGGAGTCCGGACATGGCTTACCAGCAGCTGACGTTGTGGACGGAGCCCGGTTCCCGTAGGAGTCCGGGTGGAGTCCACTTGAGGTTGTAGTTGTTGGCGGAGTCCGGCTCCTGTAGGAGTCCGGATGCAGTCTGTCTGCAGCTATTGGAGTTGTTGGCGGAGTCCGGCTCCCGTAGGAGTCCGGACGGAGTCCGGTTGCGGTTGATGTTGTCGGCGGAGTCCGGCTCCCGTAGGAGTCCGGACGAAGGCTGCTTACTGCTGTTGGAGTTGAGGACGAAGTCTGGCTCCTGTTGGAGTCCGGGCAGAGTCCGCTTGCGGTTGACGTTGTCGACGGAGTCCGGCTCCTGTAGGAGTCCGGACGGAGTCCGGACACAGTCTGTCTGTAGCCGTCGGAGTTGAGGATGGATTCTGGCTCCCGTAGGAGTCCGGACAGGGGCTTACCAGCGGTTGGAGTTGAGGACGGAGTCCGGCTCCCGTAGGAGTCCGGGCGGAGTCCACTTGAGGTTGCAGTTGTTGGCGGAGTCCGGCTCCCGTAGGAGTCCGGATGCAGTCTGTCTGCAGTTATTGGAGTTGTTGGCGGAGTCCGGCTCCCGTAGGAGTCCGGACGAAGGCTGCTTGTAGCTGTTGGAGTTGAGGGCGAAGCCCGGCTCCTGTTGGAGTCCGGGCGGAGTCCGCTTGCAGTTGACGTTATCGGTGGAGTCCGGCTCCCGTAGGAGTCCGGACGGAGTCCGGACACAGTCTGTCTGTAGCCGTCGGAGTTGAGGATGGAGTCTGGCTCCCGTAGGAGTCCGGATGAAGTCTCCCTGCAATTAGAGTCAAAAGAGAGATCCGGCTCCCGTAGGAGTCCGGACATGGGCTTACCAGCGGTTGGAGTTGAGGACGGAGTCCGGCTCCCGTAGGAGTCCGGGCGGAGTCCACTTGAGGTTGTAGTTGTTGGCAGAGTCCGGCTCCCGTAGGAGTCCGGATGCAGTCTGTCTGCAGTTATTGGAGTTGTTGGCGGAGTCCGGCTCCCGTAGGAGTCCGGACGAAGGCTGCTTGCCGCTGTTGGAGTTGAGGACGAAGCCCGACTCCTGTTGGAGTCCGGGCGGAGTCCGCTTGCGGTTGACGTTGTCGGTGGAGTCCGACTCCCGTAGGAGTCCGAATGGAGTCCGGACATTGTCTGTCTGTAGCCGTCGGAGTTGAGGACGGAGTCCGGCTCCCGTAGGAGTCCGGATGAAGTCTCCCTGCAATTAGAGTCAAAGGAGAGATCCGGCTCCCGTAGGAGTCCGGACAGGGGCTTACCAGCGGTTGGAGTTGAGGACGGAGTCCGGCTCCCGTAGGAGTCCGGGCGGAGTCCACTTGAGGTTGTAGTTGTTGGCGGAGTCCGGCTCCCGGAGTCCGGATGCATTCTGTCTGCAGTTATTGGAGTTGTTGGCGGAGTCCAGCTCCCGTAGGAGTCCGGACGGAGTCCGGACACAGTCTGTCTGTAGCCGTCGGAGTTGAGGACGGAATCCGGCTCCCGTAGGAGTCCGGACGGAGTCCGCTTGCGGTTGATGTTGTCGGCGGAGTCTGGCTCCCGTAGGAGTCCGGACGAAGGCTGCTTGCAGCTGTTGGAGTTGAGGATGAAGCCCGGCTCCTGTTGGAGTTCGGGCAGAGTCTACTCGCTGTTGAAATTGTCGGTGACGGAGTCCGGCTCCCGTAGTCCGGGCGGAGTTGTCATGTAGTCGATTCTGCTGAGAACTTCGGCTGTGGATATTTTATACCCAACACCAGTCCCCCTACTTCCGAGTTTGAATTTCAAATGAAGGAAGTACAGAGAGAGAGAGATGGGCACAGCCGAAGCCGTCCAAGATTCTGAAGAGCTTCAAGCCCTAAGAGGCACCGTTGAGGAGATTTCTGTCTCCCTCGGGGAAAAGATAGCCGACCTGCAACAAGTGAAGATCCAACTGGCACTCGAGCGACGGGCCGTCGCGGACGCGGAGGCGGAGTTCGAAGTTTTGAGGAAGAGGCATCGAGAGGCGGAGGCTGAGAGCCAGCAACTTCGTCGGGCACTCCAGGACGCGTTGCGGAAGAGGGAAGAGCTAGAAGAAGAAATTGAGAATCTGAGGCAGTCCTGGTTGAGGGACGGAATAGATAACTCTAGGTCGGAGGGAGCAGGGCCTCCTTAGAGCTCTTTTTGTCTTTCTGTCTTGTCATGTAGTTACTTCCTTTTTGCCGTTTTGCCCTTCTTTCCTTGGCCTTACTGGCTTTGTAGTGTGTATATCGGAAATGGAAGAAAAAGAGCATTTTGTGTTACCTCGTCCGCGCGTTGAACTAGTATTGCTGTCTGCTGAACCTTTCTTGTCATTTGACTTGTCTGATGTAGACGTCGTTGGGAGGGGGCTTTTTCCTTTCATCTGATCTTGTTAGGCGGCCGGGTTTTGCCACCATTAACCCTTGCTGCAGAAGTCGTGGATGGAGCCCGGCTCCCGTAGGAGTTCGGGCGGAGTCTTCCCTGGCGTTGTGGACGGAACCCGGCTCCCGTAGGAGTCCGGGCGAAGTCTTTCTTGGCGTCGAGGATGGAACCCGGCTCCCGTAGGAGTCCGGGAGAAGTCTTTCTTGGCATCGAGGACGGAACCCGGCTCCCGTAGGAGTCCGGGTGAAGTCTTTCTTGGCGTCGAGGATGGAACCCGGCTCCCGTAGGAGTCCGGGTGAAGTCTTTCTTGGCGTCGAGGATGGAACCCGGCTCCCGTAGGAGTCCGGGTGAAGTCTTTCTTGGCGTCGAGGACAGAACCCGGCTCCCGTAGGAGTCCGGGTGAGGTCTTTCTTGGCGTCGAGGATGGAACCCGGCTCCCGTAGGAGTCCGGGTGAAGTCTTTCTTGGCGTCGAGGATGGAACCTGGCTCCCGTAGGAGTCCGGGTGAAGTCTTTCTTGGCGTCGAGGATGGAACCCGGCTCCCGTAGGAGTCCGGGTGAAGTCTTTCTTGGCGTCGAGGATGGAATCCGGCTCCCGTAGGAGTTCGGGTGAGGTTTTTCTTGACGTCGAGGACGGAACCCGGCTCCCATAGGAGTCTGGGTGAAGTCTTTCTTGGCGTCGAGGATGAAACCCGGCTTCCGTAGGAGTCCGGATGAAGTCTTTCTTAGCGTCGAGGATGGAACCCGGCTCCCGTAGGAGTCCGGGTGAAGTCTTTCTTGGCGTCGAGGACGGAACCCGACTCCCGTAGGAGTCCGGGTGAAGTCTTTCTTGGCGTCGAGGATGGAACCCAGCTCCCGTAGGAGTCCGGGTGAAGTCTTTCTTTTTGCTCGAGCCAGTGTGAGGTTCTCCTCCCGTTCCTGGCTTGGCTGTGGGGGCGCGTTAGGGCGCTGTAAGGCCTCTCCCCCCATCCGGTCTAAAAGAACCGGACCTTCGACCTTGCTCATGTCAGGACGAGGTTCTCCTCCTGTTCCTGACATGGCTGTGGGGGCACATTAGGGCGTTGTAAGGCCTCTCTCCCCATCCGGTCTAAAAGAACCGGGCCTTTGACTTTGCTCATGTCAGGACGAGGTTCTCCTCCTGTTCCTGACATGGCTGTGGGGGCACATTAGGGCGTTGTAAGGCCTCTCCCCCCATCCGGTCTAAAAGAACCGGGCCTTTGACTTTGCTCATGTCAGGACGAGGTTCTCCTCCTGTTCTTGACATGGCTATAGGGGCACATTAGGGCGTTGTAAGGCCTCTCCCCCCATCCGGTCTAAAAGAATCGGGCCTTTGACTTTGCTCATGTCAAGACGAGGTTCTCCTCCTGTTCCTGACATGGCTGTGGGGGCACATTAGGGTGTTGTAAGGCCTCTCCCCCCATCCGATCTAAAAGAACCGGGCCTTTGACTTTGCTCATGTCAGGACGAGGTTCTCCTCCTGTTCCTGACATAACTTTGTTTTTGAAGGGGTCATATCCAGTCATATTAAATCCACGCCAGGTGGGAAGAGCACGTTAAGTAGAAAGAAATTTAGATTCAAGGTGAAATTGTAAGTGATACATTTACAGGTTTTCCGAGCTCCACGGTCGCGGGTAACCCGCTCCTCCCTGAGGCCCTCCGATGATGGAGTCGATATTCCCGATGGGAGGCCGGTCCCCGAGTTGCTCCTCCCTTCTTGGTGGTTCAGGCTGTGGAAGGGCTCTTGGCCGGTCTCCTCTACCCTCAGGCCTGCGGCGGATGAATCTGTCGAGTCGACCTCGCCGAATGAGCTCCTCGATCTCATCCTGGAGCTGGATGCATTCCTCCGTGTCGTGGCCGTGGTCGCGGTGGTAGAGGCAAAATTTGTTGGGGTTGCACTTTTCGGGGTGTGTGCGCATCCTCTCCGGCCTAGGGAGCTGTTCCCTGACCTCCATCAGTACCTGGGCCTTCGAGGCGTTGAGAGGGGCGTAGTTGCGGAATCTCCCCGGTGGGGAACCCCGTCGAACCCCGCGTTCTGGGCTTCTCTGCCCGCGTGCCCTAGGTGGAGTATGGGCGCGCTTATGCCCGGGAGGGGATCGAGAGCGCAGCCGGGCTTCCTTTGGCCTTTTCTCAACTGCGGGTTTACTCGAATCTCCCGCTTGCCGCTCCCTTGCTGTCTCTTCATCCTTCATCTTGAAGGCTTCTTCCGCTCGGGCGTATCCCTCAGCCCGAGCCAGCAAATCAGCGAAATCCCTGGGATACTTCTTCTCCAGGGAAAACAAAAGATCATTCTTCTGAAGGCCGCCCTTTAGGGCGGCCATGGCAACTGATTGGTCCAAGTTTCGGACTTCCAACACTGCAATGTTGAAGCGGTTGATGTAGGCCCGTATGGACTCCCCTTCCCTCTGCTTGATGTTGATGAGGGACTCCGAACCCTTCCGGGGATGCCGGCTGCTGACAAAATGGGCCACAAATTGGTGGCTCATTTGATCGAAGAAAAAGATGGTACCTGGTTTTAAAGCCGAGTACCAGTTCCTCGCTGCTCCCTTCAAAGTAGATGGGAAAGCCCGGCATAGGATGGCGTCAGGAGCACCGTGAAGAAGCATCATCGTCCGGAAGGCCTCCAGATGATCAATCGGGTCCGAAGTCCCGTCGTAGCTTTCGAACTGGGGAAGCTTGAAGTTTGGCGGGATCGGTTCCTGCATGATCATTTGGGAGAAGGGAGGGTCGGTACAAATATCCTCACCATAAGCGGGGGGCGCATGGCGGAGTTCTTCAATCCGCCGGTTCATCTCTTGGAGCCTCCGGTCCAGAAAATCCTCGCGACTTCGAGTCTCGAGGGTCCTCTGGCAGAACGGGGGCAGGGATCTTCCAAGGGTGGAGTCGTGGTCCGATTGAGGGCTCACTACCCTTGGGTTTGTTTTTCCAGGAAGGATGGGGCGGCTGGCCCAGGTGGCCTGCCCCGCCGCCGGGTTCTGGCATTCTGGCGATGCCCTTTCCGGGTGCGCTGACGCCTGCGGCTGCTGCTGCTGCATTGCTTGCACAGCTTCGACGAGGCCTCTGACCTGCTGCGCCAGCAAGTCAAACTGCTCCGCGCCGACCGCCGCTGCCGGAGGAGGAGGAGGAGGAGGTTGAGAAACAGGAGGGGAGGTCGGAGCCTGAGATCTGGCCGCGGAGGCCGTGGATCGTCGTGTGGACACCTTGCGTGGAGGCATTGAGTGTGGATCCCGTGGGGGAAAATAAAGAGTGGGTGTCGGAGAGACGATCGGAGGCGGCTCCGTTGAACGCTCCTTTAAGAACAAGGGTACTGCGAAGACACAGGCCCCTTCCTCTAGCGCCAATCCTGTTGGTGCAAAAATCCGCTTGCGCCGGAGAAGTTGGAGTCGGAGAAGTCGCGGTCGCCGTCGGAACCTGCAAAGGAAGTCTAAACCGGAGGTGGGGTTGCTCCGGCAAGACCCTCCGACGCTCAAGTCAGTTCTCTGCCTCAACAAGAATGGAGTGCTCGAACGGAGAATTTAGCAGAGTTTTGGTATGAAAAATGAGCTTATAAAATAACGTATCTGGGTCCCCCTTTTTATAGGCGGGGGAGGTAACGGATTGATGGCGACGTTTGTAACCGCCTGGTAGTGGGCTGCCCAGGGTCAGGCGGGATTTGCTGCGAAGAGTAGTGGAGTAGACCCGTGGCCATCACTAGGGCGTGCCACGTGGAATCTGCCGCGGGAAGTGGGGCGCGGATGCTGTCGCATCTTGCCAGTGGATGGGAGAATTGTGCGATATCCGTTGCAGGAGGTGGAGCAGGATCGCGGCCGTTTATCGTGGCCTGTCAGGTAGTAATGGAGCCGCGTGGGCGTGGGATCCGTCGTAGGGAGTGGAGCAGTGTTGCGACCGTTACTGCGGCCTGTCAGGGAGTGATGGAGCTGCGCGGAGTCCGCCGCAGGAAGTGGAGCAGGATCGTGGCCGTGATTGTGGCCTGGGAGTGCAGATCTGCTGGCTGAAGCTCGGCAGCGGTCGGAGTTCGGCCCCCGTAGGGGTCCGGGTGGAGTCCTCCTTGCGATTGGGGTCGTGGGTGGAGCCCGGCTCCCGTGGGAGTCCGGGTGAATCCCCTGCAATCTAAATCAGATACAGAGTCCGGCTTCCGTAGGAGTCAGGACATGGCTTACCAGCAGCTGACGTTATGGACGGAGCCCGGTTCCCGTAGGAGTCCGGGTGGAGTCCACTTGAGGTTGTAGTTGTTGGCGGAGTCCGGCTCCCGTAGGAGTCCGGATGCAGTCTGTCTGCAGCTATTGGAGTTGTTGGCGGAGTCCGGCTCCCGTAGGAGTCCGGACGGAGTCCGGTTGCGGTTGATGTTGTCGGCGGAGTCCGGCTCCCGTAGGAGTCCGGACGAAGGCTGCTTGCCGCTGTTGGAGTTGAGGACGAAGCCCGGCTCCTGTTGGAGTCCGGGCGGAGTCCGCTTGCGGTTGACGTTGTCGGTGGAGTCCGGCTCCCGTAGGAGTCCGGACGAAGTCCGGACACAGTCTGTCTGTAGCCGTCGGAGTTGAGGATGGAGTCCGGCTCCCGTAGGAGTCCGGACAGGGGCTTACCAGCGGTTGGAGTTGAGGACGGAGTTCGGCTCCCGTAGGAGTCCGGGCGGAGTCCACTTGAGGTTGCAGTTGTTGGCGGAGTCCGGCTCCCGTAGGAGTTCGGATGCAGTCTGTCTGCAGTTATTGGAGTTGTTGGTAGAGTCCGGCTCCCGTAGGAGTCCGGACGAAGGCTGCTTGCCGCTGTTGGAGTTGAGGACGAAGCCCGGCTCCTATTGGAGTCCGGGCGGAGTCCGCTTGCGGTTGACGTTGTCAGTGGAGTCTGGCTCCCGTAGGAGTCCGGACACAGTCTGTCTGTAGCCGTCAGAGTTGAGGACGGAGTCCGGCTCCCGTAGGAGTCCGGATGAAGTCTCCCTGCAATTAGAGTCAAAGGAGAGATCCGGCTCCCGTAGGAGTCCGGACAGGGGCTTACCAGTGGTTGGAGTTGAGGACGGAGTCCGACTCCCGTAGGAGTCCGGGCGGAGTCCACTTGAGGTTGTAGTTGTTGGCGGAGTCCGGCTCCCGTAGGAGTCCGGATGCATTCTGTCTGCAGTTATTGGAGTTGTTGGCGGAGTCCGGCTCCCGTAGGAGTCCGGACGAAGGCTGCTTGCCGCTGTTGGAGTTGAGGATGAAGCCCGGCTCCTGTTGGAGTCCGGGCGGAGTCCGCTTGCGGTTGACGTTGTCGGTGGAGTCCGGCTCCCGTAGGAGTCCGGACGGAGTCCGGACACTGTCTGTCTGTAGTCGTCGGAGTTGAGGATGGAGTCCGACTCCCATAGGAGTCCGAACGAAGTTTCCCTGCAATTAGAGTCAAAGGAGAGATCCGGCTCCCGTAGGAGTCCGGACAGGGGCTTACCAGCGGTTGGAGTTGAGGACGGAGTCCGGCTCCCGTAGGAGTCCGGGCGGAGTCCACTTGAGGTTGTAGTTGTTGGCGGAGTCCGACTCCCGTAGGAGTCCGGATGCAGTCTGTCTGCAGTTATTGGAGTTGTTGGTGGAGTCCGACTCCCGTAGGAGTCCGGACGGAGTCCGGACACAGTCTGTCTGTAGCCGTCGGAGTTGAGGACGGAGTCTGGCTCCCGTAGGAGTCCGGACGGAGTCCGCTTGCGATTGATGTTGTCGGTGGAGTCCGGCTCCCGTAGGAGTCCGGACGAAGGCTGCTTGCAGCTGTTGGAGTTGAGGACGAAGCCCGGCTTCTGTTGGAGTCCGGGCGGAGTCTACTCGCTGTTGAAATTGTCGGTGACGGAGCCCGACTCCCGTAGTCCGGGTGGAGTTGTCATGTAGTCGATTCTGCTGAGGACTTCGGCTATGGATATTTTATACCCAACAGATCTGATGGAGAAAAGATCTTGGATGCCTGATTTAGATAAGGATCTATCTTGATCTTGAGTAATCTGCCTTGTTTTATCCAGAATTACATAAAATTTGTGAGTATTCCTTGTGTTAGAATTGAAATTTGTATGGAATGACATCAAGCACCCTTAAGGCAAACTTTGAAAAGTTTGATGGCATGAAAAATTTTATCCTTTGGCAGTAAATGATAAAGGATCTGTTAGTTCAGAACAGAATTTACAAGATCATGACTAGGGATAGACCTAAAAAGATTTTTGTTGAAGATTAGGAGAAATTGAAGGAAATAACTTTTAGCATAATTAGAATGTGTCTTGCTAATGAGATTTTGCCTCAGATTAACATAGAGACCACATCGAAAGGGCTCTGGAAGAAGCTTGAGAGCACATATATGAGCAAGAACACGACAAATAAGTTATGGCTGAAAAATCAACTATATAGTTTGAGGATGCCTGAAGGAAGAGATCTGATTGTCCACATCTAAAAATTCAATCAAGTTTGCTCGGATGTCATGAGCTTTGATGTGAAGATAGATGAGGAAGATAGAGCTCTTCTGTTGTTGTGTTCGTTGCCAGTTTCTTATAATGATCTCATCACTACTTTGATATATAGGAAAGAGACTCTGAATTTTGAGAAAGTGGTTGGAGTTCTTAGGTCAAATGAGCAGCAAAAAAAGCTATGTAAAGGTAGCCCTAACTCAGAGATGCTTGTTATGATGAGATGCAAAGGAGACCTAAGGAGAGGATTCGAGATAAGTCTAAGGGCAGATCAAAATCTCAAAAAAATTTGAAGGCTGTGAAATGCTACAAGTATCATCAGCTTGATCATCTAAGGAGGAATTGCCCACTTCTGAAGAATAAGAAAAAGAAGGGCAAGATTGGATCGACCAGTGGGAGTGGTGCCCTATTATCTGAAGACACTGGAAATAATGTACTGGTAGTATCAGATAAGACAACAGAGTTTGATAGTCATTGGACACTTGATTCAACATGTTCCTACCACTATAGTGCACATCATGATTAGTTTGCTTCGTATAAGAAATCAGATAGTGGTAGTATGAGTTTTGGAGATGATCACCCATGTAGAGTGGCTGGTGTTAGTGCTATCAAGATGAAAATGTATGATGGAATCAAATAAATATTTATCAATGTAAAGCATGTACCGGAATTGAAGAAGAATTTGATATCCTTAGGTTACTTAGAAAAGTAGAGATATGCTTTTAATTGTCAGCCAAGGAGTGGGTATTTGAAAATATCTAAGGATGCTTTGGTGGTGATGAAAGGGAGAAGATTGACCAATAAGCTATATAAGATGGAAGGCTTGTAGTTATCGACAGTGCAGAGGCTTCTGCAGCAGCACAGGAGGAGCAGCTTGCCTACCAACTGTGGCACTATCGTATGGGTCACATGAGTGATCAAAGGCTCACGGAATTGAGTAGGAGAGGACTGATTTTAGCACTTAAGAAGGAAGGCAATGATCTTTATGAGCCTTGCATCTACGGCAAATAGCACCGAGTGAAGTTTGCTAGTAGTTTCAAGTGGAGTAAAGCTATTTTGGAGCTTGTTCACTCAGAGATATGGAGACCGGCATCTGTTGTAGCTTGGGATAGAGCTAGATACTTTGTCACCTTTATAGATGACTTCTCCAGGAGAGTTTGGGTGTATCTAATCAGAAAAAAATCAAAAATATTTGCCTGATTTAAGATCTAGAGAGCTGAGGTGGAGAAGAAGATAAGACAATCAGTGAAGTGTTTAAGGTCTGATAATGGAGGAGAGTATACAAGTCTGGAGTTTAGAAGATACTATGAAAAAAATGGCATTAAGCATCATGACACAGTGAGGATGATCCCTCAGCAAAATGGTATTGCAAAGAGGATGAACAGAACACTAACTGAGAAGGCTAGGAGCTTGAGGCTGCAAGCATCACTGCCCAAGTCTTTTTGGGGTGATGCTCTAATATTTACTTATTTCTTTGTTAACAGATTTTCTCATAGATCACTCAATAGGAGACTTTTAGAGGCAGTCTGGAGTGAAAAAAAGATGGAGCTTGGCCATTTAAAAGTGTTCGACTCTCCGGCTTATGCTTTGGTGGAGGAAGCCGAACAAAGCAAGTTGGATCCAAAGTCACAAAAGATGATCTTCATCGGGTATCCTACAGGTGTGAAGGGTTACTTAGTATGGAATTCATATTTTCAGAAGTGTGTCATCAGCAGGGATGTGATCTTTGATGAAAAGAATATCTTGAAGAAGCTGAGAAGTACAGATGGAGCAGGAAAGATAGTTCAAGGCAGTAGTGAGCAACACTCGCAGTGAGATGATTTGCCATCAACTTCGAGCTTGAAACATGTTCAATTTGAGGTGGAGTTGGAAAAACATGATCATACACCTGTGGAGGATCAGCAAGGAGAGGATATTGTCCAAAAAAAGGTACAGAGACAACCACAGGCAGCAGACTTGTAGGATATAGCAAGAAGAGTGGCACTGCACAAGTCGAAGCGCATTGTTCATAAACCGATGAGATATGGCATTGATAAGATGATTTTCTATGCTTTCATCACTACTGGTAATCCAGAGACCTTTGAAGAGGTCATGGAGAGTCTGATTCGGGATTCATAGATGCAGGCCATGATGGAGGAGATGGAGTCTCTCAAGAAGAATCGGACATGGCAGTTGGTGGATCTACTAGAGGATGCTCGACCCATTGGATCCAAATGGGTTTATACTAGAAAAGAGACATCTTCAGAGAAAGGTGGAATGAGGTACAAAGCTAGGTTAGTAGTCAAAAGATACTCACAGAGAGAAAGAGTTGATTATACAGAGGTATTCTCTTTGATCATCAGGTATACATCTATTAGGGTGCTGTTGAGTATTGTAGTAGCACAGGATATGAAATTAGAGCAGATGAATGTTAAGATGGCATTTCTTCATGATCATTTGGAGGAGAGCATTTATATGGAGCAGTCAAAGGGATTTAGAGAATCTGGATCAGATGGAATAATTTGTTTACTGAAGAAATCACTGTACGGATTAAAGTAGTCTCTTAGACAGTGGTACCAGCAATTTGACACTTATGTGAGGAGCATTGGCCTTTTCAGATGTGATTATGTCCCATGTGTATATGTTAGATCTCTAGATGATAGATTTATGATATATTTTTGTATGTAGATGATATTTTGATTGCATGCAAGAGTAAAAAAGTTGTACAGGAGTTGGAAGAAGTTTTGTCTCAGAAGTTTGAGATGAAGGACTTGGGGCCTACATAAAAGATTTTAGGTATGGAGATCATAGAGATAGATCTAAGGGGTTGTTGCACTTATCTCATGGAGGCTACATAAAGAAGATTTTGGAGAGATACGGAATGAAGGATGCTAAACTGACAAAGCTGCCATTTGCCGGGCACCTCAGACTCTCGAAGACTATGTCGCCAAAGATTGAGATGGAGGCTAAGGAGATGGAGAGAATACCATATGCCTCTGGTGTGGGGAGCATTATGTACTCTATGGTGTGTTGTAGGCTGGATATAGCCCATGCAGTGAGTCAGGTGAGCAGATTTATAGCGTAGTTTGGTAGGGAGTATTGGAAAGCATTGAAAGTTATTTTCAGATACTTGGCTAGTATAGTTGGAGTTGGTATTTATTATGGTCAGCAAGGAGGTGCTGATGGACACTCCAACATATCCAAAGAGGCTCAAGAGGTAATAGAAGGATTTGTAGATGTAGATTTTGATGGAGATGTGGATACTCGGTATTCAACGATAGATTTTGTGTTTAGCCTATATGGAGGTCCACTCTCATGGAGATCTTGCTTACAACCCATAGCGACCTTGTCTACTACAGAAGTAAAGTACATTAGAATCACAAAGGTAGTGAAAGAAGCCCTATGGTTAAAGGACTTGGTTTTGGAGATAGACTTCCCACAGGAGGCTGTCAGAGTACATTTTGACAATCAGAGTGCTTTATTGCTTGCATAGAACATCGTTTATCATACAAGAATGAAGCACATTGACATCAGGTACCATCGAATCAAAGAGCTTGTGGAAGATGGTGAAGTGGAGCTGGTGAAAGTTCACACCAAGGAGAATCTAGTTGATGTACTCATGAAAATATTTCCACGAGGTAGCTTTCACTATTATATGGCACTGATGAGACTGATGGATAGGACTGAGTTCACAAGGACTTAGGAGCACCACGATGGAGATTATGAGCTCAAGTGTGGTGCTTTCAAGCCTTAAAAATTGATGAAGAAATGACAAAATGTGAAGAAAGCATCAGAAGCATTAGCCAGCAGTCAAGTCGGCTCGAGTTCTGAGAGAGCTGGCTCAAATAGCAGACAAAGAGCTATATTTTTGGTACCAATGGATGGCACAACTATCGAGCTGGCTCGACTGTAGGTTGAGCTGGCTCAAATCCTGAGAAAGCTGGCTCTAATAAGAGAATAGAAAGTAGCATGTCCTGGCACGCTGCAGAAGGTATGCTAGGGCTAGTTCGGACCCAGACAGAGCCAGCTGGATGGCACGAACCAAAGACTTACGGGATTTTGGTTTGAGCTAGAATTGGGTTTAATTCTAGTGACTTAAGACCTTGATTTTGGAGGTCTTAAAGAGCTAATCCAATGATTAGACTAGGGGTTTAGGGGTTTAGTCTAATAGGTGTGCAAGGCAAGACATGGGTATACATGGGCTTGAAAATTGTACCAAATTGGATTAGCTAGGGGAGTTTTTGGTTTAGATCAAATTGACCATGTATATAATTTTGATAGAATGGAATCAGAATAGAAGCCTTTTCTCCCTAACTTCTCTCTCTCTCTCTCCCTTTCTCATGTTTTTCCTCTTTTCTTCCTCACACCTAGGGTTCTTCTAGGCTTGATCTGATCCACCAAGAAGCTTTTGCTTCCATCCTTGCTACTACTTCTATGATCTATGATCAATAAGGGAAGATTCGATTCTGACAACAGCTCTACCTTCAGTGGATATGCAGGCGGTTTTGACAATCACCACCAAGCAATTTCAGATACTCCTATAGTACGATTAGGCACTCATTATGCTCATTTAGAGCATGCAATAAGTTGCCGCCAACCCTCAATGCAGCAGTAGCATCAGGAGGCTTGTGAGTCAGGTGATTATGGAGTTTCAATGCAAGCAAGCCAACACTTTCCTCTGCAAATTTCATAGTGAAGCCAACACTCCTGCCCTCTAAGCTTTGGAAAAGCACCCTATAGTCATTGATCCCCTCATTGAAGCTTAGAGCGCACTGCCAAACTTCTAGTCCACAAAGCTTGAAGAAGATGGCTCATAGCCATCACTCTCATTCATGGAGCCTAGGATGAGGAAAATGTACTTATCCTCTAGCACTTCATCTTCATAGGAGGATTCCATGATAGGACATTCTTCTCCCTGCCGATCTATACGGCTCCAAGAGGATGGTGGACATCAACCATGAGTTGGAGGAGGTAGATTAGTACCTCGAAGAATTGCAACAACATTGGGGTGGGCTTGGGAACAACTTAGAGTTCACCAAGCCCTCATTTTCAGCAAAGATCATGGAAAAATCCATTCTTCTTTGATTCAAGATGCGATAGCTCGAGACCTATGATGACATCATCAGCCTTTTGGATCATTTATAGAGCTTCAAGGCTTTTATGATGCTTTAGGGAGCAATCGATTTAGTGATATGCAAAGCCTTCCTAGCTACTCTCCAAAAGGCAATCTGGATATGGTATGTCAGGCTTCAATCGAGCTCCATTTTACTTCTTTGAGGAGTTTAGAAAAATATTTGCCGCCTAGTATAAGAGAAGCAGAAGAACTCTGTCACCCTCTTCACCATCAAACAAAGGGAGATGAGTCCCTTCAAGACTATGATAGCCATTTTAATGCGGAAAATAAGCCAATTCCTCTTCTCTCTAGAAAAGAGATTCTCGAAGGACTCTAATAAGCTCCTAGCCCCTCTGATAAGTATATCAATGTTGAAAAGACCATGGTAGATCATTGCAATGTGAAGGTCAGCAAGCAAAAGAATAAGTATGCTAGTGATGACTTGAGTGAGCCCTATAAGAAGCTCAACAAAGATGGGAAGAACTCTTGCCAATAAAAAATCCTCCTCAAAAGCTTGAAAGTACATACCTTTTAATGCTTCTTGAAGATAGATTCCTATGAAGATCAAGAATCGAGAGTTTGTTAGGTGTCCAAAGAAGATGAGGTCGAATGCTTGCGAGGATACAAGCAAGTTTTGCCACTTCCACCATGACTACGGGCATAATACTGAGGACTGTTATTGGTTAAAAAATGAAATTGAGACCTCATCAAGCAAGGCTTCTTTGGTGCCTACATCATTCATCGATAAGATCGAGGTGATTTAGGTTAGGGACAACCTACCCTTGAGCTGCAGATTGATAATCGATCAATTATGGAATCAATAATGTCATCTTGGATGACTGGTGGGTGGAACAAGCTTGACTACATAGATTTATATTCAGATAGCCCAGATAGGAAGCCCAATTGCGAAGAGGTAGAGGTCAAATGAGATCATTTTCTTTCAAAATATTGATGTTAAGAACTTCCAGACTCCCGACAATGACACTATTGTAGTTTTTGTCACCATTGCAAACTATGATGTAAAATAAATTTTGGTTGACAATGAAAGCTCAATAGATATCTTATTTTATGATACTTTTTATAAAATGAACTTGTCAAAGAATTGATTTTGAAAGATCAATTCTGTTTTGGTTAGGTTCTCAATAGACCTGATCTCCATGGAAGGTATCATCTCCTTTCCTGTTACTGCTAGACAAGCACCGTGCTAGACTACTTTGACGCTTGATTTCTTAGTCATCAAGGTCACTTTGGCCTACAATGTAATACTAGGACAATCCAGCCTAAACACCTTGCATGTTATTGTTTCCACTTATTATCTGTTGATTTGGTTTCCAAGTGCAAATGGTGTACGAGAAATCTAAGACGACCAAGTACCTACTTGATAATGCTACATTATGCCCTTAAAGATAAGAAATTAATGGAGATGCTACTAATTGAGGGTTAAGATGCTTGAGATGAGCAAAGCAGTGTAAAGAACTAGCTAAAGAATCTTTTCCTAGTCCCCTTGTATAAATCAGGATATCTTATGGCAGCAACAATGGGTGAAGAATTGGAGAAGATGAAGGGAGAAAAATAGAAGCTAATTTATGCACAAGTGGCAACCTCTCTCTTCTTTTATATAGTTCTTGAATGGTCAAGATCAAGATATCCTTTTTGATGGCTAGCCACATGTCGAACGCTTTGAGCCTTCGACGGTTCAAATACCCACTTAGAAGACATGCCATGCAATTCACCTTCCAAATTGTCATTGCCTAGAGTTATTAACCTCATAAAGATAGCACAACATCCAAGTAAGATCTGTATCAAGTGATGAACCTAAAAGTTATTCCTTAGAACTACATGATGAGCAAGCTTGACATCATCCACACATTCTTGAGGCAAAACAAGGATACTGAGAAACAACTCTAGATGTATAATCCCGATCCTACTGTAGCTAGGGCACAAGCCATATCTGAATTCAGCTTAAGACATCTACATACTTGCCACAAAGAATTGGGTGTATTGATTAACTAAGCAGACTTATATTGGTTTGAATACCGATCTACACTAGGTCTACCAACCAAAGTATTGACCTATTTTGAATGACCCAAAGGACCTAGCAGAATTTTAGCTAAGTCTACAAATCCACCATTCGGAATAGAATACTTGGCACAAAACTCAAATAAAAGATAAAAGGAACATTTCAATGCATAAGGAAGAGATTACACGAGAAAATACAAAATGCTCTTGACGAACGAGCGACAAAATCATGCTCATTATGAATGAGCTACTAATCTATGCCCTCCTTCTTCTCCACCATCTTCTTCTTCCTCATCTCCACCTAAGGATGAACCCAGAAGGGTAAATTAACTGAGGTTGGCCTTTGAGAGTAGACCAACAAACTTATCCTTACAAAATTGAAAGTCTTTCTTGAAAGAATCTTAGGAGGCCTAATGCAGCTCATTGCAAAACTTTCCAAAGCTTATAAACTCCATGACAACCTACTGAGCCACTTCTTTAGCTTGTGTCATCCTCTTTTTGGCCTTAGTGCCTTTCTTGATGGCTTAGGTTGCTCTCTCCTCAACCAGAGTAGGCTCCTCTTCAGCTTGAGTGGCCTTCTCATCAATCTGAGCAGCTTCTTCCTTGACTCAAGTAGCCTTTTCTTCAAATTGAGCAAACTTATTCTCTACGTGAATAGCTCTCTCCTTAATCTAGGTAGCTATATCTTCAAATTTGAAAAGCTCTTCCTTGGCTTGTGCTATTTAGTTTTTAGCTTAGGCTAGTTTATTTTTAGCAACTAAAGTTTGGTCATTTATAACTCGAAGAGCCTTTTGAAGACAAGCAACCTCTTCTTTAATTTGGTTGCTATTTTCTCTACTTCCTACTTGGATTCCTCCAGCCTTCTCTTGGTTTCAACATGAGCTCTTTTGAAGTCATCCTTTTTCCCGAGAGCGATATGAGTCTGTTTTCTTGGTGCTCTCTTTGGCATCCTAGGCAATAGCATGATCTCACTTAGTCATAGCTCTCCCTCACTCTATCTTGTGAATCTTATGCTCCACCATCTCCACTCTCTTGATAGCCCAAAATGATGGCCGCTAAACAATGGATTGCATAAAAGGTCTATAGAATAAATGATAGAGTTAACAAAGAACAATTAGGCTTCCACGACAACTCTCAATCTATAGAACTTATCTCAACCACGGTAGTGCATGTTGAATCAATGACTTGATTCATTGTCAAGTTTTGAAGAAACATCACAACTTGAGGAAGAATCACCCCTCTCACCATTTATCCTATGAGCTTAGGACTATTGAGAACAAAGTCTATAGGTCTAAGTGACTATGTTGGCAAAAAAATATCTAGCTCAGTCTCTTAAGATGAAGATGGTAGCTACTAGAAAATCATGCTCCTAGAGCCTGCTATGAGGTCGATGCAATCAAGATCTAGGCACTCGAGTTTGAAGCTCATTCTAGGATGGAAGCTAGTTAATTCCAAGGTAGAGATGGCTTCCTCGATGACAACTAGCACCTTTACAAGCTTGACATCAACTGCCAAATCCAAAGTTGGGCCCATAAGCAAAGGAGGAAGTATACCCTCAAGGGCCCTTAAAGAAGCTGCCAAAGTGGATGGGTGAGTAGAAATTAAGGCTTCCACCTTCACCTTAGATGGACATCCTTCACTAATTTAAGTTGAACTCGGCTCATTTTTCCTTACTTTCATCCTTATCGATGGGCTAACCTTATTGTTGCTAAGCTTCCACTTAGGAGGAGCACTCTTAGCTATTTCAAGCATGAGGCTATTGAAATCAAACTTCATCTATACAAAATCAGGCCAATTGATTAAACAATCAAGCTACAATTTTTGAAGGATAAAAAGGTATGAACAAAGAAGGTTAACCTTAAAAGAAGTGGGCCGGATGTTGATATTTGCCGAGGCCTCATCATAGAGCAACTCAGTATAAGATAGAGCTTTGATTTCCTAAGAGCATTGACCGCCTCCTCCTTCTTGTCTGACAAAAGGGTATAGAGGCTTAATGCCTTCTTCCTCGATGTCCTCTATTGTATCATGAAGTCCCATGGATCCATTGAGGTGATGAAAAAAAATTGACCCCTCCAAGCATGAATAGAGGAAGGACCATAAAGAAGGATATTGTAACCTTTCCAACAATAAAGGTACTACCAACCTTTCCTCCAAGAGTGCATTTTCACTTGAAAAAAGACTTGGAACAGCCCCATGGTTGGGACAAACTTATAGAGGGTAGAGAGGTAAAAAATCAACTATAATCTGCCAAGCATTGGGAATGAGTTGGGTTGGAACCAACTAGTATTGATCCAATGGCTCAGCAATGATTACAAAAATCAGAAGTCTTAGGTCTACTTTCAGAGTTTCATTATAGAGGGCAATTCGGTTCTCTTAAGGATATATCTTTTGACTAGAAGGGCCGGACAACTCTAGAATAAAAGTCTGAGATATGTGGTACTTGGCTTAGATCTACTCATCGTCTACTTCAAGGTACTTTTCTCAATATCCGAGCCTAAACCAACCTCGAGCATCACCTCACCTAACCCACTGGAGGCTCAGTCAAGAGAGTCCTAATCTATTCTTTTATTATGTATCGACCATTCTTCTAATGGCAATTCCATAGTTGAAAAAAAAGAGGAAGAAAACAAAGAGAACTTAGAGAAAGTCAAAGAAATACTAGAAGAAATGAGGATCCACCAAGGACTTATGGCAATGATAGGGCATCCAAAAAAACTTTGACGGACATGCTAGTGATAGACAAACTAAGACAGATGGCAGACTAGTCTCTACTATTGGTGGTCGGCCATACTCTTCCTCTTTTCCCTTAGCACTGGTGAGCAAAAAGTCAAAATATAGAAAAAGCATATGCTCAAAGGCCTTCGATCGATGCAGCCATTTAAAACTAGCTATTCAATTTTTAGGTATATGTTAGTTAGCTGTTCAGCTTCGAACCATCGCCAGAATCACAATTGACAAAGTGTCTAATCATCATATAGAAAATCTTGCCACTCATGATGTCACTTTGAGAAATGCGGATGCCATCACATCTCTCATAATATAGTGTCCAAAAGTTTCCTACAACAAAATTGAAAGGATAGTGGTAGTAGCGCAATCCATGGTTTGACTCTGCAACTTGCATTCATGGCACCTCAGCTAGTCGTCCTCATAAATTTTTCTACTTCTTTTACCCAAGCCAATAAGTATCTCAGCCTTAGAAGTAGAGACAAGTGATACATGGAATTGACTGTGACAATCATGATAGAACCAACTGACCAAAGTTTGCCACGAGCATGCTACAAAGCTTTCACATTAGCTAACTCGCTCTCACCATGTGGCTAGCCTAAAGGCAAACAGAGATGCACAAATCTCCTCCTATCTAGTTACAGTTGGCTCATTATGGCAAATGGTTTTTATAATGATGAGATACACGAAATTGGCATGTCCAAAAATTATGCACATGATATTATCCGAATATGCGAATGGTTATCTAAAATGATTGATTCACATGTCGCAAGATTCCATAACAATGGATACCATCTCTTTCCTACATAAACTACTCCAAGGAGACTCTTCAGGTAAGTTTAAGCTCCAAGTTTAAGTCTTAACCTCCTAAACTTAAAGTAGGTTCTCTATCCTAAGTGCTCTAGAGTTTCTATCTCTCTGCCATTCACACAATAGTTTTGCTATTTTCCTTAGAGTTATCTTAAGTACCAGAGAGCCATCCACCAAACACTCTCCATCAAGAGAGCTTCCCTGTTTATGATGTTTCAAGACTAAGCCCGACATTGGAACAAAGGTTTGACCGTAATCTCTTTTCCTTAGTCACTAATTAGGCACGATTGACCTAGTTGCATTGTATCCGAATTCTGATAACTATCATTCACTTGTTAAGGAGGTATATGAGATCTCCGGTCAACTCTCTTGATCCATACAGTACTTTATTGAACTCTCCAATACACCAACTAGCTAGATGGCCTAGTCACCAGCACTCAATAATAATATTCTTTTATAAAATTATAATTAGAAATAAAAATATAAAATTTTAAATTTTAAATAAAATTTTCTTCCTTTACTCATTATTATTCATGTCAATCATGTATTGCATATGCTAACTTGCTTTTTTGTCAAGATTGCAATTTTCAGACTAGTTTCTAGTCCATCATGACCCATAGACCTCACCAATGATGAATGAGCCAGTGTGCACCACTCAAGTAACCAGTCGCCCAACCCACATGCTGTCCCATGAAGGCCCAAGATATGTCATCGTTTCTTTGTTTTTTTAAACTAAAAAACAAGGATTTTAATGAATATAACAACATGAATTATCACTACCATATGCTTACTCTTATGCATAGTTACAGAACAATAAAAGTAAATTCTTAATAACTCAAATAAATCATCGTTCCCATTAACTTCATCTGTAGGTTAAATAACATTTGATTATGGATCCATGACTAAACTAAACTTAGTTTTTATTCAAAAAATCGCATACAAAATTTTTATCTTCATATAATTTTTACATAATTGCAATGAAAAATATGTTGCATAAGCAAGAAAAGGAGCAATATTGATCATAATAAAAATAAAAAACAAACAAACAAAAAACTTCATGTAACTTAAAGATCCTGGGAAAGGGTTTTTGTTTGAACTATTATGTCTTCTTTTATGTTGCTTTGTGAAATGTTATTAAAGAACAGCACATCATGTATTTATATGATAGTATATAGGATGCCTTGCGAACAAAAAATACACTAAAAAGGACAATTTGTAATCAAATTGCTCCTCCAAATATCACTTGTTGAATCTTTGCCCGTGAAAATCACCACACACACACACACATCTTAGTTCATGTTATATCTGTACTGTTGCCCTTCTCATCGAATTGTTGGTTGCTGGCAGTAGAAAATAGCTATTTTAAATATGAAGGGATTAACTGAGAATGCCGGCTAAGATGATATCGCTCTTTTGGCATTTGGGCAAAATGGAGCAGGGGTTTAATTCTACCTAGAATTAGCCTTCAAGGATGGGGTGGATATATGATAAGAATTTCGGGCATTTGTCCCTCTAAATGTCATAAATAAAATAAAATAAAATGATTAAGTCATCACTTTGTATTAATACTCTTAAAAAATTTTCTATTTTTTTAGTTTCAAGGGGTATTAATACAAGAGGGTATAGAGTTAACTTAATTATACCTAAAATGGCTATTTAATTATTGATGCTGTCAAAAATATAGTTAAAGGGATAACATTGGAAAATGAAAATAAAATACGAGTTATCCATACAGTGATATTTGGAAGATAAATATGCAATAAACTATAATTATTGGTGTGTGTGGGTGCACGTGTATATTGGGACCATCTACTTGGGCCCCTGTGAGTGAATGATTGCGGGATATTGGCATAGTTTCTTTTCCAAAATATAGTTACATTACCTGTTTAAGCCACGACTTTCCCCAATATTGAGTCTATCGAAACCGGAGAGCCCGAGGGAATTGGATTGGTTTACGTCCTCGTAAACATCCACACTGTCGATAAGCCTCAACTCAAGCGAAGATATGAACGGAGTTCCGGACCCGGTCTTCACCAGACAAACTGAGAAATAATCGTCCTTCGCAACAGTAATGATCTCGACCGGATAGACGGAGAATGGATAGGTAATGTTCACCGTTTTCCAGTAATTGACGCCGAGATGAAGGTCAAACTGCAGCGGGCTACCTATGCTTGCACTGTCTTGACCGTCGTAGTTACTATACATGAAGAAAGCTATTATCAGGTACTTTTCACCCTGGTTCACTTGCTTTATGGTGTAACAATTCCGAACTCCATCTGGAAAGCTTCTGAGAGTCCCTAACTGTGGAAGGGAGTGGGGGATCAAATAACTATTGGGTATTTCGTAGTTTATCCCGGTGTCTATGAATTGGGTATCGGGTTGGTACACGATCCCGGTAATGTTATCTGTGATGCTACCGCCCGCATCCATTCCACAGTCAATACTGACAAAGCCTGCACGAGCTTTGATGGTCACCATCAAGTAACCAAGTTACAAGAGCGGTCTACTTGCTTCCGTTGCATTAGATCATATTCCTTAATTCAACGAAATTTTAATGTCTTATTTCGGCGATAAAAACCGATTTGGACTGCCTGCAGAACCCTTTTTTTTTATTATTTTTTTGAGATGAATGGATGTGTTTGGAATAGGAATAAGAAAGTTGTATTAAGAAAGTGTTATTGCATATTGGGGTGGTTATTGCTACGGCGGCGGCTGCTGCTGCAGCTGCTTCTTCTTCTTCTTTTGAGATGGAGGGATGTGTTTGGAATAGGAATAAGAAAGTTGCATTAAAAAGTGCTATTGCATATCGGGGTGGTTATTACTATATATATATATATATATATATATATATATATATATATATATATAATGAATTCAAGTTCAGATTAGATTAGGTTACTCAATATCTATATTCCCACTGCTAAGTTGAGTACAAGCTGCCAATTTCATTGGTAAATATAATAAAATAAGAATAATAAATTATTCTTTTGAAAGATAAAAAAGGAAGAAGGGAAGAAGAAGTCAAGCAGGTCCAAATAGTCCAAGCCCTTGGAACTAAGCTTAAAATGAAAATGCAATCACTAAGGAAAAAAGCCCAATCTTTTCAGAAATACTCCCCCTCCACTTGAAATTGCTGGCCTGCTGCTCATCAAGGTGGACGAAATCAATTTAAGGAGACAGGAGAGAGCAGGACTTTGAGGCTGTTCGCATTTTTGTGCATATACCCTTTGGCTTTGAGAATGTTAGAGATGTAGACCATGGGAGTTAAGGCTATAAATGGGAGAGGTTGACCTATGACTTGATCCAATCCAATCTATTTAGATCTGATTCAACTCGCATTAAAAGGCCTATGAGCCGAATCGAGTTCTAAAATTAGATCCGTTACATTTTTTCAACTGAGTCTAGATTTACTAAATTCGAATCCAATCTGATCCGTTTGATTTTATAAGTTGATTTGGATCTTATGCTCAATGATTTGACCCAACCTAATCCCAACTTAGTATTGGACCTAGCTTCCATATTTCCATCCTTTATCATTGCCTCCTCCTTGATCTTGAAAAAAGTGACCAAATAAAGGTCTGAAAGTAATAAAATGTTATTGCTCTCTCGGTATTTCATCTTAATACCTTAGTAAATCTATTCAATCAATCAATAGTAATGACTTATTCTCTACAAGCCCCCTATCAATCATCTTCAAAAAGCTTTTGATGAGTCTCAAATTTATTAAATTTTATAGCATCTTTGCCCTTCCAATTGACGGACATCGAGTTGCATATAGTGAAATTCTCACAACTAAGTAATTGTTAATAATTATTTTGAGAACAACAACTCATAGGCAAAATGATCTCAAAGTTCTCAAAAGTTTTCAGATAATCAAAGTGACAAAGATGGCTAGATGCTTGCTTTCGCTTCCTAGCTTGGACAGAGCTCAACTATATTTGATTGAACTACTATACGAATATTATGAAGAAAAAAAATGTGACTAATTATAGCAGTATTGTCAGCTTTTCAATATTAAAATATAAAACTTTTATCACATGATTTCCATCTTCATGTGGCTTCAGCAATAAATCTACGGTAAAAGTTGCAAATTAAACTTGGATACGGGAAGTGAGAGAGAAGGCATTTAGTAAAGAATCTTCTTCCAATTAAACAAAAAAATCAGAAAAGAGAAAAAATAAAGTTCGATGAAAAAAAATAAATGAGATTATAAATCATTAATATGGTTAAAAAATAAGCACAATAATATTTTGGAATTATAAACTCAGATCCAAATCAAATTCAGACTTTTCGAGTTGAGACTGGATTATATATAGATTCGATCCGATCTAACATGAATGATCCATTAGAACAAAGTTTTTATCCATGAAATAGATTCGACTCCATCCAATCCAATCTTCTATTGGATTGGATCTGGATCTAATATTAAGATCTGATTAAAAAATCAGATCGAATCGAGATCATTTATAATTTATTCCAATCAATCCATTTGCACCTCTAAAAGGAGTAGAATATTATTCTATCCAAAAAATATATATATATTGGGCAGAAATGTATTGGCTGGGTTGACTTCAAAAGAAACGGCAACGAGTCAGCCAGTATGGTTGTGTGAGTACAGAAGAAATGACAATGATGGCTGGCAGCTAATATAGAAATTGGTCCGGTACATGGCCAGTTTCCAATGATCTTTTGGTTGTTCTGATAAGCTACTGATTTGTCAAGATCATTATAAAGATGTGGCTTCCGTGGGCATGATTAGAAGTAATCACATCCTATTCGGTCTACACCAATATAACCGTATATCATGCCAATAAATTTATCTCATCCGTCCAAGCCAATCACCATGATTAGCATTCGACGATGAAGCCCACAAAAAAATGACAATGTTATTGAGTGTAGAATATAATTTCTATCTTAAAGATGGACTGCTCTCTTTCATTCCTGCGATGTATCATATATTATGTTAAAAAATATATAAATATATTATTAAGATAATTAATAAAAATTATTTATCTTCGAGATAAATGATATAGTATCTATTCATAATAATATAGAGCTTTATGGTGCATAAATCACATCGTATAGGATCCAAAATTTAAATTCTTTATCCAGATGTTGGAAGGGATAGGCTTCCCCTGCTATTTTTGAATTTGCTTCTATTTAGACTGTTTTGCATATTTTTTCTCTTTTTTTTTTTTGATAAATTGGATGCCTTAAATTAAACAAGAATGGATATATCTGTGGGAATTTGAAAGGAAAATCCAAAAAAATCTTTTTTATATGAAGAAACCCATCCTTTTCTTAAAACAAATTATCTTTATTAATTTTTTAAAACTTGAAGAAAGTCATGGACACGTAGTTTTTCTTCATATTTTGTCTTAGTTATCTATAGCTGCTGTAGCTGTTGTTTTTTCTTTCATACACTTCACTGTAAATTTCTGTTTTTTAAGGAACAAAGGCCAGGTGGTACTTACCTCCCTTACTCCAAACAAAATTTAAAAAAAAAAAAGAAAACATTTTTTTTTCATACGAAATATTTTTTTATCAGATATTTAAAAAAAAGAAAAATCAGGGAAGTACTTTAACAAATGCAGTATAAGCTGTTGCAAAGGAAAACAAAAATCCTTCTCCTTTGAGAAAAACATTTCTCAAAGATTAGAGCCAATCTTCTATGTTGCCCTTGGTGTCTGGAAACCTGGGGAGCTTAGGAAAGATCAACTGACCTAAGGTCCGGTTCATCTCAAACGCGGAAGCTATCTCGTGGCCTAGTGACCCACGCCAAGGCTTAGCAAAGAACTCTATTGTCCCTTGTTTTTTCCATGCGTTTGACTTGGATAATTTTGCGTTATTTCCTTGAATGATATATAGATATTTAGCGACACCCACACCTTATTCTTAAAATAAAGAATAGTATACTGCAGTTGCCAAAAGAATTTTTAATTTTCTTTCAAGATAACTTTGAAAAAAGATTTTATTATGGCTAAACCACTTCTTTATTTGTTCTCATCTCACCTTGCACAAAGCTATCTTGTGATAACCATCCATCTTTTAATGATGGCCATTATTTACCATACAGCACTCGATGATGTAAACCATGCACCATAGATGATTTGTGCCCGACATGAATAGAAAGCTAAAACTATAGCTGTTGCGGACAAGAGCTCGACCCGTCACGTGAGGTATTGTCCGCTCTGTCTCATGAGTCTCACAATTTTGTCTTTTAAAAGACGTCGTGAGACTATTGGTGCCTCTACATTATTAGAACCACAACAGAGTCCCCAGTCAAGAAAAACTCCGATGTGTACAATTCGAGAAGCCCAGTCAAAAGAAACTTTATTAGAACCACAACAGAGGTTTTTCGATGTGTATAGTTCGAGAAGTCCAGTCAAGAAAAATTTTATTAGAATCACAACAGAGTCCCTCCGTCAAAAAAAACTTCAATATGTACAGTTCGAGAAGTCCAAAAGAAACTTCGATATGAGACTATTGTTGTCCTTCACGTTATTAGAACCACAATACTAGCCATTATATATTACTTTACGTCCAACTCCGTATAGGTTAGACCGCCATGCTTAACCTGTAACCATACTAGCATCATATGCCAAACCTTTGATCTCTAAAAAGCTTGGTTTACGACAAGAATGTGAAGACCCAGCAGTTCTGCTCAAGAGAAAAACCGAGAAGGATAAGATTTCACAAAGATTAGGACTGTAGTATATATCCATACCTTCTTGGCCATTAATAACCCCAAATGCTGTTGCCGCTGAGAAACCTATTTGAATGAGGATTCCCATCATCTCCCTCGGTGAACGGAGGTATTCCGCGATGGCGGGGTTCTCCGAAGCAACTGGCTTATTTAATGTATTTATGTCGGTCTAGCAGCACAACTATAATTATATGCTAATGTGGGACCCACGCTACGTGGTGGGGCTATTTAAAATGCGAAGAAGAATGCACATCACGAAATTTTTTATCAATTAAAAAAAAGGCCGGGTATATTCTAGTTTCAGAAATATTAATTTTTCTTGGGCGTTGTTTATTCACACTGAAAAAAAAAAGAAATACTATATTAATTAGTTACAAAATTACCAGTATATTACCAAGGCTTTTGTTAAATTAAATTATCTAGTGTGGAGCATTTTTACGGGGATACTGACGGTGATTCTGGAACAGAAAATATAAATTTATTTTTCTAAAAAATAGATGATGAAATATTTATAATAAAAATTTTATATCGAACTATGCTGGGTGTTATCTTTGCGGGAGTGATCTCTTGAAAAAGTTCTTGATGCTTATCTAAAAAAAAAAAAAAATTCTTGTCCGGGAGAAATAATTAACCTTTTTTTTAGAATCTATTATGGAAATAATTCGGCACAAGAGGTTTGACGTATAAATTAGGAACAATAAATTAAAAAATATATATGCATCATTATTAAGCAATCCATACAATGGTAATATCTTCAACCAAAAAATCAAAATATGGAACAGTAAAATAGATTTGTCAATTAATTGATAAATTTCAATTAAATTTATATCTCTAACCAAGAATTTGCACAGAGAACGTTCGCATTAGCGTATTTTTCCCAAAGAAAAGTCAACTTACAAAAGGATTATTTTAAAAAAATTACTGGTCAATAAAATGGACTTAATAAAAAATTTATAAAATTATAAAAATATCTTCTCAATCTCAATATAATTTTATTTATACTGTTTATATTTTAAAGCATAATAAATAAACCTATCTATTTAACGAACCAATATAGCCTCAATGTTCACTCAAATGTTGGTGCCATTGGCTTGCCATTACGAAGGAAGAAAATGCCTATCCCTCATTTGAAATAGATTTAAATAGTAATTCTTCCAATTTTGAGGGTTACTCATTCTGCATCCATTGCTTTCAATATTCTTTCTCCGATGAAATTTTGGTGATGACCATCATTCCATCCTCCACGAGCGTGACAGCCTCTCAAGAACTCTATTTCCCTCCATCGCGGCAGTGAAGCACTATCTTTTCTCTTTTAGTCGATAATGCTTCTTTTCCTAGAATTTATTTTATAAAATCATGATTTTAATAAATATTATATTTTTATTTATCTCTTTAATGGCTGATCTAAACTTAAGACATCGTAACCATAGATTTTGGAATGTTCTTTAGATTTTTTCTTACACGATGGTATCATATTTTAATTTTTATTATTTATATATAATATTCACTATATATATATATATTACGGTCCATTACAAGAAAAATATATTTTTATGATAAAATTATTTACGATAAAAATATTTTTTTACCAATAACGATATTTATGATAAAAAAAATATTCATTACAAATAATTTAATATTTATTATGAAAATAATTTTTCATCATAAATAGTTGCGTATCAGCGATGAAAATTTTTTTTATTATAAATATAAATTATTTATGATGAATATTTTTATCGTAAATAATATTTTATTTATTTTAATTTTTAATGTTCAAATATTAACGATGAAAATATTTTTATTGTAAATAATTTAAGTATTTATAATAGAAAACTGTTTTTCTCGCTAATAAGATTACTTTCAATGCAAATATTATCGTTGTCAATATTTGAAAAAAATAAAAAATTTAAAAATTATAGATTATTTGTGACAAAAATATTCCATCATAAATAATAAAATATTTGAGATGATAAAAATATTCATCATAAATACAAGATTATTTACGATGAAAATATTTTTATCGTCAATAGTTAAAAAATTAAAAATTTAAAAAAAAAATTAAAAATTATTTATTATTTATGATGAAAATTTTTCATCATTAAAATATTTTCATCATCAATATTTAAAAAATTTAAAAATTTTAAAAAAATTAAAAGTTGCTTATTATTTATGTTAAAATTTTTTTATCGTAAATAATTAAGTATTTACGATGAAAAATAGATTTGCATCGTAAATACTTAACTATTTACGAATGAAAATATTTTCATCGTCAATAGTTAAAAAAAATTAAAAATTAAAAAAAATCAAAAATTACTTATTATTTACGATAAAAATTTTTCATCATAAATAATTAAGTATTTACGATAAAAAAAATTTACATCATAAATACTTAATTATTTATGATGAAAATATTTTCATCATCATTATTTAAAAAATTAAAAATTTAAAAAATTAAAAGTTACTTATTATTTGCAATGAAATTTTTCATCATAAATAATTAAGTATTTATAATGAAAAGTAGATTTGCATCCTAAATACCTAACTAATTACGATGAAAATATTTTTGTCACCAATAGTTAAAAAATTAAAAATTTAAAAAAATTAAAAATTACTTATTATTTATGATGAAAATTTTTCATCATAAATAAATAAGTATTTATGATGAAAAAAATTTACATCATAAATACTTAATTGTTTACGACGAAAATATTATCGTCGTCAATATTTAAAAAAATTAAAAGTTGCTTATTATTTATGATAAAATTTTTCTATCATAAATAATTAATTGTTTATGATGAAAAATAGATTTACGTCATAAATACTTAACTATTTACAATGAAAATATTTCATCACCAATAGTTAAAAAATTAAAAATTTAACAAAATTAAAAATTACTTATTATTTATGATGAAAATTTTTTATCATAAATAATTAAGTGTTTGTGATGAAAAAAATTTGCATCATAAATACATAATTGTTTACGATGAAAATATTTTCATCACTAATATTTAAAAAAATAAAAATTTAAAAAATAAAAAATTACTTATTATTTATGATAAATTTTTTTTATCATAAATAAATAAGTATTTACGATGAAAAAATTTTTTACATCATAAATACTATTATTTACGATGAAAAAATTTTATCGCCAATATTTAAAAAAATCAAAAGTTTCTTATTATTTATAATAAAAAATAGATTTGCATCGTAAATACTTAATTATTTATGATAAAAATATTTTCATCATCAATATATCATAAAATTTATTTTTCTGATATTATGTAAGGTAACTGTATCTATTTTTTGTAGCGGCTATATACATCTTTTATCCTTTTACATGGTAAAGAAGTAAATATGAGTTATGATTCAGACCAAACTTTTTGTATGAAAAAATTATGTGAAAGTAGGTGATATTCGTGGATTAGAATAAATAAATTTTTTTGAATGAAATGAGCTATACATTTATTTGCAATGTAAAATTTATCTATTCATCATTGTCACTATTACTAGTGATATTAATGAATCTTTCTGGTGGAGTATCTATCTTAAGCTGTATAAAAAGAACCTCTTTAAATACAGAAACCATATAGTTAAATAGCACATTCTAGCATGGCTTCCACGATCTCGAAAGGTATCGCACTTTCTACATCGATCGATGCTTAAATATATTTATATAGGAGTTCCAATCATGAGAAAATAAACAATACGAGCACTCATCTTCCTAGCAATGTAAAGCATAAATATAAGCTTGTGCTTTATAACATAACTTGTACTACCTATAGATCTGCTTTGATTCTGATGAATCGCTAGATCTTTAATGCTCACACAATTTTTCTTGAATTTCTCAAGCTCAATCCTTACATACATGTAATATATGAGCTTCTAGACCTTTAACTTTCTATCCTTATTCTATCCTTCAAATCTCAATCTTGATAGATTTTTCTCGCAATCTCAGAATCACCGCAATATTCTCATACTTTGATTTTCGAAAAGAGGACTCCAAGAAAAAAAATGAGCTCTTTGAAGATCGAAGACCTCAAAACTATTGATATCTTATAGTGCGTATTCTACTATAGAAGCCGAAGAACTATTCTTATAACAATTATTAGCGATGTAAATTAAATTTTTCATCGTAATTATATTTTTTATGTACATAATTTTTTTTGAAAAAAACTTTTTTGAAGAAAAAATAGTAAATTAACTATTTATACAAAAAAAAATTGATTAATAGAAAATTAATTTTCTTGATAAAAATATTTTAAAAAATTTTTTAGATCAAAAATTTTTTAGATTAAATAAAATTGATTTTATTTTTCATCATGAATATTTTTTTAATGTCATTTTTTTGTTAAATTTTTTGGATGGAAAATTTTTTTGGTGAAAAAATTTAAAATTAATTTTTTATGAAATTATTATTGAAAAAAAAAATTTAGACTGAAAAATTTGGGAGGCAAAATTTTTTTTAATTATTAGCGATGTAAACCAAATTTTCATCACAAATAGTCTTTAAATTTTTTTAAAATTTTTTTAGAAAAGTTTATTTGTGATGTAAATTTATTTTTTATCGAAAACTATATTTTAAAAATATTATTTTAATCAATTTTTGGGATGAAAAAAATTTGTTAATGAAAAAAATTATTAGCGATGAAAAGGGATTTTCATCAAAAAATTATTTTAAAAATATATTTTTTTTTATTTTTTAACGAAAAATTGTTAGAGAAAATGAAAAATTTTTTGGATGGTATTTATTAGTGATGAAAAATTAAAAATTAATTTTCTATCGCTAATAGTCTTATTAACGATGTTCCATCGTCAATAATTCATTTCATGAATTTTTTGGATAAAATTCTTTTAGAGAAAAAAAAATTTAATGAAAATTTTTTTGACGGGACTTATTAGCAATAGAAATTATTTTTCATCACTAATAATGGTATTAGCGATGAAAATTTTTGTTGTTAATAATTTTGCATTAATTGGACGTCAATTCGACATCCCTTCATACGAAACCCTCTTCCTCCCTCCTCCCTCTCCGAGCTCTCCCCTTTCCCCTCTCTTCTCTCCCCTCTCCAAGCTCTCCCCCTCTCCCCTCTCCGAGCTCTCCGATCGAGCTCTCCCCTCTCCCTTTCCGAGCTCTCCCCCCTCTCTTCCCATCGGTGAGCGCGTCTCCACCATCGCCATCGCCATTGCCGTCCGTCAAAGGTAAGGGTTCTTCCCACTCTTTTTTTTTGGTTGATCGGGCTACCGGG
Organism: Elaeis guineensis; assembly: GCF_000442705.2. Classification (NCBI taxonomy): domain Eukaryota; kingdom Viridiplantae; phylum Streptophyta; class Magnoliopsida; order Arecales; family Arecaceae; genus Elaeis; species Elaeis guineensis. The sequence goes on along the minus strand of NC_025993.2, from coordinate 27,738,701 downwards.
AGGTGGAGGGGGTTGCGGGGGTGGAGGTGGGCGGTCGGGGGCGACATGAGAGCTAGGGGTTTGGGAGGCGAAGGGGGTTGCTGGGGTGGGGGTGGGCGGCCAGGAGCGACACGAGGGCAAGAAGGGGGTCGAGGGGCGGCCGGGGGCGACATCGGGGAGGGGAGGGAGCCGTGGGCAGTCAGAGACGACACGGGGGTGAGCAGGGGGTCAGCCGGTGGAGAGGGTTGCAGGGGTGGGGGTGGGCGGTCAGGGGCAACACGAGGGTGGGAATGGGTCGGGGGGCGGCCGGGGGTGAGGAGGGGGCCGTGGGCGGTCGGGGGTGACATGAGGGCGGGGAGAGGGTCGGCCGATGGAGGAGGTTGCAGGGGTGGGGGTGGGCGGCTAGGGGCGACACGAGGGCGGGGATGGGGTTGAGGGAAGGCCGAGGTCGACATGGGGGCGGGGAGGGGGCCATGGGTGGCCGGGGGCGACATGGGGCTAGGGAGGGAGTCAGTCGGGGAAGGAGGAAGGTCAGCCAGGGAGGGAGGAAGGGAAAAGAGAAATGAGGAGGAAAAAAAAAAGTGAAAAAAATAAAAAATTAATCAAATATTTTATATATAGTCTTTATTCCAATTATTCCATAGTCCAGTAATAAGGTATTGTGGTCCCTCTGAGTGTGTATGTTGTGGCTCTATTTTTGTTGTGTATGTGTATAAAAGATGGATTTTGGACTCATATGGTTCCTTATAAGTATTTTTTTTGAATCCGTGAATTTTTGAATCCGTGACTCTTTATTGTGGTCCCACTGTGTACTTATATTGTACCCTTTTTATTGCACAAAAAAAATATTCAAACATGTTGAGATTTAATTTTTTAAATATAGTCTGATATTTTTGACATTTAAAATATACAATGCATAGTGAATATAATTGTTTAACCACTTTTTGGACTGATGTTCAGTGCTTTTTGGACTGATGTTTCACTTTCTTAAGCACTGCTTTTCGACTGTTGTTTGAGTTTGTGAACATCGAAAGCATCAAAGTTCTATTTGGACTTATATTTTTAGTTTATTAAGTAATGTTTTTCTAATGCCTGATAACTTTTTCAGTTTTTTCAACAGAAAGTTGAACTTATGAATAATGAATTTCATATATCACTTATTCGTTATTGCAGGGATGGACTCTAGATTTTTTCATTGTACAGATCCATTATGGTGGATCAATCAAGTACCATGCAAGCTATCGCTATAGTGGGGGATATATTAGATACTTTGATAACTGTAACCCATATATATTATCATAGAGTTAGCAGATATGCTGGCAGTTAAGGTATACAAATTAGACCCACATTTATTACCTCATGCTTGGATGAGCATTTGAAAATGTTTTGAGGAAAGTAAGATGTGATGCAGATATTTTTGAGATGTTAGCTTCCATAAGAGGGACTGATATGGTGTAAGTATATATAGAGTATCGGGAGCATGTAGCTACTTGTGCCATTGCTGGTGCCACTCAAGAAGCCATTCTAGCTTTTGCAAAGATGTATCCAATTACTATATCTCCTCCAGCAATTATAGAGATACCTTCTCAAGGAGATAATGAAAGTTAGTTGGTGGATGTCCTGATCACTATTGCAAAGATGCCTACTATCAAAGATGTTGCTGCATCCATACCAAAGATCCAAATCAAGAGAGTCACAGTAAAAAAATTTGTTGGTGGAAGAAGACCATATGTATTTGGAAAGTCTAAAGTTGATGAAAAAATGAAAGATTGCGGGTGTCACTTTGAAGCTTATACTTAGCAGTGGCAGTAGTAGTAATGCATCACTTAGTTAGCTAAGTGATTCGAATGACGATGATCTATTTGATAAGTATGTAGACAGAGATATTATTGATAAGGAGTTGAGATCTCAGACACAGCATTCTCCTCTTCATGGAGGTACTGATTTTTTTGGAGAGAAGCAGTCCAGTGATAAGGAACTAGAGAGTAGTAACAGTTCTCATTTTTGTAGCTTGGGCAGTGATTGTGATTCAGATGCTGAAGTTTGAGATTTTGATTATCCTGAATTCAATAAAGTCACAAATATTGAAAGAACTATCAAACTTTTGGTTAGAATAAAATTTAGCAATTGCAGATAGTTTAGGAAGATACTGTTGCTTTATAGCATACAGAAGGATTTTGATTTTGTATATAAGAAATTTACCACTATATACAAGTAGGGATGTGGGTAGAGGATTTATACTTCACCACTACAAAGGGAGAGCACTTATCAAATAAAGACACCAGCCCCATAATTAAGAAAATTCATGATATTCTCTTTCTTTCTTGTTTTTATAACATACTTTTTTTATATATATATTACATAGTTAGATGATACATACTGTTGGGTATAAAATACCCACAGCCGAAGTCCTCAGCGGAAGCGGCTGCAAGCAGACTTCGTCCAGACTCCTACGGGAGCCGAACTTCACCATTAACTTTGATTGCAGGGAGACTCCGCCCGGACTCCTACGGGAGCCGGGCTTCGTCCTCAACTCCAACTGCTACAAGCAGACTTCGTCCGGACTCCTACGGGAGCCGGACTCCGCCGACAACGTCAACCGCAAGCGGACTCCGCCCGGACTCCTATGGGAGCCTGACTCCATCCTCAACTCCAATCGCTGGTAAGCCCCCGTCCGGACTCCTACGGGAGCCGGACCTCTCCTTTGACTTTAATTGCAGGGAAACTCCGCCCGGACTCCTACGGGAGTCGGGCTTCGTCCTCAACTCCAACAGCTGCAAGCAGCCTTCGTCCGGACTCCTACGGGAGCCGGACTCCGCCGACAACGTCAACCGCAAGCGGATCCCGTCCGGACTCCTACGGGAGTCGGGCTTCGTCCTCAACTCCAACCGCTACAAGCAGACTTCGTCCGGACTCCTACGGGAGCCGGACTCCGCCGACAACTTCGACCTCAAGTGGACTCCGCCCGGACTCCTACGGGAGCCGGGCTCCGTCCTCAGCGTCAACTGCTGGTAAGCCCCGCCCGGACTCCTACGGGAGCCGGACTTCACCTTTAACTTTGATTGCAGGGAGACTCCGCCCGGACTCCTACGGGAGCCGGGCTTCATCCTCAACTCCAACCGCTACAAGCAGACTTCGTCCGGACTCCTACGGGAGCCGGACTCCGCCGACAACGTCAACCGCAAGCGGACTCCGCCCGGACTCCTACGGGAGTCGGACTCCATCCTCAACTCCAATCACTGGTAAGCCTCCGTCCGGACTCCTACGGGAGCCGGACCTCTCCTTTGACTTTAATTGCAGGGAAACTCCACCCGGACTCCTACGGGAGCCGGGCTTCATCCTCAACTCCAACAGCTGCAAGCAGCCTTCGTCCGAACTCCTACGGGAGCCGGACTCCGCCGACAACGTCAACCGCAAGCGGACTCCGCCCGGACTCCTACGGGAGCTGGACTCCATCCTCAACTCCAATCGCTAGTAAGCCCCCGTCCGGACTCCTATGGGAGCCGGACCTCTCCTTTGACTTTCATTGCAGGGAGACTACACCCGGACTCCTACGGGAGCCGGGCTTCGTCCTCAACTCCAACAGCTGCAAGCAGCCTTCGTCCGGACTCCTACGGGAGCCGGACTCCACCGACAACGTCAACCGCAAGCGGACCCCGTCCGGACTCCTACGGGAGCCGGACTCCATCCTCAACTCCGACGTCTACAGACAGACTGTGTCCGGACTCCGTCCGGACTCCTACGGGGGTCGGACTCCGCCAACAACTACAACCTCAAGTGGACTCCGCCCGGACTCCTACGGGAGCCGGGCTCCGTCCACAACGTCAGCTGCTGGTAAGCCATGTCCGGACTCCTACGGGAGCCGGACTCTGTATCTGATTTTGATTGCAGGGGATTCACCCAGACTCCCACGGGAGCCGGGCTCCACCCACGACCCCAATCGCAAGGAGGACTCCGCCCAGACCCCTGCGGGGGCCGGACTCCGACCGCTGCCAAGCTTCAGCCAGCAGATCTGCACTCCCAGGCCATAATCACAGCCACGATCCTGCTCCACTTCCTGCAGCGGGCTCCGCACAGCTCCATCACTCCCTGACAGGCCGCAGTAACGGTCGCAACACTGCTCCACTCCCTACGACGGATCCCACACCCACGCGGCTCCATTACTACCTGACAGGCCACGATAAACGGTCGCGATCCTGCTCCACCTCCTGCAACGGATATCGCACGATTCTCCCATCCGCTGGCAAGATGCGACAACATCCGCGCCCCACTTCCCACGGCAGATTCCACGTGGCACGCCCCAGTGATGGCCACGAGTCTACTCCACTACTCTTCGCAGTAGATTCCTCCTGACTATGGGCAGCCCACTACCAGGCGGTTACAAACGTCGCCATCAATCCGTTACCTCCTCCGCCTATAAAAAGGGGGACCCAGATACGTTATTCTATAAGCTCATTTCTTATCTCAAAACTCTGCTAAATTCTCCGTTCGAGCACTCCATTCTTATGGAGGCAGAGAACTAACTTGAGCGTCGGAGGGTCTTGCCGGAGCAACCCCACCTCCGGTTTAGACTTTCTTTGCAAGTCCCGGTGGCGACCGCGGCTTCTCCAACTCCAGCTTCTCTGGTGCAAGTAGATTTTTGCACCAACAGGATTGGCGCTAGAGGAAGGGGCTGTGCCTTCACAGTACTCTTGTTCTTAAAGGAGCGCTCAACGGATCCGCTTTCGGCCATCTTTTCCGGCACCCACTCCTCCTTCCCTCATCTGATGCCTTCTCACGAGGTCTTTGCACAACTGCCTCCGGCTATGGTCATCGATGAGGAGTGGTCGGGTGACCGGCCTCTGTCGGGTTCCGTCAATACCGTCTCGGGGGAATCCCGGCGGGAGGCAACCAACGTACCAGCCGCATCCCCCAAGTGGCAAAAAGTTGAAGAACCCATAACCTTCACCGAAGAAGACACCCAGGGAGTCCAATTCCCTCATAACGACGCGGTCGTAGTTTCCTTGAACATAGCAAATTACGACGTCCGTCGCATTCTCGTCGACAACGGGAGTTCGGCCGACATCTTGTTCTACAACGCCTTTTCAAGAATGTCCACTCTTGGCGGTCATCTGAGACCGATTTGCTCCCCCTTGATAGGGTTTACCGGTGACACCATTCCGACGGAGGGAATGATAGCTCTGACTGTGACCGCGGGTCAGTATCCAAAGCAGTCCAGAGCTCTGGTGAATTTTCTGGTGGTAAAGGCGCCATCTGCCTACAATGCAATCCTTGGCCGACCCGGCCTCAATGCCCTCAGAGCTGTCGTTTCAACCTACCATTTGAAATCGAAGTTCCCCACCAACCAGGGGATCGGAGAGGTCCGGGGAGACCAAGCCCTGGCCAGACATTGCTACAACATCGCCTTGCAAAGAAGCGATCAAGCGGACCTCTGTCCGGTCGATGGATTGGATGCTCGCGATGACCTCACTGAAGAGAGGGGCGGTCCAGTCGAAGATCTAATACCAATCCCTTTGAATGATGGGAACACGGAGCATGTGGTGTTAATTGGCTCCAACCTGGGGGAGGAGGTGCGGACGCATCTTGTTGATTTCCTCCGAAGGAATGCGGACGTTTTCGCGTGGGTCCCGGCGGATATGCCGGGGATCGACACAGAAGTCATGGAGCATCATCTGGCAGTCGACCCGAAATATCGGCCGACAAAAGAAAAAATCCGGAGTCATGCCCCGGAGAGGCAGAAGGCGATAGCCGAGGAAGTGGATAAGCTTCTCAAGGCCGGATTTATTAAGGAAGTCAATTATCCTGAGTGGATCTCCAATGTTGTTTTGGTCAAGAAAGCAAACGGCAAGTGGAGGATGTGTATAGACTTCAAAAAGCTGAATAAGGCTTGTCCAAAGGACAGCTACCCCCTTCCCAGGATCGACCAACTGGTGGACGCTACCTCAGGCCATGAGCTCCTCACTTTTATGGACGCGTTCTCCGGCTATAATCAGATTAGAATGGCTTCGGAAGATGAAGAAAAGACAGCTTTCATCACTAATCGCGGCCTTTACTGCTACAGGGTCATGCCATTCGGCCTCAAGAATACGGGCGCAACCTACCAATGGCTGGTGAACAAAATCTTCAAAGAGCAGATCGGCCGAAATATGGAGGTCTACGTGGACGATATGCTTGTAAAAAGCAGGTCTTCCAGAAATCATGTCGCCGACCTCGAGGAAACCTTTGACGCTCTTCGAAAGTATAGAATGAAACCAAATGCGCTTTTGGGGTAACCTCAGGAAAGTTCCTGGGCTTCATGGTGTCAGGGCGCGGGATTGAGGCCAATCCAGAAAAAATTCGCACCATCCAAGAGATGACCGCCCCAAGGTCGATCAAGGAGGTTCAGTGCCTCACAGGGAGGATAGCGGCTCTTAATCGCTTTGTCGCGAGGTCGGCCGAACGATGTTTGCCCTTCTTTCAAACCCTCAAGCAACCGAAGAACTTCTGTTGGACCTCTGAATGCCAACAGGCGTTTGAAGAATTAAAAAGCTACCTTAGCTCACCCCCGCTGCTGGCGAAGCCTGAACCTGGGGAGGAACTATTTCTGTACCTGGCGGTCTCTCCCACGGCCCTCGCAGCTGTCCTTGTCAAAGAAGAAATGAAAGTCCAGCGACCAGTCTACTACATTAGCCGCACATTGAGGGACGCCGAGACCAGGTACACCAAATTAGAAAAACTGACCTATGCCTTGTTGGTTGCAGCTCGAAGACTCCGACCTTACTTTCAAGGGCACACTGTGACGCTACTCACCGATCAACTGATCAAGGCGGTTTTGCACTGAGCTGATACCTCTGGAAGGATGGCAAAATGGGCGATCGAGCTCACGGAATTCGACATCAACTACAGACCTAGACCAGCAGTAAAGGCCCAAATATTGACAGATTTCATTGTAGAGTGCACCATCCCAGAGGAGGCCGAACTTGAGCAAAGTCGAAGGCCCGGTTCCTTTTAGACCGGATGGGGGGAGAGGCCTTACAACGCCCATATGTGCCCCCACAGCCCTGTTAGGGACAGGAGGAGAACCTCGCCCTAACTTGAGCAAAGTCGAAGGTCCGGTTCTTTTTAGACCGGATGGGGGGAGAGGCCTTACAACGCCCATATGTGCCCCTACAGCCCTGTTAGGGACAGGAGGAGAACCTCGCCCTAACTTGAGCAAAGTCGAAGGCCCGGTTTCTTTTAGACCGGATGGGGGGAGAGGCCTTACAACGCCCATATGTGCCCCCACAGCCCTGTTAGGAACAGGAGGAGAACCTCGCCCTAACTTGAGCAAAGTCGAAGGTCCGGTTCCTTTTAGACCGGATGGGGGGAGAGGCCTTACAACGCCCATATGTGCCCCCACAGCCCTGTTAGGGACAGGAGGAGAACCTCGCCCTAACTTGAGCAAAGTCGAAGGCCCGGTTCCTTTTAGACCGAATGGGGGGAGAGGCCTTACAACGCCCATATGTGCCCCCACAGCCCTGTTAGGGACAGGAGGAGAACCTCGCCCTAACTTGAGAAAAGCCGAAGGCCCGGTTCCTTTTAGACCGGATAAGGGGAGAGGCCCTGCAATGCCCATATGCGCCCCCCAGGAGGAAAACCTTGCCCTAGCTTAGCAACTCCGACCGGTAGTAAACCCAGCCCGGACTCCTACGAGAGCCGGGCTCCATCGCCGACATCAACTACAGGACAACCCCGCCCAGACTCCTACGGGAGCCGGGCTCCGCTGACAATAGCAACTGCCAATAAGCCTTGTTCGGACTCCTGCGGGAGCCAAGCTTTGCCTGTGACTTTGATTGCAGGAAGACTTCGCCCTGACTCCTACGGGAGCCGGGCTCTATCCACGACACCAAGGAAGGCTTCGCCCGGACTCCTACGAGAGCCGGGCTCCGTCCACAACTCCAACTTCCAGAGGGATTCTCCGTCCAGACTTTCGCGGGAGCCGAACTTAGCTTCGACTTCAGCAGAGAAAAACTCCAAGCACAAAAGGAAGGCAATGGATCGCAACAGCGATGATTGGAAAGCTAACAGCGCACGAGGGCAACGGAAGCTCGGATCTCCGAATTCAAGCCCCAGGAGGGACCCCGAGCCCGAATGGCCCCGAGCGAACCTGCAGCCGTTAACGGAATGGCAACTGGGTATCTTCGAACAGCGTAAAAGTCAAAAAGGAGCTCGGCAAATAACAACCCTATGCGAATAAAAGAGGTCGTCGATGACCTTGGGACGACGTGAAAAAGAAAAGAAGAAAAGAAGGATGAAAGAGGAAAGGAAAATGAAGAAGTTCGACAGACAACTATTCAATGCAAGATGCAGACAAGGTAACCAAATCTTCTTTTCATTTAACAAGATATACGTTACAAGACCCGGTGGGTCAAGAAAAAGATATACATCATCGCAAGCCTCGCAAGCACGGCTTGGAAGGGGTATACCGAAGGCCGCTCCGAGCTGCAAACTCCTCTTCCCATCTCTGTCCTCAGCCGCGTCCTCCAGTGCGTGTAACGGACCTATCAGCTCTCGCTCCACCTCGCTTCGCTCCATCTCCGAAATCCCGACCCTAGGGGGAAAAGGGTGGGATAAATCCCCGGGGGCGGTAAGGGCAACGGCGGCAGTGGCGAAGACCTGTTTCAAGAAGAACCAGAGTCACCTTGGAGGCAGCGGTGATGCCAGAGATACACTCCATCTCCGAATGCTCCACGACAGCCGCCACCCAAAATGCTCCGGCAAGGTCGGCATGCGCTACTTCCACCGTCCCCGCAACAAGTTCCACTGCCCCACCGTCGACGCCGACCGCTTCTGGTCCCTCGGCCCCGACGGTATCAAGGATCCCGCCACAGCTTGTGACGACAGCTCTGCCCTCTTGACCGGTATCACCCCGCCTTGCTGCTCCAAAATTCTCGGGCAGAATAACTTCACCGGCTGCCCCCATTAGTAAACCCCTGTTGTTGAAGGAATTCTTCCTTGATCCCCCTTTAAAACGACGGAGATTCTCACCGGCCGCCGTTCTCCTCCTCTCCTTCCTCCAAGCCCTAAACATCCCTTCAAGAATGGCCTCCGGGGTAGAGGACATGGCGTGGGAACCCTCAGTGAAGAATTGGGGGGCTGAAGAAGGCAAGGACTGGCGTGAAGGGAGTAGCTGAGTAGCTAAGCTCTCGGGCAAAAGAAAGGTACCGTCCTATCGGCAGGATGAAGCCACGAAGGGAGATTAGGGGGTTTAAATAGCTGACGGATCCTAGCGCAGTTATGGCGGCGGGTGTTCCTGGGCCAACTGGTGCGTGCCACGTGTCCCACGTGTCCCCCTCATCGCTATCGAGGGTTGACCGTTCACAAATTTTCATAGCACAACGCTTGGGATCGTGTTCCGATGGAGGTTCCGAAAAGACTCTTCAGGTCACCTTCGCCGGAAAATAGGCTCTGACGTGCACACATTTAATGCCAAAATATCTGGGGGCGGCGGTGCGCAGGATTCGAAGGGACGGCTTCGGCTGTGCCCATCTCTCTCTGTACTTCCCTCGTTTGAAATTCAAACTCGGAAGTAGGGGGACTGGTGTTGGGTATAAAATACCCACAGCCGAAGTCCTCAGCGGAAGCGGCTGCAAGCAGACTTCGTCCAGACTCCTACGGGAGCCGGACTTCACCTTTAACTTTGATTGTAGGGAGACTCCGCCCGGACTCCTACGGGAGTCGGGCTTCATCCTCAACTCCAACCGCTACAAGCAGACTTCGTCCGGACTCCTACGGGAGCCGGACTCCGCCGACAACGTCAACCGCAAGCGGACTCCGCCCGGATTCCTACAGGAGCCGGACTCCATCCTCAACTCCAATCGCTGGTAAGCCCCCGTCCGGACTCCTACGGGAGCCGGACCTCTCCTTTGACTTTAATTGCAGGGAAACTCCGCCCGGACTCCTACGGGAGCCGGGCTTCGTCCTCAACTCCAACAGCTGCAAGCAGCCTTCGTCCGGACTCCTACGGGAGCCGGACTCCGCCGACAACGTCAACCGCAAGCGGACCCCGTCCGGACTCCTACGGGAGCCGGGCTTCGTCCTCAACTCCAACCGCTACAAGCAGACTTCGTCCGGACTCCTACGGGAGCCGGACTCCACCGACAACTTCGACCTCAAGTGGACTCCGCCCGGACTCCTACGGGAGCCGGGCTCCGTCCTCAGCGTCAACTGCTGGTAAGCCCCGTCCGGACTCCTACGGGAGTCGGACTTCACCTTTAACTTTGATTGCAGGGAGACTCCGCCCGGACTCCTACGGGAGCCGGGCTTCGTCCTCAACTCCAACCGCTACAAGCAGACTTCGTCTGGACTCCTACGGGAGCCGGACTCCACCGATAACGTCAACCGCAAGCGGACTCCGCCCGGACTCCTACGGGAGTCGGACTCCATCCTCAACTCCAATCGCTGGTAAGCCCCCGTCCGGACTCCTACGGGAGCCGGACCTCTCCTTTGACTTTAATTGCAGGGAAACTCCGCCCGGACTCCTACGGGAGCCGAGCTTCGTCCTCAACTCCAACAGCTGCAAGCAGCCTTCATCCGGACTCCTACGGGAGTCGGACTCCACCGACAACGTCAACCGCAAGCGGACTCCGCCCGGACTCCTACGGGAGCCGGACTCCATCCTCAACTCCAATCGCTAGTAAGCCCCCGTCCGGACTCCTACGGGAGCCGGACCTCTCCTTTGACTTTCATTGCAGGGAGACTACACCCGGACTCCTACGGGAGCCGGGCTTCGTCCTCAACTCCAATAGCTGCAAGCAGCCTTCGTCCGGACTCCTACGGGAGCCAGACTCCGCCGACAACGTCAACCGCAAGCGGACCCCGTCCGGACTCCTACGGGAGCCGGACTCCGTCCTCAACTCCGACGTCTACAGACAGACTGTGTCCGGACTCCGTCCAGACTCCTACGGGGGCCGGACTCCGCCAACAACTACAACCTCAAGTGGACTCCGCCCGGACTCCTACGGGAGTCGGGCTCCGTCCACAACGTCAGCTGCTGGTAAGCCATGTCCGGACTCCTACGGGAGCCGGACTCTGTATCTGATTTTGATTGCAGGGGATTCACCCGGACTCCCACGGGAGCCGGGCTCCACCCACGACCCCAATCGCAAGGAGGACTCCGCCCAGACTCGTGCGGGGGCCGGACTCCGACCGCTGTCGAGCTTCAGCCAGCAGATCTGCACTCCCAGGCCACAATCACGGCCACGATCCTGCTCCACTTCCTGCGGCGGGCTCCGCGCAGCTCCATCACTCCCTGACATGCCGCAGTAACGGTCGCAACACTGCTCCACTCCCTACGACGGATCCCACGCCCACGCGGCTCCATTACTACCTGACAGGCCACGATAAACGGCCGCGATCCTGCTCCACCTCCTGCAACGGATATCGCACGATTCTCCCATCCGCTGGCAAGATGCGACAGCATCCGCGCCCCACTTCCCGCGGCAGATTCCACGTGGCACGCCCCAGTGATGGCCACGGGTCTACTCCACTACTCTTCGCAGTAGATTCCTCCTGACTATGGGCAGCCCACTACCAGGCGGTTACAAACGTCGCCATCAATCCGTTACCTCCTCCGTCTATAAAAAGGGGGACCCAGATACGTTGTTCTATAAGCTCATTTCTTATCTCAAAACTCTGCTAAATTCTCCGTTCGAGCACTCCATTCTTGTTGAGGCAGAAAACTAACTTGAGCGTCGGAGGGTCTTGCCGGAGCAACCCCACCTCCGGTTTAGACTTCCTTTGCAGGTCCCGGCGGCGACCGCGGCTTCCCCAACTCCAGCTTCTCCGGCGCAAGCAGATTTTTGCACCAACACATACCAAGCAAATTAATCATCAAGCAAGTCTATACACATATATCTAGGTAAATTGATGCATTATTTTTAAAATATTAAATTTATTAGTATATAGTATATGTCTAGATTATATACATCAAGTACATTAGTCAGTAATCCAATATATACCTTCAAATAAATTGATATACGATTTCTGGAATATCATATTCACCAATACACTATATGATCAGACAACACAAACTTATCGACTTCTTAATACATACTACAAATTTTTTTGATACACCATGCAGTAATCTAATACATATTTCTAGAAAAAAATATATTATGAAAGCTATATATCAATTTACCTAAATGTATATATTAGATTATTGTTGGTTGTGTATCAAAAAAGCTTATGATGTGCATCAGAAAATCGATGAATATACATCACTTGGTCATATAGTGTGTGTTGGTAAACATGATATTTCAGAAACTACATCAATTTACTTGAAGATATGCATTGATAAATAATTAATTTACTTAAATATGTATCATTTAGTCATATACTATACATCGATGAACATCATATTTTAAAAATTATATATTAATTTATTTAGATGTGTCTATTAGTTTGCTAAATGATTAATTTGTTTGGTGCATATTATTTAATTGTATAATATATATTGATAAAAAAATATATTTTGAAAATGAGTAAGAAAGGAGACATTGATTTTAATTATAGGACCCATGGCCAGGATAATTAGGAAAATTTTTGCTTTTTAGATTTTTGCTTTATGATGGAAAAAAAAATAAAATAGGAATCACAAATTTCCTTCTCCAATGTCGGTCCGACGTACGTGATTTTTTTGTTCCTGCTAGTCTAGCCGATGGAGCCAGGCATGAATGAGCTCGCTCCATCACGAAGTCAAGCCTTTCCTAGTATCAGTGCCCTGTTACCAAGCGATATTTGATTGGCCCTCCTTTCGCTGTTAACAGCTAGCATGAGGTTGGACAAATTGCACGTATCGTTAATTATCGAACGTCCACTGACATTGACTAAAAGTCCGGACATGACGTCTCCAAGACTAAAAATTCCGAGTTTTTTTTTTAAATAATATAAAAAAAAATTTATTTACAAAAATAATTCAAAACTTAACTTTTTTTTACCAAAATAATGCAAAAAGAGAAAACGCCATTCAAAATAGTGTTTTCTCCTCCCACGTAAAATGCCGTTTTTAGAAACGTCATTTTAAATGACATTTCTAAAAACGCCATTCAAATCGGCATTTCTAAAACCGCCATTCAAAATGATGTTTTTCATTTTTCCCACCCAAAAAAAAGAAAAAAATCGAAAAAGTATGAGAAAAAAATAATTTTTAAAATTTTAAATTAATAAATAAATTAAAATTTTAATTTTGATTGAAATTTAAAATATAAAAATTTAAATTTGTAATTCAAATAAAAAAATTAATTTAAGATGATTTTTTTTTTGAATTATTGTTTTTAATAACAAATCGAAAAAAATTTTAAAAAATAAAAAGTGCCATTAAAACATCAAAATTTTAAAAAAATCAAGAAAAATAAGAATTATAATTTGAAATTTAAAATAAATAAATTTTTTAAAATTAATTAAAATAAAAATATCATTTCAAATTACTTTCTCAAATTAAAATTAATTTATTTAAAAAATATTCGAAATAAATAAAAAAAATAACCTAAAAAAATTTCATAAAAACAGAAAGAAATGAAAAAAATAAAAAAGTTATATAATTGTAAATTTGAATAAAAAAATTAAAATTTTAATTTGAAGTAAAATTTGATAAAAAAATAAATGCATAAAAAAGTGAAAAAATGAGGAAAAAATGTGAAAAAAAGAATTTTAAAAATTAAATTTTAAAAAAATAAGAATAATAACTTTAATTCAAATAAAAAATATAATTTCAAATTACGTTTGTCCATTTCAAAATATTTTTTAAAAAATTATCTCAAGAAAAGGAAAAAAATATTGTAAAAAAATAAAAAATATCCTACAAAAGAAAAAAAAAGAAAAAAATAGAATTGAAAAAAAATAGAAATTATAATTCTAATTGAAAAATAAAATTTATAATTTTCAATTTTAAGAAAAAAAATTATAATTGTAATTGAAATAAAAAATATATTTTAAATAAGTAAATTAATTTAAATATAATTATTTAAAGAATATTTTAAATAAAAAAAATACGTAATAGAATGCCAAAAAGATAAAAATGGAAGAAAAGTAAAATTATAATTTCAAATTATAAAAATTATAAATTAAATTTAAAAAAAATATCATAAAAGAAGTAAATAAAAGAGAAAAAATGGTAATAAAATAGAAATTATAATTATAAATTAAAAAAAATTAACTTTAATTTAAATTAAAAATTATCATTCAAATTACTATCGTCATTAAAAAAATGTAATAAATAAATTTTAATTAAATTTATTTATTAAAAAATTATAAATAAATAATTAAATAAATTATGAAAAAAATTTAAAAAAACTAAAAAAAAGAAAAGAGAAAAAAAAGAAAACGCCGAAGGGAATGGCGTTTTCTCCTTTCCCCCTCTTCTTCTCCCCTTCTCCCTCTTCTCCCTTCTCCCTTCTCCCTTCTCCCTCTTCTCCCTTTTTCGGCGTCTCTCCGACGGCATGGCGGCACGGCGGTGAGCTGCCTCCTCTCTCTCCCTCTTCCTCTCTCTCTCCCTCTTTTTCGTTGGCCACTGGTATCAGAAGGTCGATAAAAAAATATAAGGAATAATTTTGAATTTAAAAAAAAATCTAATTTTAATTGAAATAAAAAAAATCATTTCAACTTACTTTTTTTATGTTTTTCAAATATTTTTTAAATAAATTAATTTTAATTTGAGAAAATAATTTGAAATGATATTTTTATTTCAATTAAATTTAAAATTTTTATTTCTTTTAAATTTCAAATTATAATTCTTATTTTTTTGATTTATTTAAAATTTTAATTTTATAATGACACTTTCTATTTTTTTAATTTATTTTTTAAATTTTTTGACAAGAATTTGAAATGATGTTTTTCAATTAAATTTAAAATATTTATTTCTTTTGCATTTCTTTCTCTTTTTTTCTTTCTCTATGATATTTTTAATTTTTTTATTTTTTAAAAATTTTTTAGACATTTTTAAAAAACAATAATTTGAAAAAAATCATCTTAAATTAATTTTTTTATTTGAATTACAAATTTAAATTTTTATATTTTAAATTTCAATCAAAATTAAAATTTTAATTTATTTATTAATTTAAAATTTTAAAAATTATTTTTTTCCCATACTTTCCCTATTTTTTTTTTTTTTTGGGTGGGAAAAATGAAAAACGCCGTATGGGAGGGCGTTTTTAAAAACGCCATTCAAAATGGCGTTTTTAGAAACGCCATAAAAAAATAGGGGTGACGTGGAAAGGAGAAAACGTCATTCAAAATAGCATTTTTTTCTTTTATATTATTTTGATAAAAAAAATTAAATTTTAAATTATTTTTGTAAATAATTTTTTTTTTATATTATTTAAAAAAAAAACTCAAAAATCCCCTTCCTGTGGATGATTGCCAGTCGGTCCACCCGCCAACAATATTGACCGATGGTATTTACGTGACATGAGTGGCGCTCCTTCCGGTGAGCAAATGAGTCCGGTCAACGAAGAATATCTCCCTCATACGTGGTCGGTATAAAAGAAAAAAATTATTATTTATTTGCACTGATATACTCGTATACGCAGCCAACCATGATCATTGATTTTTATAAGGATACATCAAGATGTATACTTGATAAATAAAATTTAAAAAAAATCAATGACTATTATTAACTAAATAAGTAATCATACGATGGGATAAAACTTCGGTGATCGGACTGATCATATAAAAAATTATGATCGGACCGTCATCGTCTGCCACATCTCTGAAATATTAAAAAAATAAAAATAAATAAATGATATTTAAATAGTTTTGATAAACATCACATAATCCTAAGATTTATCTATTTTTATTTTTTTAATATTTTAACATACGTGCGTAAATACGCGTGATGTGATTCAGAGACATGACAGATGATGACAGTCCGACCATAATTTTCTCTATCGTCGGTCCGACCATAAAAATTTTATCCCATATGATGCACCCAGAATAGATAATAATTTCTTTGCAAAGAGTGGTATGTGGACTAATGCTGACAGTTTGTATTTAGGATTGTATAGTGACAGTGATCTTTGAATTTCCAAGGTTGCTTTCCTTGGGGTCATGCATGGCTGATACCTGTATAGCGATGGTGATCTTTGAATTTTCAAGGTAGCGTTCTCAAAGGGTCAGGCAAGGCTTATACCTCACTCTTGGAAGAGCAATCCCTTTTTTTGACGTATCAGCAATGCATGACCGCCATGGCCTTGCTCTTGCAACAGCGAGACCAAAAATTAAGTGACATGTCAGTCGGGATACTCTCTATCTCCCAATTAAATTAGAGAGGTCCGGCCCGAAATCACAGGCCATTTATGTATCAAATGATGGCCTGTGATTGGACAAAGTGGCAGGTTGCTTTCTGTATTATCTGTACGTAACATATAGACCTCACCCAATCAAGTGTTATCTTGTGATACGCAAGCCTGTGATTGTAAGCTAGATCTATCTAGTTCAATGATGAATTTGAGAGAATCCAAACTCATGGCTCATGCATGGATAGCCTCTTAGTACCAAGGGCGCAAGAGAACAAGGAAAGATAGCATAGAAGCCAAAGTGAGAAGTAAGATTTAAAACAGAAAATATCAAGACAACTTGACTTAAACTCTAGAAATTAAGCACGTTTAAGTATTGTTATCTCGAATTTTGTACCATAAATACAGTAGTCTCCAGTTATCATAAATTATGGATTGTTACTGCTGTAAAATGAACTAAAAAAATTTCGCTTTGATATAATGAACTGAAAAAATTTCCGCTTTGATATATAGGTTACATGGCGTCCGCTTTGAGCTCCGTCCTGGAGGATGATGTACTTCCCACCAGCATATATATATATATATATATATATATATAGTACTCTCCCAGCAGGATATATTAACAACCAAAAATATGTACATCTCCAAGACCACATGTACAATGTGAAAGATGTTGTACATCCCAAAACATGCACATAGAAATTAGAACGTGCAGATTTTTAATATTTAAAAATCATGATAAAATGAAATAAAATTTTGATCTCGATTAAATATTTTAATCTATCTAACATGCATGCAGTAGATTTAATCTATGGCTAATATGATCGATCACATTCAATTTTTATGATGCTAAAATTAAAATCAAATTTAATTAAAATCAAAACTCTATACCTTTGTACGGATCGATGATCTCCACTGTTGATGATCGTGGTAATCTGATAAAATCCTCATTAAGCCACACACATATTTGACCTCTATGGGTATCCACACGAAACATTCGATTCGATCAGAAACTTGTCTTCACCGGAGTGCTGGCTCCCTTATAGAAGACGCCTCCTGACAGTTGATACTGATTTTCTCCATCATTTTCTCTCAGACCCTCTTAGAGATGATGGAAAACAAGAGGAGGAATAAGAGGAAAGAGAAGTGGAAGGAAGAGACTCTCTCTTTCTTTTTCTTCTCCAAAGCCCATGCCACATAATAGGAATAAACCCTAGATGAAAACTATTGAGATATCGCTCGTTTTGATCCTACTTGTTGGGGATGTCTGACCAGGACACCACCACCACCATAGGACCTTTTCGATACCGCTCGTGTTGTAGGTAAAAAGAAAGAAGAAAACAAAACAGGAAACACACAATCAGATATGTGGAACAGTCCAAGTACTGCCTCCACGAGGCATGCAAGCTTCACTAGGAGAAAGAAATAATGCAAGAGGAGAACACCCACTTTCAACTCTCTGCATACATATCTCTCTCAACTAGAAGCTATCCTTATAAAAACTCTCTCAAAAGTCTCTCCAAGAGACCTTCTCATAGACCTGCCAGTATCAAGATCCTCGATGCCCCCAGATTGCTTCCTATAGAGTGAACCACTACATCGTGCCTCTCCGCAGCTGTTCTGCCTGACACTCTACTAGACTCTCCCTGCTTCTGCTCTGCCTGCTATGCACACTCAGAGCTCTACTGGACTCCTCCCAATGGCTGCACAAGCCTCCCTCCTCTTTTGGTTGGCGTGTGAGAGAGAGCCCTAGAGGGCACTAAGGGTTGGCATCCCCTTGGTTCACTTGGGCATGGTCAAAGTATGGGGATACAAAGAGTCCTAATGCGATTAGGACTCACATTAAGTGGTTGATTTGGTTTTGATTGGGAATCAAATTGCTCCTCTATTTAAGAAGGCCTCCCTTAAGAGTTTTGTATTAGATTTTCAGCAAGCTCCCTCCTATGCCCTCCTCTCTTCCTCCCTTTGGTTCACACGTCCAAGAGCCTTGGATGTCCCATCATCCCAATGCCCAAAAGGAGTTTGGGTGGCATCTCTTCTTTGCTGGTTTCAAAGTCTTGGTTGCTTCCAGATTAAGAGAAGGAGATCAAGTAAGAGAAGAGAAGAAGAAAGATTAAAGATTGATCAAAGAGTTGATCAAAGGATCCAGGTTTCGTTCAAATTCACGGGAAGATCTTCTTGGAGAAGAAAGATCTACATCAAAGAGGACTGATCCAGGCTGATCCTGATTGAATACCCATGAAGGTCATATGCTTATATAGCTAAAGAAGAACTCATCTTCTTTCAAATCTAGATTCGAAGAAAGGATTAGTAAAACAGATATGTGATCCGATCATATATTTAATTTTAGCATAAAGCAGCATGTTTTAATTTCAATATGAAGTAGATCCTTGTGTGCTTTGTTCTTATGCATACATGTTCTAAATTAAAAGGAGTTTTAATCTTTAATTTTGCTGCATTGTTTCAAATTTTTTTTTTGAAATTTACATGTATGCACGTCATACGAAATTCCAACAACGTCCCCTTTCTAGGGAAGGGGGTGTGCGTGATGCCTTGGGTGGCATGCAATACTAGGGAGAGAGGAAGAAAAAAAGAGGTGGCTAGATTTTCAGGAGAAAGAGCACCTTTTGATTCTACTATAAATTTAGGATTATAATGTATATATATATATACTTATATACACAGATCAAAACCCTAGCCTTAAATACCCTCGGCTAACCCATACATGGAAGCACTCACCTAAGCCCAAGTCTTGCATGCTCTTATCCCTTAGACTTAATCTCAGTCCAAACCTTTGGTTAGCTCCCCTAAGACCTCTCAAACTAGGCCTTAAGACACCTAAGATCAAATCCGACCCTAGCCCCAAATAGAAAACCCACACAGTTCTACCCATAAAACTGAGCTGACTTAGGTTCAGACTGAGCTGACTCAGTTTCAGACTGAGCTGACTCAGTTATTATGACTGAGTCGACTCAAACCAAAATTGAATCGACTCATCTACATGCTAGCCATAGGTTTCTAAAATCTGTCTTTCTGTTTGGTCACTTCTTCTGAGACTTAATCGATCTAGTCTCAATCTGAGTTAATTAAGATCTAGAAATTATTTTTTCACTGCAATCTTCATCCTTGACTCTAGTTTCTTGCTCCACCTTGTGTCTTCAAGTCTCCGGAGTACCAACGAAGCCTTTCAAGGTCCTCAACACCTAGACCTCAAGCCCATGGAGAGCTACATGCCTCCAACCTAGGACCATACCTGTCCTAGCCCCTAGGACCACACCTGTCCTAGTCTCTTGGAGTCGAAACCCTGACTCCTCTCGTGGCCTCTCAAGGTTTGGGAGCATCACACCAACTCTTACAATCTTCACCTAGGTGCCTGCAAGCCTTGGCAAACCTAGCAATATCCTCCTGCATGATTCCACTGTCGCTACATATCCTAACAGCCCATTGTGTGAACATCCTTGCCACCGCCAACCTTCTTTAGCTTCTGAGCTCCTTTGGAGACTTTTGGGTGATCGCCTCTATAGCTAAAGACCTTTGCTTATTTTTTGGCACCACTTTGGATCTTATTGTAGGCACTCTTCTACTTGGTAGCTGCATCACTTACCTTGGACTTTCTTGGAGAGATTGTAGCGTTCTTATGCCGGCACTCACTGTAACTGATGCTCCACCTGACATGATCTCCTCAAAGCCACATCTCTCCATTTGCACACTTCGCTCCACCTGGCTCTGTGCAAAACTGGCACTGGTGCTAGGATGTTGCTCCTCCTTTTGTGCCTCTTCACTCTGAACTCGTGCCAAAACACCCTCTTCACCTGTGAAGCTATCTCTGCCCAGTGCTCCACCTGAATCTAAAGTCCATATGGTGCTACAAAAGTCAATTCTGTACCTTAGACCAACCACCCAACACTGCTCTACTAGGCCCACCATCGCACCTCGATCACCGTCGCTACCCCTTCGGACTCTCTGCACTCTATGGATCCCTCCGAAGCCATTTCGGATCCTCCACACCCTTGCGGGCTCCTTCAAAACTAACAAGAGCTCATCCAACTCTTCTAATTTAGTGACTGAAACTAGAAAATCGAGTCTTTTCCTTCTATACCTGCACCAACTATTGCTTCAACTTCTCTTGGAAGGACTGCAGCTCAAATCCTATCCAGGCTCAGACCCACCTATCTTATCCGAAGCTCGTCATAGCCTTATCATAGGTATCCAGATCCTCTCTTACTACAAACAATCTATCTGACACAATCTTCCTAGAGCCACGGCTTTTCGATGCCCACACATCCTGCATAGATCCATACTGTGCATCACCACTACTAGTGCTGGAATCTATCACCTATCCCTGCACCCCTCAACTCTGAACCTGTGCCAAACCATTCTCCACATATGGAGGTACCTCTGACCAGTTCTCCACTTGAATCATGACTCCTCTTAGTGTAGAAGATAAACTCTGAATTGAGGTCAGCTCCTCAACACAACCCTGTTAAGCCTCTTGCTGAACCTCCACTATTGCTGCTGCCATTTTGGACCCTTCGCACTCCGCAGAACCCTCCAAAACTTTCAAGAGGAACTCACCATCCTCTGAATTAGCAGTGATGCTCTGGGAATCAAACCCTTTACTTTCTCCATTCACCCCCAAGGCTCTCGACCGGTCAAACCACTAAATATACCCCAACTACTTCTCCAGCCTTCCTGCATTCGAAGGCTGAATAGTTACTTCTTCAGCCCCACTTCAACAATGATCCCTTGGGTGATCTCTCCTCCAACGTGCCAAACCTTCCCCTTGCTACCCATCTTCTCCAAAGAACTTCATCACCTAACTGCCACACCCTCCAGCTTTTCTTCCTCCAAGGCCGGATCCAACAGAAGTTGGACCAAAAAGTCTATCATCCAAACCTTGTGCCTCGGAAAGCAACCCTTCCCATCAAACCTCTCAACCTCCACCTTCAACTCGCTACTCCTGGTTGGCCAAACCACAGTAAAAATAAAGATGGATCTGAGGCATAACATGGACTAGATTTGCAGATTTCTAATTCATCCTGTGTGACTTCTCCCTCGTTTCCATGCTTCACCAGCCTCTGATACCATGTTAAAATCCGGTACTGCTCTGATACCATGTTGAAGGACCATCTTTTCCTAATGTGGACCTGAGGAGACCGGCGATGGATCCCTCTCTATAAGAGTCCATGGCAATCCGGACTCTTTAGGGATAGCAAACATCAAGCCCTGGATCCAAACTTGATTCTAGATACCGTGCGCCCCCTTCTAGGGAAGGAGGCACGCGTGATGTCTTGGGCAGCATGCAATACTAGGGAGAGAAGAAGAAAGAGGTGGCTAGGTGTTAGGAGAAAAAGTACCTTTTGATTCTACTATCAATTTAGCTTGACAATGTACACATATATATATATTCATATACATGGACCAAAACCCTTGTCCAAAACTCGCTCGACTAACCCATATATGAAAGCACTCACCCAAGCCCAAATCTTGCATGCTCTCATCCCTTGAACTTAATTTCAGTTCAAACCCTTAGTTAGCCCCCTTAAGACCTCTCAAACCAGGCCTTAAGATACCTAGGATCAAACCTGACCCTAGCTCCAAATAGAAAACCTACACAGTTCTGCCTGCGAAACTGAGCTGACTCAGTCTCAGACTGAGCTAACTCAATTACTATGATTGAGTCAACTCAAACTAGAACTGAATTGACTCACATGCATGCCAGTCATAAGTTTTCAAAATCTGTCTTTCTGTTTGGCCACTTTTTATAAGACTTAGTTGATCCCATCTCAGTTTGAGTCGACTAAAACCTCAAAATTACTTTTTTCCTACAGTCTTCATCCTTGGATCTGGTTCCTTCTCCACTTTATATTTTCAAGTCTCCGGAGCACCAACCAAGCCCCTTAAGATCCTTAACATCTAGACCCCAAGCCCGTGAAGAGCTACATGTCTCCACCCTAGGACCACTCTTGTCCTAGCCCTTAGGACCACACCTGTCCTAATCTCTCGAAGCCAACACCCTAACTCTTCTTGTGACCTTCCAAGGCTTGGGAGCACCATATCAACTCCTACACATGACAACTAGTGGAAGGAGTATATTTTTGGCTATATTAGCTAGTGAGAAGAGTATTTTGGGATATGTTGTATATTTTGGATTTGTTCAAACCCAAAAATATTAATGTATTATACTTTAAAACCATATGTATAAAGTTATAAAATGATGAACAAAGGCTTAAAGTTGTTTTGAGTTATGTTGAGTTGACTTGAGAATTTTATTGATTTGAACTGTAGTAGGATATGATAGATGAACAGGATTTACTAGTAGCTTATGAACCGCAGCATAAGGTGCTAGCAAAATTCTGCTCAACTATTACATCTTTGCTTGGTCTCGGGAGTGGGGTGTCATATTTATTGGTATTAGAGCAAAGGTAGTAGATTGCATGGGCATTTGCATAGCATAATAAATTATAAATTGTGTTACCTAGCAAATTAACCTAAAAAGGAGATGAGTGGTTTTTGAGTCGACTCAGTTTGGTTTTGAGCCAACTCGATGCTGTACCAATCATGTGTGCCCATTTTCAAAATGTGTCGGAGTTGACTCCAATCCATCTTGAGTCGACTCAATTTCTTCAAGTGACCTTTTTGCATGGAATTTATCTCCAATTCATGTCCCATTAGCTTAGGGTGTTCTTAATTGGTTTCAATCTCATTTTAATGGTGTTTTCTATCTACAAAAACCTTTTAAAGAAAAATTTGAAAGATAATAGTATACCTTTATGTTTTAATGTTCGGTCATCATCAAAATCATCTTTAAGGTCAACGAATTTGATCATTTCAATTATATCTTGTAGGAGGATGGTACAGACAAGATCAAGACTTAATGGAGAATAATCATCAGTGGGAGATAGAGGCTGAGGATGAGCCCCAAGTAGGGATAGAGGCCGAGGTCAGAGTAGACCAAGAGGAGTTGATAGGGATGACTAACCTCATAGGATATCATCTTGTGCCTCATCTTCTACCCTGAGGGTTTAGGTAGAGAGATCACAGTTGCATGATCAGGTTCATGATTTTTCATCTATTTCACCAACATCAGCACCTCTAGCACAGACACAGGCACCCATTCCTAGATTACAAAAATTGATAGGTATAATCACTCAGGCTGTTATTATTGTTGTAACTTCTACTCCTAGTTTTTAATTTCAAAATACAAACAAAGAAAAAAATTATGAAAGGGCTAGAAAATTGAGGGTAACAGAATTTCAAGGTACTGCAGATCCAATAAAAGTAGAGAATTGGTTTCAGAGAATAGAGAGGGTATTTGCATTAATGAAGAGTACTGATGAGCAGAAGTTAAGTATTGTTACTTTTCTACTAGAAGATCAAGCTCGATACTGGTGGAAATCCTACATCGACAGGCAGCCACAGGATTTTGTTATTTCTTGAAATGATTTTAGAAGAAAATTTTACCAGCAGTATTAGTTAACTGTATATCAGGATTAGAAGAGAAGATAATTCCTCAGTTTGACACAGAAAAAATAACAGTAGTTGATTATGAAGCCAAGTTTACTGAACTATCTCACTTTGCTCTAGCATTCATAGCAAATGAGAAGAAAAAATACCGACTGTTTCAAGATGGGTTGTGCCTTGAGATCAAGATAAAGACAAAGATGCATAATTATGGTAGTTTTATAGAGTTGATTGCAAGAGCCATCAGGGTGAAAGAGATTGAGAAAGAATTCTATAGCCATAGGCTGGAAAGGGACAAGAGAAGTGCACAAAGTTTCTCCGTGAATACAGGAGAAATTAGCTATCAAAGAAGGTTAATATTTTTGGACAGTCTAATCAGAGTTTTAGAGCATCAGTAGAGTCAGACATAGATTGTTTTGCTTTTACCAACCCAGAATAGAAAAGGATAGAATAGAGATTTGTGTCACAGCCAGCAGGAAGTAGGGTGACTAGAGGAAGGGAGAATCAGAACAGCTTTAATAGGGGTGCCAATCCAATTACTACTTCACTAAGTTGGGTCCCTTAGTGTGCTAATTGTGGGAAGTTCCATTCTGGGGAATGCAGAAAGGAATTCAAAGGATGTTTTTGATGTGGTTAAATGGGTCATCAAAGAAGGGATTGTCCTAAGAATACTCAAGCTAGTGATCTTCCACAAAGGCCAAATGCTCTATGGAGATTCCAAGCTAAAAATGACAATTACATTACTAATGCACAAGCAAATCAGGTGGAGACTAATACTAGTAGGTAGAATGCTATACCAGGTAGGCAAAGAGCCGAAACAAGAGTGTTTGCCATGACTAAGCAAGAGACATAGGCTACTCTTGATGTGGTGATAGGTACGTTGTCCATATTTGATCATGATGCAGATATATTGATTGACCCTGGGTCCACACATTCATATCTATCACTTGTATTTTTCACACATGCCAATTAGAGTTTGAGTCGATTGGACTGTAGTTTAGTGATATCTATGCCAGTAGGAGAGCCATTTGTTGCAGATCAGGTATACAGGGATTGTTTGGTCCAAGTAGGTGAGCATGAGTTAGTGGTAGACTTGATTTCTCTAGATATGCATGATTTTGATACTATTCTAGGTATGGATTGGTTATCTGTATACTGAGCAAAGGTAGATTGTTTTAGAAAGAAAGTGGTTTTTTAGATTCTAGATGACAGAGAGGTATATTTCTCGGATGAACGCCGTGTACTTCTCTCATGTGTAATTTCAGCCTTGATAGCTAATAAATTACTCAAAAAAGGATGTGAAGCTTATCTAGCATGTGTAGTTAATACAGTATCAAGCAAGCCAAATTTAGCAGACATTCCAATAATTTGTGAATTTCTAAATACTTTTTCAGAGGAACTTTCAAGGTTACCATCGGATAGAGAGATTGAGTTTGGCATTGATTTGATTCTAGGGACTAGACTGATATCTAGAACACCATATTGAATGGCTTCGGTAGAACTAAGAAAGCTCAAGACACAATTATAAGAATTGCTGGACAAGGGATTTATCAAGCCAAGTATTTTACCTTGGAGAGCTCCAGTGTTATTTGTTAAGAAAAAAGATGGCACCATGAGATTGTGTATTGATTATCGACGACTTAATAAGATAACTATCTAGAACAATTATCCACTGCTACATGTTGATGATTTTTTTGATCAGCTCTAAGGAGCCAGAGTGTTTTCAAAAATAGATCTCAGATCAGGGTACCACAGCTTAAGATCAGAGAAGAGGATGTATCAAAGACAAGATTTCGAACCAGATATGACCATTATGAATTTTTAGTAATGCCATTTGGTTTGACAAATGCTCCGATAACTTTTATGGATTTGATGAATTGGATGTTTCAACGATATTTAGATAGATTTGTAGTTATCTTTATTGATGATATATTGATATACTCTAGAGATGAAGTAGAACATAGAGAACACTTAAGAATTATTTTATAGATACTTTGAGAGAAATAGTTGCATGCTAAGTTGAGAAAGAGTTAGTTTTAGCTTGATAATGTAGTTTTTCTCGATCATATGATTTCGATAGAGAGTATTTGGTAGATCCATAAAAAATTGGTGCCATTGTGAATTGGGAGCTGCCCACTAGTTCGATAGAGGTGAGAAGTTTTTTGGGTTTGACAGGTTATTATCGAAGATTTGTTTAGAATTTTTCTATCATTTTATTCTCAATGACAAAATTACTTAGAAAGAATGTTAAGTTTGAGTGGACCGATGAATGCCAGAATGTTTTTGATGAATTGAAGAAATGCTTGACTATAGTTTCAGTACTTACTCTTCCTTCCAATGGTGAAGGTTATGTGATAAATAGTGATGCTTTCCATAAAGATTTGGATTGTGTGTTGATGCAGCATGAAAAAAATACTTGCTTATGCTTCTTGACAGCTTAGACCACATGAGTTAAATTACCCTACCCATGATTTAGAGCTTACTATAGTTGTATTTGCTTTTAAAATATGGAGATGTTATTTATATGGGAAGAAATATCAGATATTTATAGATCATAAGAGTTTAAAGTATGTACTAACCTAGAAGGAGCTGAATCTTAGACAGTGAAGGTAGATCGAGCTTATCAAAGATTATGACTGCATAACTGATTATCATCTCGAAAAGGCTAACATGGTAGTAGATGCATTGAGCCAAAAGTCCACAGCCACTTTATCTCATATTAAGGTCGTGTATTTGCCATTGATGGTAGAATTGAGGGCACTGAATGCTGAATTGTCAGTGGGAGATTCTAAAGCTTTATTAACAAATTTTTGGATCAGACCTATATTGGTTGATGAGATGCATAAAGCTTAAACTTAAGATCCTCAATTAATAAAGATTATAGATATTGTTCAGAATGGATCTCGAGCAAATTTTATAGTTAAGAAGGATGGTACTTTAATATATAAGAATTGTGTATATGTTCTAGAGGTAGGAGATCTTAAAAAGTAGATAATAGAAGAAGCCCACTGTTCAGCTTATGCCATGCATCCGAAAAGCACCAAAATGTACCAAACTATCAAGCAAAGTTATTGATGGAATGGTATGAAGAGAGAGATAGCTGAATATGTGTCTAGATGTTTGGTGTGCTAATAGATAAAAGCAGAACATTAAGGTCCAGTCGGAAAGTTGCAGCCGCTTCCTATTTCTAAATGGAAGTGGGAGTACATTACAATGGACTTTGTTTTGGATCTTCCAAAAATAAAGAAGGGTAATAATGCAGTATGGGTGATTGTTGATAGATTAACCAAGTCAACTCACTTTCTCTCTATCGAGATGACTTTTGCACTAGACAAGTTGGCAAAGCTATATGTGGATGAGGTTATTAGCAGGCATGGAGATCCTATTTTAATTATATCCAATAGGGATCCTAGATTCACTTCACCATTCTGGTCAGGTTTGCAAAAGGCTTTGGATACCAAATTAAGTTTCAGTACTGCTTTCTATCCACAGACAGATGGACAGTCAGAGAGAACTATTCAAACTTTGGAAGATATCCTACGAATATGTGTTATAGAGTTCTCAAGCAGTTAGGATGAACATTTGCCACTAATAAAGTTTGCATACAATAACAGCTATCACTCCAGTATAGGTATGGCACCATATGAAGCTTTATATGGTAGAAAGTGTAGAACTTTGATGTGTTAGGATGAAGAAGGGGAAAGAGAACTCTTAGGTCCAGAGATAGTACAGATTACAGCTGATCAGATTAGATTAATCAGAGAAAGATTAAAGGCAGCACAAAACTGATAGAAAAGCTATGCAGATCCAAAACACAGAGATGTGATTTTCAGTGTGGGTGATAAGATATTCCTCAAAATCTCTCTTTGGAAGGATATATTATGGTTTGGAAAATGAGGAAAGTTGAGTCCAAAATATATTGAGTCATATGGGATAATAGAGCGTATTAGGTCAGTGGCGTATCGATTGGCACTACCACTAGAACTTTTTTAGATTCACAATATGTTTCACATTTTCATACTGTGAAAATATATCTTAGATCCATCATATGTTCTGTAGTCCAAATTAGTTGAATTAAAAGAAGACTTATCTTATCCAGAAGAATCAGTGCAAATTTTGACTAGAGAAGAAAAATAGTTATATTCTTGAGTTATACCATTAGTTAAAGTTTTATGGTGGAACCACAGTACAGAAGAAGCTACAAAGGAAAGAGAAGATGAAACAAAAAGCAAATATCCATATTTGTTTCACATTAAAGATAACAAAATTTTGGGATGAAATTCTTTTAAAGGAGGGGAGAAATATGACATCACGAATCAAGAATGTGGTGTGACCTGAGGAACTTGCATTTGTATTTAGCATTCATTCATATATATATATGGCATAGCATTACATTCATGATATATTTGAGCATTTGAATCTTAATTTATTAGCATTAATGAAACATAAATCTATTTGATATTTGAAAAAGAAACTGGTTAAGAGATTGAATTGATAATGGTGACTATTTAAAATAGAATGAGTGGATATATTGAAAGATATTTAGATTATATATATATATATATATATATATATATATATATATATATATATATATATATATATATATATATATATATATATATATATATATATATATATATATATATATATATTGGTGGCAGTGTTGTGGCCAGCCGACTCAAGTTTCAGATGAGCCGGCTCAGCTGTAGGAAAACAGTGAGATTGGGTGGGCCCTAGATGTTTGAGAGTTCTGATTTAAAAAGAATTTTTAAAGAAATAACTCAGTAGTTTTATTATATAAAGAAAGAGCTGAAAATTCTCTTAGCACCACCTCAACATGTCCATTAATTGCTAGTTTTTTATATATTTGACAAGTGGCAAGTTGCTTCCTTAATTTATTTGTATTCCAAGCTTTAGCCATATGTCCTTCTTTGCTGCCATTTTGATTCCTTAGTTAAAATAGAAAAAATTGTGTGAGAGAGAGAGAGAGAGAGGGCTAGAGATGGTAGTATTTTCAGTTAGAAATCAAGGAGAATTCAGCTAGAAAAGGTGATTTTGATTTGGCTGAGGAAAAATTACTGATTTTGGAAAAAGAAAGAAACCTGCATTGATAGCAGCAAGGTTTTAACCACTTAAGATAAAGATTTTAATCCCTAAAGTAGATTTAAATCGAACATTGAATAATTACTATCAGATTTGATGTTTCGATGAATCAAATTATGAATTTAAACTTGAATTGGAGGATGAATTTCTGGTGCCAATTTGACTAAAACCAATCTGAAATATTTTAACAAATGGGTTAGAATTTGTGTTGGCTGAACTTGAAATAAATTATGGAAATAAAATACAATTAAATTACTGGAATTCTTAAGTTTATGTTGAGATTTAGCTTGTTGTGATATCACTTGCTTTGATACCACTTGTTGTGCAGGATCTGGTACCATATGTTACAGCATGAAGAAAGAAGAAATAAAATAAAAATACAATCAAATATATGGATTAGCCAAAAGGCTCGCCTTCACAGGGCATACAAGCTTCATTATGAGAAAAGAAAAAAATTACAAGAGGAGATCACACTCTCAACCCTCATACACCAATCCCTCTCTCTCAATAAGAAGCTCTTCTTCACAAAAGTTCTCTCTCTAAGAAGATCCTCTGAATCCCTAAAATGACCGTTGTCCATTGCCTAACAGTCTGCTTCAAGCCCCTGTTTCTGCTGCCTGTCGATGCCTCTCCAAGGTCTACTGCTGCCTCTGCTCTTGGCTGTTGCTTCTCTCTGGTTTCTGCCGAACACCATGCTCTACCTACTCTCTGTTTGCCTATAGGGCTTTTTAAAGGCCTGAGACCGAGTCCCACATGAAAATAAAGTTGGATCAAGACTCAAATCAGCCCCTAAATCATCCAATCAAGACCGCATGCATCGCCAGCCACTCAATCATGATCTCGCACCAAAACTGTGCCCAAAGACTACGAGAAACATGGGAAAATACCGCTCGATCCATGGTGGACCACACGAATTATCGAGGAACCATCTGCTGGTCCACAGCACCATCCCATGCACTGTCGGTCCATGATGGATTAGGGTACACCAGCATTGTCGCACGCTATGAGCCGTGCACTTGCGCCAGCCCGTGGACCCTCTCCGATGGCCCGTGGGCCGTACCAGCCTTCGTGCTGGCCTCCTTCGCATGTATCTTTGCCATCTGGACCCCATTTGGTCTATTCTTAGACTTGTTGAACTCCATTCATCGTCTTGGACCTCATTCTGGGCTTATTATGGATCGAATCTTAAGATATTTTCCTCAACGTAGCTGATCCTAAACTAGGATAAATAGGATAAAACAAAAGTAAGAGATAGAAGGGCTAAAAAATAAGTATAAAAAGTAAAGCATACATCCTCATATTCATGTATCATGTAGTATTGTATTAATAAGTGTGTGTGTCAATTTTACAGGAGAGGAAGAGGGCCCAAGGGATGCTTTGGGTGAGTCAAGCACCAAGGTGGTGCAGTAGCTATCAGGAGGTGAGTGGATTTTTTGATTTAACTTTGATATTTTTCTCACGGTATTTTGCTACGAAAGAGATTAATTTTAATAAAGAAATTTAGATTTCTGTTATTTTACAACTTATCTATGTATATACAAGCATGAAAATAGGAAGTGATATTTTATTGAATGTTATTCAAGAATGTATATTTGTATGTATAACTGGTGTGAATAGCACAATATTTTGGTTTGAAAATATTTTTGAATCAGCTTATCAGTATTTGAAAATCTATTGAGCTTTCTTTTGAAAAGGCTACCTATAGGAGTGATCAATCTATAGGATATGCCACAGTGTATTTCAAATAGCAGAAAAACAACAGCATCACAAATAGGAAAAAAATAACATAAATTTAGCATGCCTAGTGGGGCTCAATCGTATCAATTGCTATGTATCGGCTGTCCATGAGAGTGGAGTCTTGTGGTGTAGTCGGCAGTAGTCCAGCAATATTTTTTCTAGCAAAATGATTTTCTATATGGTTTTATTCTTGTTTAGTATATAAAAGCTTTAAAAGTATATCAGTAGTGTCAGATATGTGTTATAATAAATATTAAAGCTAAACTTTTCTATTTCCCCATTGCTAGATGGATTATCCATTCACTGAGACTTGGATCTCATTCCCCTCACTTCATTTTGTTGCAGACTTGGAGCATTGTAGACAAGCATGGAAGTAGACATCAGTATTTTCATCAGCTTTCATACTAGAAGAGGTTAGTCATGACAGCTAGTGGGAGGAGCATATTTTTGGCTATGTTAGATAGTGAGAAGAGCATTTTGGGATATGTTGTATATTTTGGATTTGTTCAAACCAAAAAATGTCAATGTATTATACTTTAAAACCATATATATAAAGTTATAGGATGATGAATAAAGGCTTAATGTTGTTTTGAGTTATGTTGAGTTGACTTGAGAATTTTATTGATTTGAACCGTAGTAGGATATAGTAGATGAACAGGATTTACTAGTAGCTTATAAACACAGCATAAGGTGCTAGCAAAACTCTACTCAACTGTTATACCCTTGCTCGCTCTAAGGAGTGGGGTGTAACATGACCTAACCTAAGGTGCCACATATACTTAAGGTTAGTTTCATCTCTAGATCTCTTAGATCCTATGGCATTCACTTTCTAGTCAATTACATTCATAGATACATCAACATATAAACAGAGATGGTCAACTAAAAAAATCATATCAAACCATTTTATTTTTCAAATAAACGGTACAGTAGTCTTTATTGAAATTGAATACATAATTATCCTGTGCTAGAAATAAAATAGAAATCAAATTTCTGTTAGCAGTAGGTACCAAATAATAGTCCCTAAGAATTAAACTAAGACTAGATAGTAGTTGCAAAGGATAGCTCCCTACGGCCACAGCAGCAACTCTTGCTTCATTTTTAACTCGTACGATTATTTCTCCTTCCTTCAGCCTTCTACTTTTCTCTAGACCTTGCATAGAAATGCATAGATGAGCACTAGAGGTAGAGTCTATAACCCAAATGGAAGTAAAAGAAACCACAAGGTTAATTTCAATAATGAGCAGGTTAGATATACCTTCAGAAGGTGTGCCGTCCTTCTTATTCTTTAGGCTTACCAGGTAGATAGGATGGTTCCTCTTCAAGTGGCCGTCAGTATTATAGTGGAAACAATTTCCTTTGTCTACGGCCTTCCTTTTGGAAGCTTCCTTCTTTGGCCTGTTCTCTTACTTCTGCTTCTTCATGAACTTCTTCTTCCTAGTAAACTTTCTCTTGAAAGATGAAGTCTGCTCCATAGCAAGAACAATGTCCCTTGAATTCTTCAAGATCCCTTCTGTAATCAATAGCCTATTCACTAACTCAGCCTTGGTGCATTGTATCTTATTCATATGGTAGTTTACACTACTAGAAAAATGACTTTTAGCGATGGCTATTAGCGATGGTAATTTTGCCATCGTTAACAATAGTTTTTATCGATCATCAATCACAACCAAAAAAATAAGTCATTATAAAAAAATTATTTATTAAACTTATTAGTGATGGTACTATTAGCGATGAAATGAGCCATCTTAAAAAAAAAAATTATTTATTAAATTTATTAGCGACGACAGAAACAGTATTAGCGATGGCACTTGCCATCGCTAATAATCATTAGCAATGGCACTATTAGCGATGGAATGAGCCATCATAAAAAATTAAAAAAATTATTTATTAAACTTATTAGCAACTGTGAATATAGTATTAGTGATGGTGGAATGCTATTGCTAGTACTCATTTTTCATCCCCCACCCTCGATTTTGGCTTCTCCGCTAAAACCCTTATTTCTTTTTGTAATTATCCCCGCCTTGATTTTTACCTCCCCCACCAGTGACTGATCGAACCCCCTAGCTCTCTCCCCCTCTCCTGATTTTCCTACTCACACCATGCTGTCGGAGCCTGTGGCCTCCTCCGTCCAGCCTCCACCACCACTCCTCCTTTCTCCCCCCTCGCCCCCCACTACAGCTCTTGCGGCTCTACCGCCCCCGCCCCCGCCCCTGCAGTTCCCTGTGGCCCCCGGGGGCTCTATCGGCCTCGATCATTGGGGTGCGTGATCCGACTTTCAATTTACCCCAAGGTAGGTGAATCCTTTCCCGACTGCCCCTGGCATTATTTTTTTTTCCTTTTTCTTTTGTGGATAGATGGCGCGCTATTTTTTTTTGCCTTCGATCCCGAGTCGTCTGAAAAGTTCCCATCCTGCTCTCCTCATGGCCACCTCTGTTGGTGTCTGCCATCATCTTCATCTCCATCATCACTGGTGCCGGCCTTGCCTTCATCTCCCTCAGGTGCTTTCCTCCCACATCCCCCCCTTTTTTGGTTTCGGACCTCTCCCAAACCCTCTCGAAGCTCCCCACCCCTCGCCCCCCTCTTTTCTCCCCCGTCACCTCCCACCCGACCCCTTCTCGTTGCCCCAACCCACAAATTTGCCACCCCTTGCCCCCCATCACTGCTACTCCTTTATCCCCCTTTGCCTCTAGCCCAGCCCCTTCTCGCCATCCTAACCTATAGATCGGCCGTCCCTCACCCCTCACCATCGCTCCTCCTTTCTCCCCCTTGGGCCCCCACCATCGCTCCTGCAGCTCTACTGACCCTGCCCCTGCAGTTTCCTATGCCCCCTCGGGGCTCTACTAGCCATTGATCGTTGCGGTGCGTGATTCGACTTTGAATTTGCACCAAGATACACTACAAGAAAAGAGAGTTTTTGTGACAAATTTTTTTATGATAGAAAAATTTTCATCGTAAATAATACTATTTACGATGTTTCAAAATTTACATCGTTAATAAAAAAATATTTACCATGATATTATATTTTCATCACAAATAAATAATATTAGCAATTAAAAAAAATTCATCATAAATATAATTTATTTGTGATGACTATTTTCATCATAAATAATAAAATATTATTTTAATTTTAAATTTTCAAATATTACTGATAAAAAATTTTTCATCATAAATAATACAAGTGTTTGCAATGAAAAGTAGTTTTTCATCATAAATATTTATTATTTAGAACTAAAAATTTTTGTCACTAATATTTAAAGTAAAATAAAAAAATTTAAAATTTTAAATATTAAAGATTATTTATGATGTAATTTTTTATCACAAATAATTATCTTATTTATGATGAAAATCATATTTATGTCACAAATAAAAATTATTAACAATAAAAATTTTATTGGTAATATTTAAAAAAAAATTAAGAAATTTAAAATTTTAAAAATTAATAATTATTTGCAATGAAAAAATTACATCATAGATAATAAAATATTTATGATAAAAAATATATTTTCTGTCACAAAATACTCATCATTTATGATAAATATTTTTCATCACTAATATGTTAAAAAATGAAAAAAAAATTTAAAATTTAAAATCTTCTCTATTAGTGGTGAAATAATTTTCATCATAAATAATTAACATATTTATGATGTATTAAGTTATTACATTACTAATACCAAAATTTTTATGATAAAAATATTTCATCACTAATAATTAAAAAAATTAAAAAAACTAAAAATTTTAAAAATATAGATTATTTCTTGATGAAAATATTACATCATAAATAATCTCATATTTGTAATGAAATTTTTATTTTTCATCGTAAAATCTTTGATTATTTATGATGAATATTTTTCATCATTAATATGTGAAAAAATAAAAAAATTTTAATTTTTAAAAATTAGACTATTAGCGATGAAAATATTTTTATCATAAATAAGTAGCTTATTTACGATGGAAAGAATATTTTCTATCACTAATAAACCTATTTTTATGATGAAATTTTTGCATCGCTAATATTTAAAAAATTTTAAAAATTAAAAAAAAAGATTAGTTATGATGAAAAGGTTACATCATAAATAATTCCATATTTATGATAGAATTTTAATTTTTCATCAAAATATCTTTGATGATTTATGATGAATATTTTTCATCGCTAATATGTGAAAAATAAAAAAAATTAAAATTTCAAAAACTCGACTATTATTGATGGAAAAATATATTTTCGTTACTAATACCTTTTTTTATGATGAAAATATTTCATCACTAATATTTAAAAAATTTTAAAAATTTAAAAATAATAGATTAGTTGTGATGAAAATATTACATCATAAATAATATATATTTATGATGAAAATAATAGATTAGATAAGTAAATTAAAACAAAGTCACCTGATATGTGTCCTAGACAATGTGATCTAGTTTAAATAATTTTTTATTGAAAGACTTGGATCCCAATTCTAAACCCATTCTCATATAAATATCAAACAATATTGTTCATTCAATTCTAAATAAAACCAAACTTATATCTTTAAATCTTTTTTTTACATTTCTGTTGGTTGCCCATCTTATATTATAATTTCACAACCATAGTCTAAAATATAAGTGGATTTTGACATGATAAAATGATATATGAATTATTGAGGTATCTTTGGTGGCATCTTTAGAGGCAAGGACCACTCATGAATACTTGAGGTACCTATCGTGAAATCTTTAGAGGCCAGTAAGGATTACAAAGTATTTATCCTTTCAAAGCAATATATACATATTTAGATCTAATTAAATCAAAACTGGACAACAGAAATTCTATATCAATGATCCAAATCATTGGATGTAATCTACTATTTTAAAACTGTTTGTATACAAAAATATTATATGATTTGAAGATTCCTAACCTATGCATCAAATAATCAAAAAACTATATCTAATTTAATTTTATTTGGACTTTTCAATTTTTGACCCATAAATACATAACTTATGGATTAGAAATCATATGATTTTTTGTGTACAAGCAGCTTTGAGATATTAGATCACATTCAACGGCTTGAATCATTGATTTAGAACTTCTATTATAAAATTTCGATATGACCATATCTGAGTCCAAATACTGTCAATTTGATCCTAACTTGGCTATATATATATATATATATATATATAAACTTTCTATGAAAGATCCACCAGCCAAGGAGTTAAGTTGCATCACATGGCTCATGTTTACTTTCTGATCCTAATTTGGCTATATATATATTTTTACATATATATATATATATATATATATATATATATATATATATATATATATATATATAAACTTTCTATGGAAGACTCACCAATCAAGGAGTTAAATTGCATCACATGGCTCATGTTTATTTTCATCGCAAGTTTTTTGAAAAAATAAAAAAATAATTTTAGTAATTATTAGCGATGAAAATATTTTTTTGTTGCTAATAACATAATTAACAACGCAAAGCTTTTCATCACAAATAATTTTTTTTGGTGGAAAAATATTTTTAGCGAAAAAAAATTTTTTTGGTGGAAACTATTAGCGATGAAAATTTTATCCATCATTAATAACATTATTAGCGATGAAATTTTTTATTTTGTCATAAATAATATTTTTCATGCAATTATTAGCGATGAAAAGAAATTATTAGCGATAAAAATTTTCATTGCTAATAAGTCGCGTCCTATCAAGTCTTATCCTGAAACCCATTTTCTTCCCCTCCCCCCCGGTTTCATGCGAAACTGGTCCCCCCTCCCCCTCTCTGCTCTCCCCCCTCTCCCCACCGCATCCGCCGTCCAACCACCACCGCATCCGTCGCCGTCACCGTCCACCGTCACCGTCGTCGTCCATCGCCGTCGCCGTTTGTCACTGTCCGTCGGTAGGGTAAGTTTTTTTTTTTGGTGTTTTCTCAGGCCACCGGTGGGCCGTTGGGGATGGGGGAGACACCGGCGGGGATGGGGCCAGGCCGGGCTGGTGGGGATGTGGCTGGGGCCGGCGGGGATGGGGCCAGGTCGGGTCGGGCTGACGGAGCCTGCGTTCGCCACTGATAAATATATATTTTTTTTTGTATTTTCTCAGGTCACCGGGGGGCCGGTGGGGATGGGGCCGGGCCGGGCCGACGGAGACGAGACCGGCAGGGATGGGGCCGGGCTGGCGGTGCCTGCGTCTGCTGCCGGTAAATTTTTTTTTTTGGTGTTTTCTCGGGCCACCAGGGGGCTGGCGAGGATGGGGCTGGGCCGGGCCGGCAGGGATGGGGCCGGGGCCGGTGGGGATGGGGCTGGGTCGGGCCGGGCCGGTGGCGCCTGCATCCACTGCCGTTAAGTTTTTTTTTCTTTTTTTTTTTGGTGTTTTCTTGGGCCACCGGGGGGCCAGCGGGGATGGGGCCGGACCAGGCAGGCAGGGATGGGGCCGGGCCAGGCAGGGTTGGTGGGGATGGGGCCGGGTTAGGCTGGGCTAGCGGTTCCTGCATCCGCCGTTGGTAAGTTTTTTTTTTTTGATGTTTTCTCGGGCCATCGGGGGGCCGACGGGGATGGGGCCAGATCGGGCCAGTAGGGATGAGGTCGGGGCTGGCGGGGATGAGTAGAGCTATATTCTTCATTCAATCTTCTCTTGCAATAATGGTATGCGATATAATTATATTTATTAGAATAAAATTTATTTTTTATTATATTATTCAGTATTATATTCATTTATATGTCAATTATTGCAGATATGGCACCAAGAGACAAATGACGACGTTCGTGTTTACAGTCTACTCTGGAGGTTGAGGCACCTTCACCGATCTCCATTGCCACACCGGCTCCATTGTCAGAGGGTCCTACACTGGTAGGTCCTAGTGAGGTGGGTCCCAGTGAGGCGAATCTCAGTGAGACAGATTCGAGTGATATTATTATACTTTTTATATAATGAAATTTGATTCTTTTATTTAGATAGCTATCATACTAATGATTTATTTATTATTGTTTCAGGTCCATCTTCATCTGTAGTGAGGCAAGGGCGAGGTCCATCGAGGAACCTCGCTCCAGAGCATTGAAGACGCGAGCATCTGGGACAGTGTCTCCATATCGAGATACCAGCTGGCTACACCAGGCCCATTAGGAGATGGTGCAAGCCGTGGCAGACTGAGATGGGAATCATATGCCTCAGCTATGCCTCCGTGACGCTCTTCGATTGGCGTCACATTCTACCGACTCAGAGAGAGATTTTGTACACCCACTTACAGGTAAAATAAATTATATTGTGAATATTTAATTTGTATAGTATTCTTCTAATATTTGTTATTGGCAGGGTGTATTTGATATCATTGATTTTAAGGAGGATCATTTGAGGCGAGCCATGGATACTCATTTATCGTTATATTTCAAACATTATCGCCATCACATGCATCAGTATTGGTACGATATGGTGCAGAATCATGGGGAGGAGGCAGCGCAGCAGCAGCCCTACGACAGCATCACTATAGATGACTAGACTGTCATATACCGGCATTACGAGGATCCGGTATATCAAGTTATACATCCAAATTTTTTTTTAGAGTTTAATGATTGAATTATTTATTCTTAAATTAAATTTATTATCTACTAATTTTACTAGTAAATGTACAGAGAAGATGTGCCCAGAATGCCGTAAATCGGACGAGACAGATTGTACCGCATTATGGGAGTTCGAGATCGTTCGCTCGTCACATGGAGCACATGATAGGTAATTTTTAATTTTTAATTAGCATATAATTTTCTAGTTATTTAAAATTTTTTTAATTAATTCTTAAATTACAGAGAGATGCTCAGAGTGGCGAGCTTCTTGGTAGGATCGATATCTACCAGCGGATCTACCAGCGACGGTCAGAGGAGTGGACGACGGAGAGGCAGGAGCTCTTTGTAAGTTTTTTTAATTATTTTTTATTCATAATTTAATTTTTATTATAAAATTAAAATAGCTATAATTTTAATTTTCAAGACCATATGACAGACATGAGATCCCAGCCTACCTCTGAGGGCTCAACCGCACCTACAGATGATGAGATCTGTGATCAGGTGCTTGGTACGAGATCCTGTTATATTAAGAGTCTAGGGTATGGGATTATTGCTCCCTCATCCTCACACTCATCTAGGGCTGACATCCATTATGCGTGCGAGGCTCGACTGACGGAGGTGCAGAGGCAGGCTGTCGAGGATCGACAGCAGGCTGAGCAACGAGCTCAAGAGTTGGCTGCACGCATCGATGAGTATTAGCAGCTTCAGATCTAGATGATGGAGCATATGGTATAGATGGAGCAGACGATACAGCTGATAAAGCAGCAGCAGGCCGGTCCGAGCTCTTTCAAGTGCTCCCCTTTCCCAGCTCATTCTCCAGATGTCGAAACTTAGCAGCTTCTTCATGTACTTTTTTATTTTTATTTCAAATCTCTTATAATTTTAATTTAATATAATAAAATAATAAAATTTATTTATCAATTTATTTTATAAATTTTTTATTTTAATTTTTTTAATTTATAAAAAATATTATAGATATAAATTAAAAATATATATATTTATATATTATTTTTTAAAAAATATGTTTAAATTATTAGTGATGGAATTATTTTTGATGAAATATTGATCACCAAAAATATTTTAGTATGATAATTTAATTTTTTAATAAATATAAAATTATTAAAATTTTATATATAATTAATAATGATGAAAAATTATTCATCATAATTAATTATTAGTGACAAAAAATTTTATCATAAATTATCATATTTATGATGTAATTTTTTTATCACTAATATTATTTTAATTTAATTTTTAAAAAATTTGTTATTAAATTAAAAGTGATGAAAATTTTTTGTTGCAAAAAAAGTTATTTGCGATGTAAATTTTTAGTCGCTAAAAGTTTTTAAAAATTTTATTTCAAAAAAAAAATTAATTAAATTAATAGTGATAAAAAAATTTTCATCACTATTAATTTTTTTATTTATTAGCGATGTTATATTTTATCATAAATATTTTTTTATGATTAAAATTTTTCATCGAAAAACTTTTAATGATGAAAACTATTCATTGTAAATAATTATTATTAGCGATAAAATATTTTTTTCATCATAAAATATTATCAATGACGTGATTATTTGTGATGAACAATTAGCGATGAAAATAGGTTATTAGCGATGAAAATTTTTCATCGCTAATAACCTATTTTTTTGTAGTGATAGGTGAATTTAAAAAAAAATTAATTATAATTTTTATTTAAAAAATAAAAACTATTAGTGAATTAAAATAGATTTTAAAAAATTTAATTATAAATTTTTTTTAAAAAAAATTAAAAACTATTAGCAACGGCATTAGCAACGAAAAATATCATCGCTAATAGTTTTTAAGTAAAAAATAAAATAAAATAGTATTAGTGATAGAAAATACTGTCGCTAATAGTCTTGTACCAAAAAAAAATTTTTTTTTCCTTCCCCCGCATGCCCTCATTTTCCCTCATGCGTGCTTGCGCCCTCATTTTCCCCCAACCCCCATCGTTTTCCCCAACCCCCTCTGGTCCCCTCGCTGCCCCACTCTTCACCCTACCTTCGATCCTCCTGTCCCTATCTTCCCCTGGCGCACCATTGGATCCGACATCCCCGAGCACCCGATCGCCTCCACAAGCCCCCGTCTGCCTTTCCTAAGCCCTCGGCCATCTCCCACCTCCCCAAGCCATCGACCGCAAGATCCCAGCTGCCTCCTGCCTTTCCAAGTCCTCGGCTACCTCCTGCCTCCCCGAGCCCTCGATCGTGAGCACCCGATCGCCTCCTCGAGTCCTCGACCGCCTCCTGCCTCCCCAAGCCCCTGACTGTGAGCCTCCAGCTGCCTCTCACCTCCCTGAGCCCTCGACTGCGACCACTCAACTGCCTCCCCGATGCCCCGACCACCTCCCGCCTCCTCGAGCCCTTGACCGTGAGCCCCCAGCTGTCTCCTACCTCTCCGAGCCCCTTACTGGATCGCCCCCCTCCCCCCCCCCCCACCGCCTCCCCATTCTCCCCCCACCCCTCCCCTTGCTGGACCAGACCCACAGTGGCCTCCCCCTTCTCTCCCCGCCCCTCCCCTTGTCGGATCAGACCGCCTGCCATCTCCCACTTCTCCTCCCACCCCTCCCCTTATCAGACTGGAATTACGACCCCACCCCCCTCCTTCGGAGAGCCCAGCTGTTGGAGCGCCCATCCAATGGAGCACCGTGCCATTGGACCCCCACCATCGCACTATGAGTATTAGCGACGGTAGCAATACTATAGTGATAGCACGCTGCTATCGCTAAAAGTCTTTTTATTTTAATATATTAATTTTAAGTACATGTTTAATTAATTAATTAGGTATTAGCTTATTTAATTAATTAAGTATTTTATTTAACAATGATGACTGCCTACTTCATGTGCTTATCTACTTCGATGGTGGTCGGAGGAGCATTTCCCTAGGCCCTAAGCCTAGCCTGAAGTGCAATTGGCTCGAGGAGGCGGTCGAAGGCTGGGGGAGGCTATGATGACTGCCTGTGCAAGATGCACCTAAAGAGTCTAGAGAGAGATCAATGGAGGTGATGCATTTTTGTTCTTGTTGTTGTAGTTGCAAGACAAGCTTGGATGGTCTGTTATATCGCAGACAACCACTTACAGCCACCTTATGGTTAAAGGTGAGAAGAACTTACAATGCCTTATTTTTCAATGGCAGATCCGAGCCTTCTTCTTTTCCTCTTTCTCTTGTTTACTTTATTATTCTCTAATTTAAGTACTATTTTTAAGTTTTTATTTTATCTTTTTAAAAAATTTTACTCTTAATTTTTAGACTGGGCTCAGGTAAGGGTGGGGGGCTCGGGGAGACTATGATGACTGCCTATGCGAGATGCACCTAAAGAGTCTAGAGAGAAATTGATGGAAGTGTTGCATTTCTGTTCTTGTTGTTGTAGTTGCAAGGCAAGCTTGGATGATCTGTTACATCGCAGACAATTGCTTGTAGCCACCTCATGGTTAAAGATGCAGAGGAACTTGCAATGCCTTATTTTCAATGGTAGATCTGAGCCTTCTTCTTTTCCTCTTTTCTTTGTTTACTTTGTTGGTCTCTAATTTAAGTACTATTTTTAAGTTTTTATTTTATTTTTTTAACTACAGCAAGCTTGAAAGATAGAATCAGTCTTTCTATTTGATGGATGGGATGGAGGTGTAGATATATCCATATCATCGAATGAGCCGTGTAGGAATAAGTCATTCGAGAATCAGAAGAGTATATCGAAATATACTCTTTCATGCCAGTTTAGACTTGAGGTGGAAGAGATGGGTACAAATGGATCAAAATTCAAACTAACCATCCAATGGATAGGCCGAAGGTATCTATAGCTCTGTATTATCGAATAAAATGTATAAGA
The DNA here is from genome assembly GCF_000442705.2 of Elaeis guineensis. Taxonomy (NCBI): domain Eukaryota; kingdom Viridiplantae; phylum Streptophyta; class Magnoliopsida; order Arecales; family Arecaceae; genus Elaeis; species Elaeis guineensis. The sequence goes on along the minus strand of NC_025993.2, from coordinate 27,696,791 downwards.
ATAATCTGTTCGAGAATCAGCGCAGTATATTAAAATATATCCCTCCAAACCGGTTTAGGCTTGAGGCGTATCAATTACAATAGCTTTTCAATTTCAATTAACTTAGTTATAGATCATTGATTTTATTTTCAAAGATTATAGATCATGTCTTTCCGAAATCAGAGCCATCACAGTCTAGGAGAGAGCTCTCATGTAGCCAGCTCGCTTGATTCTGCGGTGTTAGATGTATGTCCTAAAAATCAATTATTGGCTGACACATTTTTATTCTATGACACATATTTATACTTAAACTATTGATTTAATCAATAAAAGATAAGTTTTTATTTTTTATTCAAGTGTTATATATCCTTGAATCGGCCTTAGAATTGATGTTACGATACATATTCTCAAATATTGAGAATTAGAGGTATGTCTGATCGATTCCTAAATTGCTCAAGATTATAGGATAGTCATAGGTACAGTGATCTATCCAGATAGACCGACACACAGTTTACTTTCTTTGGGATAGATGAGTCTTTAGTCTACAGTGTAGAGATACTGAGCGAAAAGTACAGATAATTGTTAGAGAATAATTTGTACTTAGTATGACCATATGAGAGATCATATGGATTTCTATTCGATCGTCAGTGATTATCTCAATGCTGTAGTTGTGTGATTGATCCTTTGACCTATGGTATCACAGTTGCTCACAGTAAGACTGTTGTAGTTTGACTACACAAATATTAACTCGATTATAAATTTTGTAGTAGATGCTGGCTTCAGTTGGTTGAGTTGTGCGAGTAATATGTGCATCTATATGAGATCTATCGACCTTGATGGAGAGGAGTAGTCCTATGAGATTTGAGAAGCTGAGTCCATAAATCTATGGCCATAACAGTATGATTAATGAAAAAAAATTTATTTGAAATTACTATTGGACTTAAGCTAATCATATCTATCATATGACTGATGATGAGATTTGATAATTTATCCATGATATGCCATCTAGTCAGAACTCACGATAGAGGAACTGTATCATACATTAACTATACCTAGAGGTTCTATTTTGATTTTGCTAGGTTGTCACTACATATTGCTAGATATTACTGGTAGATTGTGATAGCACAATAGGATCATTTTGGATCAATGATCTATGTCGAGTTAGAGTGAAATTATTCTGACCCACTAAAAGGGATTTCGGTGATACCTATAATAGAGATCATTGTATATCTTACTACCAGATAGAATTGAACCTACGGGGTCACACATAAAGAGAGAAGATCTAGATTAGTTAATAATTGGACTTATAAAGTACCAATTTATATAGATTTAGAGAAATTCCATTAGATTCATGTTAACCTTGCTAGCACCTGGGTGAACCCAATTCCTCTTGTAGTTGATTTGCTTGTATGATAAGCATTAACCAATTCTTATACTTGATTTGAACCTAATTGAATTTGATTCAATAAGATTCAATGGTTGGATGTTTAATTTATGGCTTGAATTAAATCAAGAAAGAGTTTCTTGATTTTATTCATTAAGAACCTTTGAAATGAATTTATGAAACCATGTGGACTGATTTGAGACTTTTTATTAGATCCCATATGATAGGATGCCTAACATTGGGTATGAGTGTGGGTGAGTTATGGATGGTGCCCCATTTATTTGGTTCAAGTATACTGAAGCTACGACTTCTAATATGATTAGGAGGAGAAATCCTAATTTGATTAGGACACCCTTATGTTATCTATATAAAGGACCCTAGCCTTACTCTTATAATGATTTCACTTTCTCCCCTTCTTACCGCCACCTTTACTGTTCCCATCACCTCCCCTCTCCTTTTTCTCTTTAGCCCATGCCCTCTATCTCTCCTAGCGTCCTCTTGTTGGAGCTTTTAGAGAGGTGGGTGGCAACATTATTTTGGTGTCAATAGGTTGGTGCCAAGTTGTTGTTTGGTTTTATATTCTTCCTCTTAAGTTGTTGGGAGTTAGTTACAACCACTTCTTGATTGTTGTTCTTCTTGATTAGTTGAGAGATCAAAAAAGGTTCTTGGTTTCTTCAAGAATCAAGAAAGAAAGATCAAAAGGATTCATAATTTCAAGCCTATTCAGGCTTGGTTCAAGCCTATTCAAGCTTTTGGTTCAGGCAAGAAAGATTAAGAGGAACCTATCCAGGTCGGCCTTGTGGATACTTATAGAGGCAGGATGCTTGTGCTGCTGATTTAGAATCTGTTCAGCCACAGATCTAGGGATTGAATTGGATTCAATCCCAATTACAGGTTTGAAGTAAAGAAAAAGTGATTTAGGTATGTGAACTGATTACAGGCTTTCATTCATTCATCCTAAAATTAGTTTATATTAAATACAGCATATGAACTAGATCCATAGGTGCTTTCATATGATGAATGCATACTTAGATTAAAAATATTTTAATCTAATTTTTTTACTATATTTTAGATTTAAAAAAATTTTAAAATCTATATGCACTAGCACCTATAGAAATTCTAACTATGGTATCAGAGTCACATGTTCATACATACGAAAGTAGCATAAAAATTTTAAAAATTATTTTTAAAATTTTGATTTTAATTTATACATGAGATGTATATATTTAAGTTCAAATCTAAAAAATATTTTAGATTTAAATTTTATTCATATATACGATATATAAAAATATGCATAGGTTAGAAATTAAATTTCTACAATCTGAATTTTTCATATATGCGGTATATGATGGTATGTGATAGGATCGTGATGTTGTCATTAGAACACCGTACTTATCAAATTAATTTCAACTTCAATAAAAATTAGAACACCATACTTATCAAATTAATTTTGATTTTAATAAAAATTAAAAATATATAGAAAGTAGCGAATCGGATCAAATCCACAGAGAAAACAGGATTTTAATTTGAAATCTTTGATTTTATAAAAAAAATAAAATTTTGAGAAAAATAATTTAAGTTAAAAAGTAAAAATTAAAAGTATGAAAAATAAATCTGGTACTAAGATCTACTATTTAGATCCTAGCTTCTACTTGTAATAAAAATAATTAATAAGAATTTAAAGAGCATAAAATAAATTGATATTAAGATCTACTAACTAAATCCTAGCATCTACTTATGACAAAATAAAAGATAAAAATTTAAAGTACAAAAAAATAAATTTTTTATTAATTAAAATTAAAATTTAATTATAAAAAATTTAAAAAGAATAATAAAATAAAATAAAATAAGACTATAACAAGTGTTGCGGCCAACTCCTTGTCGTCTGTCGTCGGTGATGAGCACCTGCAAAAACAGCATCCTCACAGATCGGGGTTGTGTCCGACGGAGACCCTCCGATGCTTAAGTCAGAGAAAAAATTGATGAATAGTAGATTTAAAATTTGAAAGTAGCAGAGCTTTGGTTCAAAATTATCTTACCCATCCTATTCACTTACCCCCTCTTTTATAGATAATTCTGATGTAACCGTCGAGCACGTGGTTCCGCTTTTTATGGTACTGAATTATCATACCATAAGTATGGTGATAGTGGGTTGTTAATTCCTCTGAATGGCTATAACACATAGTCAATATCCATTCACAACAGTTATGGTATGTTAAGCAGATTAACTGACCATATGTCGGTATAATCTATAAGCGACTGTCGGCTAGTAGTTCAGTTATACCGATAGTTTAAGTCGTCCACTATTGATCGGTAGTAGTCGAACGTTAGTCGGTCAGCCGACCATAAGTCGGTGCGATTTGCTCAATTGATCGATGAAGAGTCGAACTGCATGCTCAGCCGATGTACTATCAGAGTTGTGGTGACCAAAGTCAGGGGTCGATTAGTTTACCCCAACAGTTACCCCCCACTCCCAAGTCCAAGGTGAATCTTCTCTCTCAACGTGTAGAAAGGGCTTCTTTTGTCTCACATCGATTATGAGTTAAGAAGAAATATGGTTTATATGGATTGGAATCTTCTCTCTCAACGTGAGGCATCTTTTAAAGGACAAAACCGTGAGGCTCTAAATGATCAAAGCCCATTGAAGCCTAAAGGCCCACTGAAGCACTTCAATAGAGTTTTCATCGTAAATAATTTATAATTTTTGAATTTTAATTTTTTTTTATTTTTTTAATTATTAACGATGAAAATATTACGTCATAAATACTAGAGTATTTGCGATAGAAAATTAATTTTCATCGCAAATATACAAGTATTTGTGACATAATATTGTCGTTGTAAATAATCTATAATTTTTAAATTTTAAAAATTTTTATTTTTTTGTTCATATTAGCGACGAAAAATTTTCATCGTAAATAAAATATATTTGCAACAAAAATTTTATTTTCATCACAAATAATAATCATTTATGACATATTATTTTTTTCATCAATAATCTATAATTTTTTAATTTTTAAATTTTTTTATTTTCTTTCAAATATTAGCGACGAAAATTTTTCATCGTAAATGCTTAAGTATTTATGACAGAAAATAAATTTTCATCAGGAATACGCCTGTATTTGTGACGTAATATGTTCGTCGTAAATAATCTGTAATTTTTAAATTTTTAAATTTTTTATTTTTTTCATATATTAGCGATGAAAAATTTTCATTGTAAATAATATTAATTTACGATGAAAATTTAGTTTTCGTCGCCAATATGCTATTATTTATGACGTAATATTTTCGTCACAAATATTTTTAATTATTGAATTTTTAAATTTTTTTATTTTTTTTTCAAATATTAGTGACGAAAAGTTTTCATCATAAATAACATATATTTGCGACAAAAATTTAATTTTCATTGTAAATATTTTCATTATTTACGACGAAACTATTTTTATCGCTAATATTTAAAAATTTAAAATTAAAATAAATATTTTATTATTTATGATAATTAATTTTATCATAAATAATCTTATTTATGATAAAAATTTTTTTCATCGCAAATATAAAGATATTTACGATGAAAAATTAATTTCATCATAAATAAATAGTTATTAGCGATGAATTTTTATTTTCGTCATAAATATCATTATTTGCGGTGAAATATATTTCCGTCACAAATAAATTCATCGCAAAAAGTGGCATTTCTTGTAGTGAGCCTAAAAATGGTCATGAGTTAAAGCGGACAATACCTCACGTATGCGGAGGCGGAGGCGGAGGCGAAGGCGGAGGCATAAGCTAACCATCTAAGCCATTCAACTTTTTGACCCATGACCACAATATTGGCGCCGTCTGTGAAAATGCCTCCTATCCACACATACTTTCTCTTGACTGAGAGGCTGTGTTGTGGTATAGAGAGAGTTTCTTTAGTCCCACATCATTTATGAGTTAAGAGAAAATATAGCTTATATGGATTGGAACCTTCTCTCTCAACGTAAGGCGCCTTTTAAAGGACAAAACCATGAGGCTCTAAATGATCAAGACCCATTGAAGCCTAAAGGCTCATTGAAGCCTAAAGGCCTACTGAAGCCTAAAGATGGTCATGAGTTAAAGCGGATAATATCTCACGTATGCGGAGGCGAAGCATAAGCTAACCATCTGAGCCATTCGACCCTTTGACCCATGACCACAATAACAAGGATCTGAAGTTGATCGGCACAGCCTCATCGGGAAGGTGGTTGATGATCTCTCTTTCTTTCTTCGTACTCCATAGAGCGAACCGGCTTCTCTTCTTCTTTCCCTTTGGATCTGATCTTCGAGATGGTATAGGTATGGAGATAGCACAGAAATAAAACTCAGCTTCTAAGCATCTCCTTCTTAAAAGCCTTTTAAGCATCTCCTTCTTAAAAACCTTCTCTGTAATTCAAAGCTATGCTTGCTGCTCCCTCTCTATGTCTCTCCCACTCTTGGATCTTTTTCTTATATATCTGGACGCTTTTTTATAGACATTAAAAGCCTCCATAGTTTTAACCATATTCAATCTCCTGCTCTCTCACGGATTCCTTACTTTTTTAAGATTTAAAATCTTACGGCTTCTCTATTCGTCGCGGATCCGTGTCTCAGCCTCGTTCGGAACTCACGCCTCCGTTGCACCACAGGTCCGCATATCAAGCACATCTCCGCGTCCGTTCTCACATGTTCAAACTGCACCACACCTGCTGTGAACTCCCGCACCCGCTTGCTGGCCTTGCTCAATCGCACCCAGGTGATCATGCCAACAAGAGCCGGCATCTCTATTTCGCTTGAAACCCCATGCACCTGCATCTTGGACCGGACCCACCGCGTTTGAACCAAGCCACTCGCCAGCTCTCGCGCTTAAGCCCCAGGCCCGCACCAAAATTCAAATTGCATGATGCCCACCAAAACTAGCCACACTCCTTTCCACGTGAACCATCCAAAATATAACGTTAAGCCGCTGGGATCATGTGAAAAAATACAACGTTGAGCCGCTGGGTCCATGTAAAAAGAGTCATGCGCCACATGTGCGTTTGAATCACTATTACTCCTTTCAAGCTCATGCACCAGGCCACGTAAAGACTTTCTCCTTTGCTTCATTTAATCACATGGATCCCTCCAAACAGCTTGGTCCACTTTTTCTCTCTCTCTCTCTCTTTTTTTTTTTTGTTATTCTGTTTATTAATGAAATCTCTGTAAGATGTCAATTATTGTATGTTGTGCATTCAATAGGTCTGAATTTTAACATATGCTTCATCTGCACGTATTGAAGGACCATTGCTTGTTGATTTGTGATTAATTCTTCATAATTAATTATTTTTTGAAAAAAATATAAAAAGTATCAGATATGAAATAATATGTCTTAAATATTTGGGATTTTAATACTTTTTCTGTTATATTTGATACACTGATCACATCCTCCAACTTGAATTTTGCTCATTCTCGAGTAAAGAAAGAATTTAGAATTAAGTACCGTTTAACTTAAAGTTTCAAATTTCACCGAATAATTTTCAAAAGAATCACTGATGTTCAGTAGAGCGTGAGTGATGTATGTTATTAAAGTATTAATACTAATCAATGTGGGAGTTAAATTAAGAACACTAAATCTTTTTTGAACTTTTTCTAAATTATCCCTATCTTTATCTCCAAATCATTAACCTTCATATGGACAAGTATATTGTTACTTCCATCATTTATTATAAAAAAAAATCTTTACATTACTCATTTTTTGATACAAACCACAACGCTTACTTAGGCGAAGGGGTTCAGTTACTCAGTGGGAGATCAATATTTAGCCTCTTTTTTTTTTAACATTGTACCATTATTGAATGTCTTAACCCTTTTAGCTTTCTGTTTAACCCATGTAGCAAGTTTTCAGCCAATGACTCCCAAACTAGATGGATTTAGAGCATTAGGTATAGAATATCCCTCGGACCTATTTGTTCGAATCAAACAGGTTACGAGTTAAAACTAGCTTAATAACAAAGCTTCTTTGCCCTTCATACCTTTTGACTGAAAACTCTCTCTTTTTTTCTAATATATATATATATGTGTGTGTGAAGAAACGTATAGTTACCCTATACAAGCCTATAAGAACTAAACTCTTTTTTAATGCTGGTAGAAAAAATTTAGAAATGCTCAAGAAAAAATATTTATATTCTAAACTTAACTCTTTATTAAGTTTTTTTAATATTTGATCCCTCAATATCTCACAAACTCTCTGGTCTATACATCAATTTTCTTTTAAAAATGCTCGATTTAACTCGATTCTTAAGTGTAATCAGGTGCTTCAATGCTAAATACTAATTTACCTGAGGACTTTAAAAATTTAAAAATTTTTATTATTCTCCTCCCCAACTTAATCGACATTGTCCTCAATGGAGTAGGAAAATCATACAAAAAAGAAGGAAAAGAAAAGATGTCATTTGATCTAGAAATCTTTTCAAAATTGATTCTCCCCCTTAACTTAGCCAACATTATCTTCAAATCCCTACAAAAGACACTAAGTAAGATTCGATTAATCTAAATAAAATATAAAAGATATTAAAAAGCAAAAGTTGAAACTAGAATTGGGTTGCCTCCCAAAAAGTGCTAAATTTACCATTTTCAGCTAGACCATGCCGATTCTTTCACCTACCCCATGTCAAATATTGGATTGACAAATTTCAATGATTTTGGATTGCCAATCTCAGGAAGATGGCCTACAATAAATTTTAATATTTTATTGTCAATCTTCAGAAAGTATTTCATGTCCCTATTCTTAAGAAGATAATTTACAAACCTATTCATAGATGCTTGTTTGTTGAGAATTTTTCCTATTTGTTCTTCTAATATGCTCATGAATTGAGTTTTTGGATTAGAAATTGAGTTCGATGCATTGGGTACTGAAAGGGTGTCACTTGATTCTAAACATGCATACTCAGATGTGACCAAGGGTAATTTTTGTTCTGGAGGAGGTGACGATTCTAGAGTGGAAGAACGACTTCTAGGACTGAAGAAAATGGGACTCTTGGTTTATATATCTCGGATAACACATCCGCTCTCTTCTTTTTTTTTGTCTTTTTTCCTCAGATCAGTAATAGTTTTGAGCTCAGGTTCTTCTATTGGGTTAGTCTCAATACTAATCTTTTCTTTCAAATTCTCATTTTGGCTAGCATTAGTACTAGCCTCACTCATCTGGTCTTGGTATAAGTCCTTAAGAATCCTATCACTTTTAAGCTCGGAGATTACTTTGTCATTTTCAAATTAAGGATTCTTAGACGGGATATTAGATTGATGACTAGGTCCAGATGGTTGGTAGGTGGATGGGTTATTTTTGAAATTCAGTATTGGTTGGCTCAACAATTGACCTAGTTCTCTCCTCATGGAAGACTCAGCTAACTAGCCTATTTATGCTTCTAGCATGGTGAGGGATTGCTGTTGGATCATAATCATTTATTGAAGTTGGCTAAACCTATCATCGGCTAGAAGGGTCTGTTGAGGAGATGGGTATGAAGGCTGATTGTAATAGGATGGCTGGGTAGGCTGACCTTTATTATAGGCATAGTTTTAGTATTGGGGTCTATTTTGAAAGCTTTATATAGGAGGAATTTGGGTCTGTGCCTAAGTTTGTTGGGGTCTCCAAAAAAAATTAGGGTAGTTCCTCCAATCTTGGTTATACGCATTTAAGAATGGGTCATTAACAAGTTTGGAGTAACCTTGAGCAGCTTGAACTTATTTTTGGATGAAAGGTAAAAACTGTGCAGCCGTGGTATATTCACTCACATAATAGACTGGATTAGCACAGATAGAACAAATCTCTTGATAATTGGAAGGTGATGTGTATTGTGCAAAAGATTATTGACCTAGGACTAGAAATTTTTTTATAAGAAGGTCGACTTTATCTAATTTTTAGGCTATCAAGTTCAAATCGGCCTTAGGACTAAAGTCAGATTGTTGGATCCCATAGAATGATGAAAACATTGATGGGTTATAGGTGGAAGGAATAAAATATTCCTTCATCTGCCTAGGTGGTTCTCAGAATTTTCAGCCTATTTGATTATCAGGTTTAACATGGATCAGCCGTTCAATTTCAGAATTGAATTCAACTAGATTAGAAAAAAAATTCTACCGTGCATGTATCAGTGCAAACCCTAATATGTGTGTTTCAATTTTTTTTTTAAGAAGAAGGAGAAAGAGAAGAGAAGAGAAAGAAAGAGAGAAGTTCTAAAAGTAAGAACCTTAAGAAAGCCCTAGACCTAAAGACAAAAGATGAGAAGAATTAGTTGTGGTTAAGTGTTAATTACAATCAAATTAGCAAACAATTAAACCTAGACACCTATGGATTTCTTAAACCTAACAGTTCAATATAGAGTGGCCCGATCTAGATGTAAATTGGGTATGTTCTCACTTCTTTTAACTAGCCAAGTAAGAGGTGAGACCGTGGGGGTCCCTCCGTTGCTTGCCTTAGACACCAACTGGATTGGTCAGATAAACTAACGGAACCAATTAAATAACCATGAGTCCACTTAGGTTTAGCCTTTATAACTTCTTGCTTTAGACACCAGTTTCAAGGGTGAGTCCAAACTTACTTTACACTTGACTTCACCACAATACTCAAACTGAACTCAATTGATCCTAGGGGCCAACATCTACTTAAGTTTAATTAGGTTTGGGTCAATGCGGGATGCTGGTTGGTTATTTTTTAGCTGAAAAAGGGTGATGAAATTTTCACCTTATCTTGTTATGGGTTTTGTCCTTAAATTGATTTGAGATGAATATGTGCAACCAATTTCAAACAAAGAGTTCTATGCAACTAAATTAGATGTATGAAATGAATCAAATTTGAAAGCTTACCTTCTCTCCAGCGATCACCAAAAATAAATCTAATATGATGAATGCTTCTAAATAATTAAGTTTCTACTCTTGTCATGTGATTTTTATTTGGTTTATGTGGATGAATTTTAGGTTAATTTGAAAAAAAATATAGTAATTAATACTAAAAAAATAGTTAGGGCTAGGGTTTGGCTTGATCTCACTAAATTGAAGTATTTTATCCTTCTTTTCTTCTCTTTTTTTTTCTACAAAAAGATAAAAAAATTAAAAATATTAGTAAGTTATATTCACAAGAAAATCAAAGAAATCAAATATTAAAATTGGTGCCTTCCCCGGCAACGGCGTCAAAAATTGATAGGATCACGATATTGTCGTTAGAACACCTACTTATCAAATTAATTCTGACTTTAATAGAAATTAAAAATATGTAGAAAGTAGCGAGTCGGATCGAATCCACAGATAAGGCAGGATTTTAATTTGAAATCTTTGATTTTATAAAAGATTTTGAGGAAAAAAAATTAAGTCGGAAAATAGAAATTAAAAGTGCGAAAAATAAATCCGCTACTAAGATCTACTATTTAGATCCTAGCTTCTACTTATAATAAAAATAAATAACAAGAATTTAAAGAGCATAAAATAAATTGGTACTAAGATCTACTAAGTAGATCCTAATATCTACTTACGACAAAATAAAAGACAGAAATTTAAAGTGCAAGAAAATAAATTTTTCATTAATTGAAATTGAAATTCAATTACAAAAATTTTAAAAAAAATAATAAAATAAAATAAAATAAAACTGTAACAAGAATCTGAAGTTGATCAGCATAGTCTCCTCGAAAAGATGATTGACGACCTCTCCTTCTTCTTTCATACTCCGTAGAGTGAACCGATTTCTCTTTTTCTTTCTCTTTGAATCTGATCTTCGAGATGGTGTAAGTGTGGAGATAATACAGAAATAAAACTCAGCTTCTAAGCACCTTCTTTTTAAAAACCTTCTCTGTAACTCAAAGCTATGCTTGCTGCTTCCTCTCTATACCTCTCCCATCCTTGGATATTTTTTCTTGTATATCTGGATCTTTTTTTATAGGCATTAGAAGCCTCCATAGTCTTAACCATATTCAATCTCCTGCTCCCTCACGGATTCCTTATTTTTTTAGGATTTAAAATCTTACAGCTTCTCTGTTCGTCGCATATCCGTGTCCTAGCCTCGTTCGGAACTCACGCCTCCGTTGCACCATAGGTCCGCATATCAAGCGCATCTCCGCGTCTGTTCTCACATGTTCAAACTGCACCACACCTGCTGTGAACTTCCGCACCCGCTTGCTGGCCTTGCTCCATCGCACCCAGGTGATCATGCCAACAAAAGCCGACATCTCTATTTCGCTTGAAACCCCATGCACCTGCATCTTGGACCGGACCCACCGCGTTTGAACCACGCCGGTCTCCGGCTCTCGCGCTCAAGCCCCAGGCCCGTACCAAAATTGAAATCGCATGAAGCCCACCAAAACGTGCCCGCCACACTCCTTTCCACGTGAACGATCCAGATATAACGTTGAGCCGCTGGGTCCACGTAAAAAAAGTCATGCGCCACACGTGCGTTTGAATCACTATTACTCCTTTCAAGCTCATGCACCAGGCCACGTGAAGGCTCTTTCTCCTTTGCTTCATTTAATCCCATGGATCCCTCCAAACAGCTTGGTCCTTTTTTTTTCTTTCTCTCTCTCTCTCTCTTTTATTATCCTTTTTATTCATGGAATTCCTATAAGATGTCGATTATTGTATGCCGTGCATCCCATAGGTCTAAATTTTAACATGAGCTTCATCTGCCCGTATTGAACTGCACATATTGAAGGACCGTTGCTTATTGATTTGTGATTAATTCTTCATAGTTAATTATTTTCTAAAAAAAAATATAAAAAATATCAAATATGAAATAATATACCTTAAATATTTAAGATTTTAATACTTTTTATGTGTTATTTGATGTACTGATTAGTATGTTTAGATCTGAAATTGATTTCTGAAAATTTTAAAATTTTTCATATATACGATATACGATTGCATGCATGTTTTGAAAGTATTTTAAGAATCAAAAATTTATTTTTATATAATGAATTTAGATCTGAAATTTATTTCAATGATTTGAAATTAGTGTGTGCATCAATTATTGGACATAGGTAGTTTTGTATTAGATCAATGAATTACATCTTAGGTTACAATTAGATCATATTGGATTGAAATTGATATAGCTATTGATCAAATCGAGTCAAGTGTTAATTTGAATTAGATCAATTGAGCTTATGATTCTACAAGTATTGTAGATTGAATTGATTAAATCCCATATATAGAATCGAGTCAATCTAAGGACCTAATCCGACTTTATGGCTTGAATCTAATTCACCTAAGCTGGCTAATTGAAACCAATAAGCTATTTGGTGTCTAAAGCAAATTTCGATTGGTGGTTTTTAATTGGAAGGCTACTCACTTAGACAATTTTGCCAACGATGAGTTAATGGCGTAGTCTTACTTATCTGACCAATTGGATGATTAGGTTTATTAGTTGCTAAGGCATTTTGGTTTAGTCTATACCAATTAGATCGATCATGTGATGACTGATTAGATGAGACCTAACCTAACTCTTCCTAATTAATATTAAGCCTTATGGTCTTCCATTGTTGTAGAAGTGTGGGTGTGGTATTGGCATTGATTGTTCTCAGCTGATTATAGTGGTTCAGTTATATCGAGAACATGCAACTACTCTACTAGCAAAGAGTTGCTCCAAGGTGAAGATAGGATTGGACCTAATATGTGTTATTTGAGGAACTCAATGACGGCTTCATACTTGCTTATGAACGATGGGTTAGGCTTAACTAAGGAGTGAGGCAATATGTGTTATCTAAGCTCTCATGACTTAGAGACCAAGTCGCTACGATATGCTTAGAGAAGCATCTGGGCAAAGAGTTGCCTACACATTGATGTGCGTGACACCAATAACTGTTAGGTGAGGTGCACGGCATCAGTGGGACCACAACACCTATTAGAAACCTTGCATTGGTCGCATCAGATTTTCGCTTTCCATCCGGAGAGTATCAGAATTCGAAAAAATAGTGAGAGTCTATTTGCATCTAAAAATTTTTAGAGTAAATATAAATTTTAACTACAAATGTCTAACTAGAATCTCTACTCTCGCAGATAAATAATATCTGCCTCTAACCTACTACCCCACATCTTTAAAACCAACCGACTGATCGGTATAACTTATAAAGACTAACTCAGAAACTTCAAGATAGTCCTAACATCCAAAAAGATTGGATATGTACTCGATCAGGATGCCCTAGTCTTACCAGCCCATCCTACGGCAGAGCAAAGAGTTGCTTTGGACAAGTGGATGGATGATGACCTTAGGATGAAATGCTATGTGCTGGCTTTCATGTCAAACGAGTTGCAGAGTCAACATGAGCACATGCCCACTACCTGTGCCATGATCACTCACCTGCAAGAGTTATACGGTGAGCAAAGCCAGACCGCGTGCTTCGAATTGTCTAAGCGATTGTTCAATATGAAGATACGCAATGGACAATCAGTCCACGATCATTATATGACAATGATCAAAGATATTGAGGAGCTTGAGAAGCTCGAGCTTAATATGTAGAGAGAATTAAAGATCGGTTTGATCCTCCAATCCCTGATCAGTTCATTTGGATAGTTTATCATAAACTACCATATAAATAAATTGGACTACAACTTATTCGAATTGATCAATATACTGATCACTGCTGAGAGTACCTTAAAAAGTTCAAAGGGCTCTATTCTTACTGTTGAGCAGACACCTTTCAAGAGAAAGTCTCAAAGAAAGAAAAAGAATAAGTCTGTAAAGAAGTAGAAGAAGGAGAGCAAGCCTAAGTAGGACACTCCAAAGAAAGCTGAGGAGAAAGAAAAGTATTTTCACTATAACTCCAATAGCCACTGGAGGAGAAACTGTCCGTCTTACCTGGAGAGCCTGAAGATGAAAAAGAATGATCAACCTTCTGAAGGTATGCTCATAGTAGAATCTAACCTAATGATTTCTTCTACTTCTAGTTGGGTATTGGACTCTGGTTCTAGTGCTCATATATGTACTTCAATGCAGAGTCTAATAGAAAGTAGGAGGTTGAAAGAAGGTGACATGATCCTTTGGATTGGTAATGGAGTAAAAATTATTACAGAAGCTATTAGAACCTATCCTCTTCGATTACTGTCAAGCTTTAGATTAGATTTAAAAGACTATTATTTTGTTCCTATAGCTAGTCAAAATTTAATTTCGATTTTTGTACTAGCATGTACAGGATAGATTTATATATTTTTTAATTTAATAAAAATTTTTATTTTATTTATTTATGAATTAAATTGATTGATTCTGATCTTTTGATTGACAGCCTTTATCACTTGTATGTTGATGCTAATGTGAACTTAAATGAGCAAGTAGTGAGTGCCGTAGGCCAAAAATGATCCAGAGATGAGTTTAACCATAAGTACTTGTGGCACCATAGGCTTGGCCATATTGGAGAGGATAAGATAAATAGACTGAAAAAAGATGAGATCCTTGACTTAGTTAAATCTGAATCGATTCCGACCTATGAATCATGTCTTTTAAAAAAAATGGCTAGATTATCCTTTGTGGGACAAGGAGAAAAGGCCACTGAGTTACTAGTCCTATTACACATCGATGTGTGTGGTCCATTTGATGTACAAATCAGGGGTGGTTATAGCTACTTCATTATATTTACTGATGATCTATCACAGTATAGGTATGTATTTCTTATGAAACATAAGTCTGAAATTTTTGAAAGGTTCAGAGAATTCAAGCAAGAGGTAGAGAAGCAAATAGATAAATCCATCAAAGTCTTACAATCTGATCGAGGAGGAGAATATCTGAGTGCTGAATTTTTGAGATATCTTAAGGAGAACGGTATTGTCTCTCAATGGACTTCTCCCAGCACGCCTCAACTCAATGGGGTATCCAAAAGGAGAAATAAGATCCTATTAGATATGGTCTGATCCATGATGAGTTTCACTAATTTATCCATATATCTTTAGGGACATGCTTTACCGCGATGCATATTTTAAATAGAAGCCAAATCTAAGTTATTTTAAGACTTGGAGATGTCCAACTTATGTTAAAAAAAAAGCTAATAAGTTAGAGGATAGATCAGTTGTAGATCGATTTATAAGGTATCCCAAGGAATCTATTGGGTACTACTTTTATTTTCTACATGACCACAATGTGATTGTGAGTTACAATGTCACATTCCTAGAAAAATAATTTATCCAGGACAGTGGTAGTAGAAGGTTAATTGAGCTTGATGAGAATATCTCTGAAGAGCGATGAGCCATCTATCCTCGAAACCCATCAATGATGAGCCAGTAGTTAATGTTTCACTTCCACCTCATAGATCAGGTAGAATCTCTCATCCTCCTGAAAGATATATAGGTATACTGAAAGAGGATGTAGAGGAAGCATTTCTTATGGGAGATAGGGGTCATGGTGATGATCCTAGTACTTTTGACAAGATGATATCTGACATCGATTTTGAAAAATGATTAGATACAATGAAGTCAGAAATTGACTTAACACACTTAAATCAGGTATGATCCTTAGTGGATCTACCAAAGAAAATTATTTTCATTAGGTATAAATAGATCTATAAAAAAAAATAGGTACTAATGGTAAGATAGAGACCTATAAGATAAGGCTGGTGGTGAAGAGTTATAGTCAGCACGAAGATATTGATTATCATGATATTTTTTCACCTGTAGCCATACTGAAATTCATCTGTACATTGCTTGCTATTGCAGCTTACTATGATTATGAAATCTGACAGATAGATGTGAAAACTACTTTTCTGAATGGATATCTTGAGGAAGATATCTATATAGAGTAGCCTCTGGATTTCACGTCAATGATAATGATCACCGTGTCTGCAAGCTGCAAAGGTCCATCTATAGACTAAAATAGACTTCTCGGAGCTAGAATCTTCATTTTGATGATGCGATCAAATCATTTGGTTTCATAAAAAATGAAGAAAAACTTTGTATTTATAAAAGGATCAGTGGAAGCATGCTTGTCTTCCTCGTACTATACGTTAAAGATATCCTCCTTATTGGGAATGATATTTTCATACTGACTTCAGTCAAGAATTGGTTGTCTAAAGAATTCTTCATGAAAGATCTAAGAAAAGCATCTTATATCTTTGGGATAAAGATCTATAGAGATAGATCTAGAAGGATGTTTGGCCTGTCACAAAAGCTGTACATAGAAAAGGTGTTGAAGGGGTTCAGCATGAAAAAATCCAAAAGAAGTTTGCCATCCCTTTGGTATGATATTTGATTCTCCAAGATAATGTGTCCTAATACTTCTGAGGAGATCAAGCACATGAGTAGGATCCCTTATGCTTCGATGATTGGGAGCCTCATGTATGACATGCTATGTACTCGACTTGATATTATCTTTACTATGAGTGTCACGAGCAGGTATCAGTTAAATTCAGATGAGAAGTACTGGATAGCTGTGAAGAACATCTTTAAGTATTTATGAAGGACAAAGAATTTATTCTTGATTTTTGAAGGAACATTCAAATTGTAGATTGAGGGTTATACAGATTCGGACTTCATATCGGATCCTGATGATAGAAAGTCTACATCAGTGTATGTGTTCATATGCAATGGTAGTGCAGTCAGCTAGAAGTATTTCAAGCAGAGCATTATCATAGATTCGACCACAGAGGTTGAGTATGTCGCCACTTCAGATACTGTAAAAGAAAGCTTCTGGTTCAAAAAATTTATCATGAAACTTGGTGTAATGACATTGGATGCCATAGTACTGTACTGCAACAATAATGGAGCCATAGCACTTGCTAAGGAGTCCCGATCTCATAAAAAATCAAAGCATATTGAATGGCAGTTTCATATCATACGTGACTATCTTGAGAAGCAATATGTCGAGGTGCAAATAATAGACTTCGTAGATAACGTGACAGATCTGCTGATAAAGCAATTGAGCCAACCTAAAATGAAAACCCAATTTGAGAAGATGGGATTTAGATTAATGGCCAATTGACTTTAGCTCAAGTGGAAGATTGTTAGATGTATGTCCTAGAAGTCAATTATTGGTTGATATATTTTTACTCCATAACATATATTTATATTTAAACTATTGATTTAATCAATAAAGGATAAGTTTTTATTTTTTTATTCAAATGTTATGTGTTCTTGAATTATCCTTGAAATTAATGTTGCGATACATATTCTCAAGTATTGAGAATTAGAGGCATGTATAATCAATTTTTAAATTATCCCCAATCATAGGATAGTCATAGGAATGGTGATCCATCCAGATAGACCGACACACAATTCGCTTTCTTTAGAATAGATGAGTTTTTAGTCTATAGTATAAAGATATTGAGCAGAAAGTGCTGGTAATTGTTAAAGAACAGCTTGTACTGAGTGTGACCATACAAGAGATCATATAGATTTTTATTCGATCGTTAGTGATTATCTCGATGCTGTAGTTGTGTGACTGATCTTTTGATCTGCGGTATCATAGTTGCTCATAGTAAGATTGTTGTAGTTTGACTATACATAAACATTAACTCAATCATGAATTTTTGTAGTGGATGTTGGCTTTAGTTAGTTGAGCTATACGAGCAATGTGTGCATCTATATGGGATCTATCAACCTTGATAGAGAGGAATAGTCTTATAAGATTTGAGTAGCTGAGCCCACAAGTCTATGACCATAGTAGTGTGATTAATGAAAAGGAGTTTCTATTTGAAATCACTATTGGATTTGAGCTAATCACATCTATCATATGACTAATGATGAGGTTTGATAATTTATTCATGACCTACCATCTAGTCGGGATTCATGATAGAAGAACTGTATCATACATCAACTATACCTAGAGGTTCTATTTCAATTCTACTGGATTATCACTATATATTGCTAGATATCACTGGTGGATTGTGTGAGCTCAATAGGATCATTTTGGATCAATGATCCTTGTCGAGCTAGAGTGAAATTATTCTGACCCATTGAAAGAGATTTTAGTGGTACCTGATAGAAATCATGGTATGTCTTACTACCAGATAGAATTGAACCTATGGGGTTACACATAAAGAGAAAAGATCTAGATTGGTTAAGAATTAGGCTTATGAAGTATCAATTTATATGGATTTAGAGAAATCCTATTGGGTTCATATTAATCTTGCTAGCACTTGGATGAATCTAATTTCTTTTGTGGTTGGTTTGCTTATATGATAAGCCTTAACCAATTTCTACACTTGATTTAAACCTAATTGAATTTAATTCAATAAGATCCAATAGTTGGATGTTTAATTTATGGCTTGGATGAAATCAAGAAAGAGTTTCTTGATTTTATTCATTAAGAACCCTTGAAGTGACTTTATGAAACTATGTGGGCTGATTTGAGATTTTTTATTGAGTCCCATATGATGGGATGCCTAGCATTGGGTGTGAGTTGTGGGTGAGTTATGAGTGGTGCTTCATTTATTTGGTCCAAGTATATTTAAGCTAGGACTTCTAATATGATTAGGAGGACACCATTATGTTGTTTATATAAAGGACCCTAGCCTTACTCCTCTGATGATCTCACTTCCTCCCTTCTTTGCCGCCACCTTTACTATGTGCATCACCTCTCCTCTCCTTCCTCTCCCTAGCCCACACCCTCTCTCTCTTGATGTCCCCTTGTTGGAGCTTTTAGAGAGGTGGGCGGCAACGTTGTTTTGGTGTCAATTGGCTGGTGCCAAGTTGTTGTTTGGTTTCATCTTCTTCCTTTCAAGTTGTTGGGAGTTAGCTACAATCACTTCTTGATTGTTGTTCTTCTTGATTAGTTGAGAGATCAAGAAAGATTCTTGATTTCTTTAAAAATCAAGAAAGAAAAATCAAAAAGGTTCATAATTTTAAGTCTATCTAGGCTTGGTTCAAGCCTATTCAGACTTTTGATTCAGGCTAGCAGGATTAAGAGGAGCCTATCTAGATCGGTCCTGTAAATATCCGTAGAGGCAGAACGCTTGTGTTGTTTATTTAGAATTTGTTCAGTCTCAGATCTAGGGATTGAATTAGATTCAACCCCAGTTATAGGTTTGAAGCAAAGCGAAAGTGATTCAGATATGTGAACTGATTGCAGGCTTTCATTCATTCATCTTAAAATC
Organism: Elaeis guineensis; assembly: GCF_000442705.2. Taxonomy (NCBI): domain Eukaryota; kingdom Viridiplantae; phylum Streptophyta; class Magnoliopsida; order Arecales; family Arecaceae; genus Elaeis; species Elaeis guineensis. The sequence continues at coordinate 27,677,405 of NC_025993.2, read as the reverse complement.
AGTTTATGTTAATTTCAGTCTATGAACTAGATCCATAGGTACTTTTATATAATAAATGCATGCTTAGATTAAAAATATTTTAATCTAATTTTTTTGCTACATTTTGGATTTAGAAAAATTTTAAAATCCACATGCACTAGCATCTGTAGAAATTTCAACATGCGGCACACATATCACCTGATAAATTTTGATACTTTAGATATTCTCTTTTATATTATTTTATCTTTTATTATCTAATATAATATTCTTTATGATGTCTTGATATCCTTAGCTTCGGACAATATTGGGTCACCAATAACCCCAAACTCATATGGAGCAATGTCCAGCTCTCAAAGTTAGAGGCGTGGTAGATGATACACTCGGCTCACGGTACCTCTGACTTAATCGAAGGATAGACTGTTTATCCACATTCAGAGCCACACATAAGTATCATATATCTTCACTGAATATGTTTAAATTTTAGCCTTTTAGAGTCTAACATTTATTGTTCAAAATAAATTTTGCAGCATATTTACAGAGCCTGAGGTGCCTCATGTGGTTACCGACATCATCCGACGATTGATGCCGAGGTCAGTAAATGAGTTCTCTGATTGACCGTCGAGAGCTCGCGATGCAACTTGAGAGATATTCCTGATAAGTTAAAGATATTTAATTTTTAAATTCATGATAGGTTTGTATTCTAGTTATTAATATATGGTTGCTTCTACTTGCAGGGGTACTATCAATTCGAAACTCCTTAGGATGAAGAGGTTGGCCATTGGATCTTCGAGCAGGTGGTCACATGTAGGTTCTGAGATGGGCTATACAGCCTTAGACAGTCCATCAGACAGCACTCCAGTTTCGAGTCACCATCAGATTGGGAGTCTTACATAGATCACTAGATGTGGGTGGACATATGGGAGGCTCTTTGCGACCAGTGGAATACTGAGGAGTACCTTGGTAGGCAGTAGAGGGCACGACAGAATCGATCCTCCCAGTAGCATCCAATCTTGCACATTGACGGCTCCATTGGCACACATGTTGTGGTCGACAGATTGATAAAAATTTTATCCTTAAATTAATTTCATATTGGATTGATCATATATATTTTAATTAATTTAATTTTATTATTTATTTATTATAGATATAGCGGCTGGGTTGTGCACTAGGACAGCTACAAATATGGGAGGCCACACACTAGTCTAGGAGGACTAGTGATTACTTAAATCTTTGTTCTCGACAGATCATGATAACAACTTAAAATATTATTTATTAAGTTTTTATATATAATGATATGTGTGGACTAATAAATTTTTAAACTGTATAGATAGATTATACAAAATATCTCATATCATGGCACGGTGAGGACCCATCCTCTCAACCCCTCCTTGATCTTGAGGGATGGCTTAGGGCCACCGAAGGGATGAGTAGAAGCAGGATTATAGGATTCGACCACAGCTTCAACCTTCCACCAGCTTGAGGATCTTCATTGATATTCTTCTCTCAGGGCTCGACGACCCAGACTTGGGCTGATGCACATGTGGAGGAGGTCGTGCAGAGGCTTTTGAGCCAGCGACCTCAGAGCTTTCGAGATGCCATTCACGATACGATCGTTGAGATCCTTCAAGATTTATATCTACATGATCAGTTGGGTTCGTTGTCACAGTCATCACAACAGGTAAGTCTATTATTAATTTTTTTTACTTATTTTAACTTTTTATATTTAGAAGCCATAAGTTTAGGCTTGAGTCCGAGAATGAGACCTAAGGGATAAAAATTCAATTTAACCATCTAATCAATGGATCAGGAGTGTCTATAGCTTTATATCATCAGATAAAATATATATAAATAATTTATTTGAGAATCAAAATAGTATATTAAAATATATACCTCCGTATCGATATATATGCTTCATATCAAAACTTATTAATAATTCAAGAATAGGATCTAGGAGATAAAAATTCAATCTAACTATTCAAATAATGGGCTGAGAGTATCTATAGCTCTATATCATCAAATGAAATAGTAGAAACAATCTGTTTGAGAATCAGAGTAGTATATCAAAATATATGTCTCCATATCGACACATACATTTTCATATCGAAACTTATTAATAATTTAAAAATAGAATCTATGGGATAAAAATTCAATCTAACCATCAAAATGATGGGCCGAAAGTGTCTATAGCTCCATATCATCAAATAAAATATGTAGGAACAATCTATTCAAGAATCAGAGTAGTATATCAAAATATATATCTTCATATCGACACATATATTTTTATATCAAAATTTACTAATAATATTTAATTTTTCTTCATTATAGGATGCTGGGACATCCGGCTCTCATCCACTAGCTGTTGGAGAGGACGCATAGGAGCAGGAAGATGATGAGAAGGATTTTATAATTTTTTTTGATATGTATCCAATCTTGATATTTGTAAAGCAGTATCTATATGTAAAATTATATAATTTATATTTTTAATATAATATAATTAATTTTATATTTATGATTATATTAAATAATTATTATCTTATATATAATAAATTTTAAAAATATTATTACTTATTACTATGATTAAAATAAATTTTATAATATTTAATTATGAATTTTTTAAAAAAAATTAAAAACTATTAGTGATGGCATTAGCAACGTAAATTACCATCGCTAATAATTTTTAAAATTTTAAAAAAATTAAAAACTATTAATGATGGCATTAATGATAAAATTATCATTACTAATAATTTTTTAAATTAAATAAAAAATAAAAAATTATTAGTGATGGCATTAACGATAAATCTACCGTCGCTAATTTTTTTGAATAAAAAAATAAAAAATATTAATGATGGAATTAGTGATAAAATTACTGTCACTAATAGTTTTTTATCAGTTTAATTAAAAAAATTAAAATTATTAATGATGAAAGTTCATCTCTAATATCATTGCTAATTAGCATTATTAGTGATGGTGGATCTGCCATCGCTAATAATGGTAATTAGTGACTAGGATATCTCTATCAATTTTTAGCAATAGAAAGCCATCACTAATAGTATTAGCAATACCAAACTGACTATTAGCGATAGCATTTAGTCATCATTAATAGTCAATTTTTTTGTAGTGTTACGATAAATTATCCATACGAATCAGCAAGGGACTACAGGATCAAATCAATCTGCATTTCTTTATCCATGGACATATCGAGCTTCTTAAGCTCTTTCAAATCCTTAATCATTATTAGACAATGGTCATAGACTGATTGCCCATCACACATCTTCACCTTGAAGAGTTTCTTAGACACTTTATAGCAGGCTGTGTGGCTTTGCTCACCATCAACTCTTGTAGATGAGAAAGTATGCCCTTGGCAATTTTCATATCCTCATACTGGCATTGGAGTTCATTGGACATAGATACCAGTACATAGTACTAGACCTTATTGTCGTCGTCCAACCATGTTTCATAGGATGTCCTTTGATCAGGGGTTAAATGAGCTAGTAGAGAGGGGATATCCTGGTCCAGGACATAGCTCAACTTCTCAGAACTCAAGATTATCTTTAAGTTTTGGAGCCAATCTGTGTAATTGGATCCAGTCAAACAGTTGGTCTCAAAGATGTGAGTGAGAGGGTTGGAAGCAGACATTTTCTATAGAGAGAAAAAAATTCTAGTTAGACTTTATATTTGACTTGTTTTAGTTTGTTTTAAGAATTTTATTTTAAAAATAAACTACCTCCCATTATTTTCTCGAATTTCTCACACTCCTCAGGTAGAAAAAATGAAAAACTTCATGACTAAGATTTTAAGTGGATACTACGGTCTCACTGATTGCATACCATCTCACCTGACAGTTATTGATGATGTGTCAAGCAATGAGTAGACAACTCTTGTCTATTGCTTCTCTAGCAAGTTGCAATGGTCACCGGTCTCTAAGTCCTGAAACCTTACTTAATAGTTATTGATCCTTTTTTTTAGTTAAGTCAGACCCACCATTCATATGCAAGTGAAGCCGTCATTGGGACTTTCACCTAATAGTTATTAGGCCCAACCCCATCTCCACCCCCACAACATCTCATATTATAGAGTGGTTGCACTTTTCTGATACAACTAAACCACTATATTCAATCAAAAATAGTCAACATCAGTAGAGTACCCGTACATCTATAATAGTGGAAGATCGCTTGACTTAATATCTATGAGAAGATTTAATTTAGATCTCTTTGAGTTTTAATTATTTATTTACATCCTACGTAAATCCATAATTAAGATGGATCTACTCGAGAGATCCTGGCTTGGTTCACCAAGTCAGAATCATGGTTGCATATATTTGCAGTGAACTTAACATTTAAACAACTCAAATTCAGAACTCAATCAATCAAATTGGCCAGATAAGTGTAAAATTGATGGCAGACTCTCTGTGCTTTTACAACGGTCTTAATTAAGTAACCACCATTCTAGAACACTTTTCTTAGACATCAATTGATCAATTTTATTTCAAAATTAGATTAACTTTTGGTTTCCGTCACCACGGAATGCAAAATTGCAAACTATCTTGATTTGTGAGTCATGATACAACCCTAATCCAAAAAGGATTTGTGGTGATTCAAGATGATCACCACATGTATCTTATGACAAACACATTCACGATGTATCTACCTTGTCAATCTCTTTTCATCCTAGGACAACCTTTCAACATAACGGACCTTTTCAAGCACTGTTATGCTAGGACAACCTTATGTTATGATCATCCTTGATTAACTTGAAAATACTTAATATTCCAAAAAAATGATTTTTATTTATTAGGTATCTTGATTTGATTCTCTTTTAATACCTTCTATGCCATATCTCATATGAAAATATTAACCTTTAATTAGGTATCTAGATTGTTCCTTGAATATCAACATGATCAATTTACCATATTGCAAAACCCTAATACATATCATATATGTAAAGAGAATCATAACACATATATCATATGCAAGAGAATCAAAAACACATATCACATATGTAAAGAGAATAAAAAATAAACTTAACTCACATATCTCATATGTAAAGAGAAAAAATCTGATTTGGGTATTTAGATCCAATCATTTGACCAATAATGTGATCAAGAAATTGATCTTTATATCCAAATAATGATCCTAATCTCATGTACGAGGAGGCTCTGATACCACTTGAAGGGACTGTAGCAATTATGCATCAATAAATACAAAAAATGGAATTGGAAGAGAAGAAAAGATCGAATCTATTCTTCCTACCTGGCATCAACATGCGCAACGGAATCAAAAAAAAAACTTTTTCAAAAAACCACTCTGAGATCTGATCTCCAGAGTATATAATTGAAGAAAATCAAAACAAGAATATACTCGCAAAGAGAAAAAGGATTTAAAACAGATTTTATAATGAAAGGAAGAAGATCTCATTTTTTTACGTACCTTTCACCAGTAGATGATCCTCAAACCTTTGGTTCTTCTAAAGCCGCCAAAGTACCTGACCTCTAAAGATATCCACATGGAGACGGATGGCTGATCAGCAACTCTTTGGCTCTTTGGGGTGCTAGCTCCCTTCCAGACCCTTTGCTTGATGGAGGAAAAATTTTCAACTCCTTGAGAACTGTAGCTGGACCAAAGCACCTTCAAGATCTCCCTTGCTGAAATTTTAGCACATAAGAGAAGGAGAAAGAAGGGCTTTGGGGTGTGGAGGAGGAGAGGAGGCTTAGGCGTGGAGGTTATTGAGGTGTTAGAGAGCTCTCGAAGACCTTGGGCAGCCACCCTTTTATAGAGGCTCTCAACCCTAGGTGCCGCCCCATATGTTTCCTTATATGGTTTGGCACCTAGGGTTTCTCCAAGAGAGCCCTATATAAGGTGCCACCTGCCTCTTTCGGCTCAAGGGTGGTGCCTAGGGTTTCTCCAAAGAGAGCCCTAGGGTGTAGCCCATTCCGAGTTAGCCCAATTAGCCAAGATTCTGGTGTCAAACACCCAATGTGCTAAAACCATTTGTCCACATAAACCCTAAGCCCAAATTGTCTCAAGCCCGAACCCAAATTCAATTGAACTAAATCCCATTTGATTCAAATTGAATTTAGCCATAATTAATTTGATCCAATCAAATTGAGATATGAAACATTTGCATATTAGTCCTCCTTAACTTGCTAACTATTAATGATTAAATCCTTGCTACTTGTAACAATTACAAGTTAGTCCAATTTTCAATTACATTGATATTCTGAATCCTCTAATGATTTTTTAATCATCATCCAACCATCTGATCAATCTCAATCTTCTCTTGTGTGTGATCTCATAGGTTCTATTTTATCTGGTAGTAAGATATATTACAATCTCCATTAGAACATCGTTGAAATAGTTCTAATTTCTTTCAATGAGAATTATCGATCATCAAGATAATCCTTATGGGTCCCACAATCTATCAGTAATATCTAACAGTATATAGTGGCAATTCAACAGAACAGAAGGTGAACCTCTAGGTACAGTTACCATGTGATGCAGTCCTTCTATCAGGGTTCCAACAAAATGAAGGTTATGAATTACTTGTCAAACCACAACATCTATCATATGTAGGATTTATTTGACTTGAGTTTCTAATATAAAGTATGCAAAAAAAAATTTTCACTATTCACACTATCTTGGTCAAAATCTTCTGAACTCAATCTCATAAATTATATAGAACCATCTTTCTTATCTACCAAGAAAGATAGATTTCATCAGGTGCACATCCTATTCCTACAATGAATCTACTACAGCCAACATATACTATGAGGACCCATATAGCTAGGGATCAAGTTTATGTATAGTCAAACTATAGTAGTCTCATTTTTTGTGAACAGCTAAGGCACCGTAGGTATAAGGACTAGTCACACTACTGTAGCATCGAATAAGTTATTAACAAGTTGATAGCCATCCAACTGACTTCTCATATTGATCATGCTCAGTATCTTTATTCTTAATAACCATCTGCACTCTTATTTCAGTGTCCCCATACTGTAGACTTGAGACTCATCTATGTAGAGGGAAGCGATCCATCATCAATCTTAGTAGATCAATCATCATCTTTGTGATAATCTATCGATCGAAAATAATTTAAGAATTAATCATCAATAACACATATCTCAAATTCTAACTCTTGAGAATATGTGCCATCATCTTATTAATCCCTTAAATGATTCATGGACACAAAAATATGAATAAAAAATAAACTTATTGTTCACCTATGGTGAGAGGTTCTGCTTCATCTGTGGTCAAGACAATCATCTCGTACCTCAGTATTTCTTCAAGAAAAAGTAGAATATTGTCTACAAAAAGAAGAATGTTATGAAGAACCAACACTAACCTGGACCTCAAGTAAATATGATTGAAGGAGAACCATCTTCCTTTAGACCAATTTCTTTTACTCCATTTGTCAATTTAATTTATTTAGATTTAGAATGGTGGTTAGATACCAAAGCCAACATCCATGTCTATACTGATAGGTCATGGTTTTTCTCATACTAAGGATCAAGTGGAGGAAGTGTGACCATTGGTGATGGGACAGTTATCAAAGTACTAAAAAGAGGAATAGTTAACCTAAAATTTACTTCAGAAAAGATATTAACTCTTTGAAACATGCAGCATATACCTACTATTGTGCTCTGATGCCACTTGTTGGGGAAGAAAGCAAGGAGAAAGAGAGAGAAAAATATCATAAATAAATCAAGGTAACACGGATTGGTCTCAATCCTACCTGCATGGGGTGTGCAAGTTTCACTATGAGAGAAAAAAATCAAATAAATATAAAAAAACTCACCACTCTACTTTTGTATAAAGATCTCTTAATAAGAAGCCCCAAAATTTTTATAATTTTTTTTTAAAATCTCTCTTTATACTTTTTTGCACGATCAAGATGTCACCAGCTACCCAACACAACAAACGGCTAGTCAATCAGAGTTTTATAGCCTCCAAAAATCTTAAAATAATATTTTACTAGGATACCAAGCTCAAATCAAAGCCTAGAATCCTATTAGACCGTCCGATCATGATCAGCTCGAACTAGAGCCATCCGATCATGCATATCAGCATTGATCACATTTGATCAAAGTTGAATTTCACCTCAGCCATCCGATCCCAATCGATAGCATCTTGGACAATCGAATCATGCAAAAAAACCAATCATCAGATTGCATCATCCAACCTCCCACATGATCGGTCCATGTTGTAGGCATGGACCATGAAACTATGTGTGGTCCATGATGGACCATGATTGCATAATGGGCCTGTGCCTGCTTGCAGGCCGCACCCGCACATCTGGGCCGGCCCAGCACTACGGCCCACATGCACCACACACCTAGCTAGGCCTGGTCTATGCTGTCGACAGCTTGCACTGGCTCGTGGGGCCCTTCGATGGCCTGTGGGCTGTATCAGCTCCTCTTGGAATTTCTTCGCATGTATATTCTTCATCCGGACTCCATTTAGATTGATCTTAGGTTAGTTGGATTTTATTTTTTTATTCTGAATCTCATTCTGAGCTTAATATAGATCGAATCTTGAGGTATTTTCTCAACAATGTCTACCTTGACTCGATGTTCGACCTCCATCTGTCTCTAAGAGCCCATGATCCATCTTGCCCCCATATCCTAGGGCACACCTACTATCTTATGGATGGGCAAATGTGAGAGTCGAGCTAGGCGGCTCGATCCCACCTCCATCATCGGCTATGTCCACTCTGACCAAAGATCTGCTCAGAAAAATCTCCTACAGCAATAGAAACTTCACTCTGCAACATCACCTCTCATCCTCTCAAATATTTCATCTCGTGCCTGATCCACCTACATTTGGAGCTCCACCTTGCACTGGGCTCCCCCCAGCTCCTGAAGCTCCACCTTGTACTAGGCTCTCCATCAGATAGTAATATTCTTTCATTCTCTTCTCTCCCTCCAAAATAATCCTATCGCCGTGCACAACCTTCAGGATTCCATCACCAGCTATCCACTTGTGGTCGTTTAAATCTAGTCTACTCAATGAGGTAAGATTCCATTTAAAATTGAGTATATATCGAATCTCACCTAATCTTCTTACTGCACCATCATGTGTTCTCCAGCTGACCATCTCGGTGTCCCTGATTGCACAGCTCGATCCATCCGACAGATGAATAGTGCCCTCACTATTCTCTAAAGAGTCAAATAGCTCATCTCTGCAACAAACAAGATGGGTGCATACAGAATCTAAAATTCATTATTGGAAAAAAATAGATACCTCATCAGATATCAATAGGACATCATTCTCTGACTCGCTACTGACTGTCACTATAGTAACCCTCATCCGATCTCTGAGTTGAGGGTAATCTCTGACACGATACCCCAACTCATCACATCGATAGTATCTGATCTTGTTGGGGTCCCTCATCTTGGATCTGGATCATCCTCCTTGCGATCCTTTGTCACTCCATCTACTGACACCTGCTCTTCTAAAAATCACCAAAGCTAAACTACCGCCATTTGAGCTCGAAGCCTAGTTCTCTCGTCTGAGAACCTTATTCTAGAGAATCACCGTGGTGACCTCATCCATCTTAATGGTGCTCTTCTCCACTAGAAGAGCAGTCACCAAGGACTCATATGAAGGAGAAAGCAATGCTAACATGACCAATGCCCTGATCTTCTCCTCAACCTTCTCACCTACATTGAGAAGAATGATAAGAATCTTTTGGAAGTGGTTGAGATACTCCTGCACGCTCTGTCTCTTATCCATCTATAGTTGGTAGAACTACCTCCATAAGAAAAGAGCGTTGGTGAGGGATTTTGCTATGTACAACTCTTTGAGCTTCTACCACAACACCATCAGAGAAGTCTCGCCAAATACGTGAATCACTACCTCATCTATCAGGTACAAGTGGATAGTATTCACCATCTGTATCTGTAGCTACTCCCAGATCTTCTTCTCCATGGTGGCTGACTTCTTCTCATATAAGAGAGCGTCGATCAACCCATGTTGGATGAGCACATCCTTCACCATCGCTTATCACAAAGAGAAATTGCTCTTTTCGTCGAACTGATTGATTTTCACCTTGATTGTGCTTGTCTTCTCTATCTCCAATCTTGATCAACACTACGTCTACCTAGATCGTCTAGTACCACTTGTCCATAGTAATCAAGCTCTGATATCACTTGTTGTGCTCTGATACCACTTATTGGGGAAGGAAGAAAAAAGAAAGAGGGAGAAAAATATCACAAACAAATTAAAGTAATATGGATTGACCTTAAGCCTACCTCCATGGGGCATGCAAGCTTCACTATAAGAGAAAAAAAATTAAATAAATATAAGAAAAACTCATCACTCAATCCTTGTACAAAGATCTCTCAATAAGAAGCTCCAAAATTCTTACAAAAGCTCTTTGAAGCCTCTCTTGAAGTCTCTCTGCATGACCGGGACCTTATTAGCTATCCAACACAATAAGTAGTTCGTAAATCAGAGTTTTATAGGTTTCATAAATTTCAAAATAGTATTTCACTAGGATACCGAGCTCAAGTCAAATCCTAAAACCCTTCTGGACCATCCGATCATCACTGACTCGAATCATAACCATCTGATTGTGTATATTAGTTTTGATTACATATGATCAAAGTCAGATTTTACATTAGCCATTTGATCCTGACCGACAGCATCTTAAATCATCGGATCGTGCAAAAAAGGCAGTCGTCGGATCGCGTCATCCGACCTCCCTCCTGATCAATCCACACTGCAAGTGTGAAATGTGAAACTATGTGCAGTCCACGATGGATCACGATTGGATAGTGCACCTGTATCCGCTTGCAGGCCGTGCCTGCTTGCAGGCTGCGCCCGCATGTCTGGGCTCACCCAGTGCTGTGGCCCATGCATGCCGCATGCCCGACTGGGCCTAGCCCATGCCGTCGGTGGCCTGTGTTAGCCCATGGTGTTAGATGTATGTCCTAAAAGCCAATATGGCTGACACATTGTAATAACTTTATTATATAATTTTATATTTAATATATTGATATGATCAATAAAAGGATAAGTTTATTTTTTATTCAAATATGATGTGTCCTTGAATCGTCCATAGAATTAGCTTTCGATAAATATTCTCAAGGTATTGAGAATTAGAGACATGTATTGAATTCCTAAATGCTCCTGGTCATAGAATCATTATGAGGACGGTGATCGATCTGGATAGACTGCCGCATAAATCACTTTCTTCAGGATAAATGAGTCTCTAGTCTACTGTGTAGAGACACAGGGCGATAAGTGCGGGTAGTTGTTAGAGAACAACTAGTACTTAGCATGACCATATGAGAGATCACTTGGATTTCTACTCGATCATCAATAATCTCTCGATACTGTAGTTGTGTGACTGGTCCTTTGACCTGAGATGACACTTCTGCTCGTAATGAGGCTGTTGGAGTTTGATTGACACATAAACTGGATCTCAATAAGACCTTGTAGTGAATATTAGCGATAGTTAGTCTACTATAAGAGTAGGGTGTGCATCAAGATAGGATCTATCGATCTTGGTAGAAAGGAGTAGTTCTATGAGATTTGAGAGGTTAAATCTGAGAATCTATGGCCATAGTAGTGTGATTGATGGAAAATTTTTTTTATAGGAATCATATTTGGACTTGAGCTGATCGAATCTATCATATGACTGATGTTGAGGTTTGACGATTTATCTATAACCTGCCATCTAGTCGGGACTCACGATAGAGGGACTGAATCATACATTAACTACATTTAGAGGTTCATTTCAGTTCTACTGAGTTACCACTATATACCGCTAGGTGTCACTGGTAGATTGTGAGAGCTCACTAGGGTTGTTCTAGATCGATAATCCAGGATGAGTTAGAGTGAAATTATTCCGACCCATTAAAAAGAGTTTCAATGATACTTTGATAGAGATCATTGTATATCTCACTATCAGATAGAATTGAACCTATGGGGTCATACAACAAAGGGATTATGCCTGAAATTAGTAATTGAGCTTATGAAGTGTTTATTAGATTTAGAGAAATCTGATTGGATTCAAGGTAATCTTGCTAGCATATGATTGGATCCAATTTTTTTTTGCGTTTGAATTTTTTATTTGATAAGATTATTCAAACTTAATTACCTGCTAATAACCTACATGAATTAAATTTATTGGACTCTAATTATTGGGTGTCTAAAATTTTGGATCATATGAATTAAGAGTGCAAGTCCCTAATTAATTTCTTTGATAGTTATTCTTGGGTGCCACCTTGATTTGATCAAGTTGGGCGTATCCTATGATTAGAGGGCTTATGGATCTCATATGAAGCATCCCTTGGGTACAAAAGAGGGTGTAAAATAATAGGTTCAAGGGCTCCAATAGTTGGCACCTAATAGGATTCCTAATGTAAGTTAAATAACTTAAGTTATTAGGAAACCTAATGCAAGTAGGATTTATATTATGAGATTGAATAGGATTCAATCCTCATATCTATTTAAAGGGACCTCCTTTAAGATTCTTAGAGCATCCAACTAGTAGCCTATGCCCACCTTTAGAGACTCTCCATGCCCTCTCTTCCTCTCTCCCTCTCTTCTCCCTTGGTGTCCCACATATCCTCCCTTTTGGGATGTCCCACTTCTTCTCCATGCCCAAGCTATTGGGCATCTCCTATTTGCTGATTTCTAAAGTTTGGTAGTAGCACAAAGTCAGGGAGAAAGGTAACAAAAAAAAGAGAAGAAGAAGATCAAGGAAAGAGATCAAGTGTTGATCACGATCCAGTCTTCATTCAGATTCAGCAGGTTGAATTTTTTTAAAGAAAAAAATTTAACTTGAAGAGGACTGTTTCAGGTTGATCCTGAGTAGATACCTATAGAGGTCGGATACTTATGTGGCTAAAAAAAAATCTCTTCTCTTTCAGATTCAGATTTGAAGAAAGAGATTGCGAAACAGATATGCGATTTGATCACAATCTGAATTTTAGCATATGTCAATTTCAGCACATGAACTAAATCCTTGTAGTTTTATATTTTTATGCATGCATGATTCAGATTAAAAGTATTTTAATCTTGTATTCTACTATGATGTTTAGAAAATAAAATTTTGAATCACACATGCATGCCCCAAATCTCAAATTTCAATAGTGGTATTAGAGCTACAGATTTCATATGCTGAAAATTGTCATACATATTTTGAAAATAGTTTTAAAATTTGATTTTTTCTTGATACATGAGATGTATAAATAAATCTTTAAATTTAAAATTTAATTTTAATTTTGATTTAGAATATATAGTTGATATGTGAAAGTATGCATATATCTGAATTTTGATCTAGAACTATTTCTAGTTCACATGATATGTAGATGCATGCATAAACCTGAAATTTTTATGATCTGAATTATGATTCATATATGAGATATATAATTATATATTTAAGGTCATAAAATTATTTTTGATATGATCCATGATTAGTATATGAGATATATGATATTATGTTTTAGATCTAAATTTTATTTAGATATGAATTTTACATGCATATATGTAATATATGTTTATATGTTGAATCTGAAAATTATTTTCATAATTTAAAATTTACTTTCATGTAAAGAATTTTTGATCTAAAATTTAATTTTAGAATTTGAAATTAGTGTTTGTGCATGAGGGTTTTGGTTATGAAAGAAATCAAAAATTAGGTCATGTAATAGGATTGCATCTAAGATTTTTGATTTGAATCATATGGGTCTAATTTGATTAAGTAATTGATCAAATTGAGTCAAGTATTGATTAGGGTTAGATTAATTAAGTTAAATGATCATGCAATTATTGTTGATCAAATCATTTGAATCTTATATGTAGAATTGATTAATCTAAGGATCTAATTTGGCTCAATGGTTTGAGCCTGATTTGCTTGAGCTAACCTATTTGGACCAATTGACCTATTGGTGTCTTAGACAAGTAATTAAGATGTGGTTATTTAATTGATTTCGTTCACTTATCTAGTTAATTTATTGGTCTCTAAGAAAAGCAACGAGGGGACCTCCATCGATCTCCACTTACCTGGTCAATTTGGAAGATTGGATCTTGAATTGGGTTGCTTAGTGGTTTGGTTTAGCTTATGCCAATTAGATTGGTCATATGATGACTGATTAGATGAGATCTAAACCTAAACCTCTCCATAAATATTAAGTCCATAGGTCTTCTACCGTTGTAGATGTGTGGGCATGCTACCAGCATTGATTGTTCTCGACTGGTCACAGTGGTTCAGCTGCATCAAGAATACACAACCATTCTATTAGCCAAGAGTTGCTCTAGAGTAAGGATGGAGTTGGACCCAATAACTGTTAGGTGAGGGACTCAATGACGGCCTTGCATCTACTTGTGAATGGTGGGTCGGGCATAACTAAGGAGTATGGGCAATAATTGTTAGGTGACCCTATATGACTTAGAGATTAGGTCACTGCAACATACTTAGAGAAACATCTGGGCAAAGAGTTGCCTACACATTGGTGTGCATGTTACCAATAGCTGTTAGGTGAGGTGCATGGCATCAGTGAGACTGCAGTATCCACTAGGAATCCTTTATCGCGTTAGGATTTTCGTTTTCTTCCTGAGGAGTGGAAAGATCTAAAAAATTAATGGAAGTCATTATTTGCATCTTAAAGTCTCTAGAAGTAAATTTAATATTAAGTACAAAAATCTTATTTGAATCTCTACTCTCGCAGTTAAACCATGTCAACCTTAAACCCTCTAGCCTGTATCCTTGAAACCAATAATTTGATCGGTATAAATTACAAAGACTAACTCAGAAACCTCAAGATTATCCTGACCTCAAAAAAATTAAGTCATGTACTCGATCAAGAACCTATAGTATTATCAAACTATCCTACTACTGAGCAAAGGACTATTTTTGAGAAGTGTACGGATGAAGACAGTCAGGTTCAGTGCTATATACTGACTTCTATGTCAAACGAGTTGTAAAGCCAGCATGAGCATATACCCATTGCCAGGGTTATGATCACTCACCTGTAAGAGTTGTATGGTGAGTAGAACCGTACAATGCGCTTCGAGATGTCCAAAAGCCTCTTTAATTTGAAGATGCATAAAGGACAGTCTGTCCATGAGCACTGTATGACAGTGATCAAGGATATTAAAATACTTCGAAAGCTCAAGCTTGAAATATAAAAAGAATTATAGATGGATCTGATCCTTCGATCCCTTTCGAGTTCATATAGTCAATTTATTATAAATTTTTATATCAATAAGCTCGATTGCACTATACCCGAACAGGTCGACATGTTGGTCACTATGGAAGAAACTTTGAAGAGTTTAAGGGGCACTATTCTCACTGTGGAGCAGACTTCTTCTAAGAGAAAGTCTATTGGGAAGAAGAAGACTAAATCCGCTAAGAAGCAGAAAAAGGAGAGCAAGCCAAAGAAAGAAGTTTCTAAGAAGGTCGAAGCAAAGGAAAAATATTTTCACTGTGATGCTGAAGGCCACTGGAGAAGAAATTGTCCACTTTACCTGGAGAGCCTAAAGATCAAAAAAAATGATAAACTTTTTGAAGGTATACTCGTAATTGAATCTAACCTTACGGTTTCTTCTACTTCTAGTTGGGTATTAGACTCTGGCTTGAGTGCTCATATATGTATCTCAATGCAGGACCTAATAGAAAGTAGGAGGTTGAGGGAAGGTGATATGATTCTTCGGGTCGGTAATAGAGTAAAAGTTGCTATAGAGGTCGTTGGCACTTATCCTTTTCAATTATCGTCTGATTTTAGATTAGATTTGAAAGACTGTTATTATATTTCTATAGCTAGTCAAAATTTGATTTCTGTGTCTGTACTAGCACAGAAAGATTTTGAAATTAGTTTCAATAAAAATTTTTATTCTATTTATTTACAAAATAAATTGATTGCATGAGGTCTTTTAATTGACAGTCTATATCACTTGCATGTTGATGCGAACGTAAACTTAAATGAGCAAATAGTGAGTGCCGTAGGTTAAAAAAGATCCAGAGAAAAAATTAACCAGAAGTACTTGTAACACCATAGACTAGGCCATATTGGAGAGAACAGAATAAATAAACTGAAAAAAGATGTGATCTTTGGCTCTCTTTATCCGAAGTCATATCCAGATTACGAATCTTGCCTTCAAAGAAAAATGGCCGAGTTATCCTTTATAGGATATGGGGAGAGGGCCACTGAGTTACTTATCCTGGTATATACCGATGTATGTAGGCTATTTGATGTGCAGGCCAGGGGTGGTTATGCCTACTTCATTATCTTTATCAATGATCTGTCTAGGTATGGGTATGTGTATCTGATGAAATACAAGTCTGAAACCTTTAAAAAGTTCAAAGAATTCAGACATGAAGTAAAAAAGTAAACAGACAAACCCATTAAGGTTCTTCGATTTGATCGAGGAGGTGATATCTTAGTCGGAAATTTTTGAGATATCTTAAGGATAATGGCATAGTCGCTCAATAGATTCCTTCCGAAACACCTCAGCTCAATAGGGTATCCGAAAGGAGGAATAGGACCTTATTGGATATGGTCAGGTCCATGATGAGCTTCACTGATCTACCCTTATATCTTTAGGGACATACCTTGTTAACTGTCATTCACCTATTGAATAAGATTCTATCAAAGTCTGTTCCTACCACACCGTATGAGATATGGTTCGATAAGAAGTCGAGTCTAGGTTATCTTAAGACTTGGAGATGTCCAGCCTATGTCAAGAGACAGATGACTGATAAACTAGAGGATAAATCTATTATAGCTCATTTCATAGGGTATCCAAGAGAATCTATGGGATACTACTTTTACTTTCCACAAGATCATAATGTGATTGTGAGTCAGAGCACTATATTCCTGAAAAAATAGTTTATCCAAGATGGTGACAGTAGGAGGTTAGTTGAGCTCGAAGAGAAGGTCTTTAAAGAGCAAGGAGCTATAGATCCTCAGAAATCTATTATCCATGAGCCAGTAGTAGACATTCCTCAACCACTTCATAAATCTAACAGGGTCTCCCGATCTCCTGAAAGGTACATGGGTATACTTATAGAGGAAGTAAAGAAAATATTCTTTATGGGAGATAGAGGTCATGGTAATGATCCTAATACTTTTAACGAGACGATGTCTGACATTGATTTTGAGAAATGGTTAGATGCTATGAAGTCAAAAATTGACTTGATGCACTCGAACCAAGTCGGACCTTAGTGGATCCACCTAAGGGTATTGTACCTATTGGATGTAAATAGATCTACAAAAGGAAGATAGGTGATGACGGTAAGGTAGAGACCTATAAAATTAGGCTTGTGGCTAAAGATTATAGTCAATGCAAGGGCATTGACTATCAGAAAAGCTTCTCGCCCGTAGTCATGCTGAAATCCATCCACACTTTGCTTGCTGTTGCAGCTTACTATAATTATGAAATCTGATAGATGGATGTGAAAACTACCTTCTTGAATATATATCTTAAGGAACGTATTTATATGGAGCATCCTATGGGTTTCATATCTAGTGATGGTGATCACAGAGTCTGCAAGCTACAAAGATCCATATACGGATTAAAGCAAGCTTCTCGAAGTTAGAATCATCATTTTGATGAAGTGTTGGAATCATCATTTTGATGAAGCGATCAAATCGTTTGATTTCATCAAAAATGAAGAGGAACCATATATATACAAAAAGGTCAGTTGGAGCGCCATAACATTTCTCATATTATACGTGGATGATATTTTACTTATTAAAAATGATATTCCTATGCTAACCACGATCAAAAGATGGTTTTCTAAGAAATTCTCTATGAAAGACCTAGAGAAAGCATCCTATATTCTTGGAATAAAGATCTATGGGGATAGACCTAAACAGATGCTAGGCCTGTCACAAAAGCTGTACATAGAGAAAATATCGAAGAGGTTCAGCATAGAAAACTCTAAAGGAAGACTTGTACCTCTTAGGCATGGTATTAATCTTTTCAAGTCGATGGTCCGACCACATCTGAGGAAATACGGTGCATGAGTAGGATTCCTTATGCCTCGATCATAGGGAGCCTCATGTATGTCATGCTGTATACTTGACCTGATATTGCCCTTGCTGTGAGTGTCACAAGCAGGTATCAATCTCCAGATGAGGAGCACTGGATAGCTATAAAGAACATCCTTAAGTACTTAAGAAGGACTAAGGATTTGTTCTTGATTTTTAGAGGAGATTCTAAGTTACGAGTCGAGAGCTATACTGAATCAGACTTCATATCTGATCCTGATGATAGAAAGTCTATGTCGGATATATGTTCATCTGTAATGGTGGCGCAGTTAGCTGGAAGAGTTCTAAACAACCCATCATAGCGGATTCGACCATAGAGGCTGAGTATGTCACTGCTTCGGATGCTGCAAAGAAAGGCTTTTGGTTCAAAAAGTTTATCGTGGAACTTGAAGTTATGACATCGGATATCATACCACTTTACTGCAACAATAATGGAGCCATAGCACTTGCTAAGGAACCGAGGTCTCATTAAAAATCAAAGCACATCGAGCGGCGGTATCATATCATACGCGACTATCTCGAAAAGAAATATGTCGAGGTGCGAAGAGTAGACTCCACGGACAACATGACAGACCCGCTAACTAAGCAATTGAGCCAACCAAAAATAAAAATCCACCTTGAGAAAATGAGACTTAGATTTGTGGCCAATTGGCTTTAGTCTAAGTAGGAGATTGTTAGATGTATGTCCTAGAAGCCAATATGGCTGATACATTGTAATAACTCTAGGATATAATTTTATACTTAATACATTGATATGATCAATAAAAGGACAAATTTATTCTTTATTCAAGTATGATGTATCCTTGAATCATTCATGGAAATAGCTTTCGATCCATATTCTCAAGGTGTTGAGAATTAGAGACATGTATTTAATTTTTAAATATTTTCGATCATAGGATCATTATGAAGATGGTGATCGATCCAGATAGACTGGTGCACAAATCACTTCCTTCAAGGTAGATGAGTCTCTAGTCTACTGTGTAGAGACACAGGGTGACAAATGTGAATAGTTGTTAGAGAACAATTAGTATTGAGCATGACCATATGAGAGATCACTTAGATTTCTACTCATTCGTCAGTGATTGTCTCGATGCTGTAGTTATGTGATTGATCTTTTAACCTAAGATGGTACTTTTGCTCGTAGTGAGACTGTTGGAGTTTGATTGACATATAAACATGGGTCTCAATGAGCCCTTGTAGTGCATATTGGCGACAGTTGGTCCACTATAGGAGTAGGATGCGCATCAAGATGGGATCTATCGATCTTAATAAAAAGAAGTAGTCCTATGAGATTTGAGAGACTAAGTTCGAGATTCTATGACCACAGTAGTGTGATTGATGGAAAAAAGTTTTTATAGGAATCGCATTTGGATTTGAGCTGATTGAATCTATTATATGACTAATGTTGAGGTTTGACGATTTATCCATAATCTGTCATCTAGTCGGAACTCATGATAGAGGGATTAAATCACATATTAACTACACCTAGAGGTTCATTTCAGTTCTACTAGATTGCCACTACATACTGCTAGGTGTCACAGGTAGATTGTGAGAGCTCACTAGAGTTATTCTGGATCGACAATCCTTGATGAGTTAGAGTGAAATTATTTCAATCCATTGAAAAAAATTTTAATAATACTTTGATAGAGATCATTATATATCTCATTATCAAATAGAATTAAATTTATGAGATCACACAATAAAGAGATTAAGCTTAGAATTAGCAATTGAGCTTATGAAGTGTCAATTGAGTTTAAAGAAACCAGATTGGGTTCAAGATAACTTTGCTAGCACAAGGTTAAATCCAATTTTCTCTTTGCATTTAAATTTTTTATTTGATAAGATAATTTAAATTTAATTACCTACTAATAATCTACATAAATTAGATTCATTGGACTTCAATTGTTGAGTGTCTAAGATTTTGGATCATATGAATTAAGGGTGCCAGTCCCTAATTAATTATCTTCATAGTTATTCTTGGGTGCCACCTTGATTTGATCAAGTTGGATGTGTCCTATGATTAGAGGGCTTATGGATCTCATATGGGATGTTTCTTGGGTGCAAAAGAGGGTATGAAATAATGAGTGCAAGGGCTCCAAGAGTTGATGCCTAATAGGATTCCTAATGTAAGTTAAATAACTTAAGTTATTAGGAAACCTAATGCAAGTAGGACTTATATTATGAGATTGAATAGGAACCAATCCTCATGCCTATTTAAAGAGACCTCCCCTAAGGGCCCTAGAGCATCCAACCAGCAGCCCACACCCACTTTTGGAGACTCCCCACGTCGTCTCTTCCTCACTCCCTCTCTTCTCCCTTGGCATCCCACATGTCCTCCCTTTTGGGACATCCCACTTCTTCTCCACTCCCAAGCTATTGGGCATCTCCTATTTGCTGGTTTTCAGAGTTTGGTAGTAGCACAAAGCAAGGGAGAAAGGCAAAAGAAGAAGATCAAGAAAAGAGATCAAGTGTTGATCGCGATCCAGGCTTCGTCCAGATTCAGCAGGTTAAATTTTCTTAGAGAAAAAAATTCGACTTGAAGAGGACTATTTCAGGCTGATCCTGAGTGGATACCCATAGAGGTCGGATATTTATGCGGCTAGAAAAAATTTTTTTTTTTTTAGATCTAGATTTGAAGTAAGGGATTATGAAATAGGTATGCGATTTGATCACAATCTGAATTTCAGCATATATCAATTTCAGCACGTGAACTAGATCCTTATGGTTTTATATTTTTATGCATGCATGATTCAGATTAAAAGTATTTTAATCTTGTATTCCATTACGGTGTTTAAAAAATAAAATTTTGAAACACACATACATGCCCCAAATCTCAAATTCCGAAACATGGGGCCCTCCGACAACCTATGGGCCATACCAGCTCCTCTCGGACTTTCTTCACACGTATCTTCGCTATCTAGACTCTGTTTGGGCTTATCTTAGGTTTGTTAGATTTTATTTTTCATCCTAGACCTCGTTCTGGACTTTTTATGGATCAAATTTTGAGATATTTTTTTCAACACCTGTCATAAGAAAAAACTTGTTAAGTGGTTCTCTATTTATTCAGCTAGATTTTAAGGTTGTCTTAAAGTCTAATAAAATTATAGTTTCTAGAGGAGATGTATTTATTGGAAAAAACTTTATGTTTGAGAGACTATTCAAATTGAATGTAATTCCTCCTCTTAAACTTAATAAAAATTTAGTTAATTCTTCTACATCTCTTATGTTAAATTCTACATCTTGCAAAATATGGAATGGAAGATTATGTCATATTAATCTTAGATCAATAAAGAAAATATCTGATTTTAATTTGATTCTAAAATTCAACATCAAACACAATTTTAAGTGTGAAGTTTGTATTCAATCTAAACAACCTAAAAAATCTTTTAAGCTCGTAGCTTTTAGAGATATTCAAATTTCTGAATTTGTTCATAGTGATGTTTGTGATTCTAATAGAGGACTAACCTGAAGGTACTTATTATTTTGTAACTTTTATTGATGACTTCTCTAAGTTTTGCCATACTTATGTTTTGAAGACTAAGAATGAAGTCCTTAATAAGTTTAAGTTTTACATAGCAGAAATTGAAAACTAACTTGAAGAAAGGATAAAAATTCTAAGATCTGATCGAGGAGCTGAATATACTACTTCAAATGAATTGACCTTATTCCATAAAGAAAATGGGATAATTCATGAAGTCAGTGCTCCCTATTCATCTCAATTAAATGGTGTGATTGAATGAAAGAATCAAACTCTGTTGGATATGATTAATGCCATGATCATAAGTTTTGATATTCTGGAAGATCCCTGGAGAGGGGCTTTTCTATTTGCTTGTTATATCCTTAACAGGCTTTCTCCTAATGATAGAGAAATGACTCCTTATGAACTTTGAAAAGAATATTCACCTAGGCTTGGTTACTTTCGAGCTTGGGGGTGCTTAGCTAAAGTTAAAATTTTTGAACCAAAAAGAATTAAGATAAGACCTAAAATTATTGATACTATTTTTGTTGGCTACTCTCTTGATAGTAGCACCTGTAGATTTTTTATTGTCAATTTTAAAATCCTATAATATCAAACAATATCATCATTGAATCTATAGATGTAATATTTTTTGAAAATATCATTCTTTTTAAAGATTGAATCTCTAAATTAATCATTGATCATCCATCCTCTTCAAAGTTACCATCATCATCTATTCCTGCTTCAGCAGAATTAACTCCTGAACCTTAGCTTAGAAGAAACAAGAGAGCTAAAGTTAAAAAGTAGGTTGGTGAAGACTTATTTACTTTCTTGATAAAAGATACTCCTACCTCTTACTAAGAAGCTATAAACTCTCCTGATGCTTCATTCTAGAAAGAGGTAATAAACAGTGAAATTGAATCCATTATTAAAAACAATACTCAGATTCTCACTAATTTACCTTATGGAACCAAATCTTTAGGATGCCAGTGGATCTTCAAAAAGAAGATGAGGATAGATAGCACAATAGAAAATTCAAAGTGAGGCTTGTTGCTCAAGATTTTAGGTAAAAAGTCAGTACTGATTTATTCGATAACTATTCACCTATGGCTCATATTACTTCTATCTAATTCTTACTCATTTTAGCTTTCATCCATAAACTTATTATTCATTAAATAGATGTTAAGAGTGTCTTTTTACATGAAGATCTTGAAGAAGAGATCTACATGCAATAGACTAAAGGTTTTTCTATGCCAGGCTAGGAGCATAAAGTCGGTATGCTTATTCAATCCCTCTATGAGTTGAAGCAAGCTCCTAAGAATTGGCACGAAAAGTTTGATCAAGTAATCCTTTACTATAGATTTCAAATCAATGAATCAGATAATTATCTCTATTATAAATGAGTTGATAATTGATTTATTCTTTAACTTTATGTTGATGATATTTTGATTCTTGCTCCTGATCTTGATTTAATCAATGATATCAAGAATTTTCTATCATATCATTTTGACATGAAAGATTTAGGTGAAGTTGATCTAATTCTTGATATGAAGATCATTCATTTTTTTGATTCAATCTATTTATCCCAATCTCACTATACTTAAATGGTTATTGATAAATTTGGATATTTTGATTACTCTTCTATGTCTACTCATGATCTATCCATCTATCTCTTGTAGAATATAAAAAAATGTGTGAACTAAGAGAGATATATTCAGATCATTGGTTCTTTTATGTATCTGTCTAATTGAACTAGACCTAATATTGCTTGTGCAATTTTCAGACTTAATAGATATACTATTAATCCTAGTATGATTTATTAGACTGCTTTAGAGAGAGTATTTTAGTATCTTAAAGGTTCTATTATTTATTTTCTATGTTGTGTAGGTCATCCAGATATACTTGTGGGATATAGTGATTCTAATTGGATTTCTAACACACTAGATATCAAATCAACTTCTAGCTATATTTTATTTCTTGGTGCTAGTATTGTTTCTTAACAGTCTTCCAAACAAACCATTTTTGCTAAAAGTATTATGGAAGTAGAACTTGTTGTCCTTGATTCTACATATTGTGGCTTAAAGAATGTTTGTCAGAGATTTCTTTACTATCTTCTCCTATTCTTTCCATATTTATTGACTGTGATTCAAGAGTGACAATAAATTTTATAAAAAATAGCTTATGAATGTTAAAATAAAAATATATTAAACTAAGACAAAAGTCTATAAAAAGAAAAGAAAAACTTCAAATTATTTCATTGAATCATGTTGTAGCTAATCTTAATCTTACTAATTGCCTTACAAAAAGCTCAAACAGGACTAAGATTCTGGAGTCATCGAGGAAATGAAACTTAGACTACAAAAGACTCTTTAATAATAGAAACTTAACCTGTATAATCGGAGATCCCTTGAAAGAGGTTCAATATAATAATAACAAGTAGATTGGTTGATTAGGGAGCACATATAGTTTATTTGATATAAAAGTCATAAACTCCAACCTATCTCTATAGTAATTAATAATTCTATGTACTGGCTAGAAAGAGTTTATCTTTGAATGAGAATGAAGAGATATTTTTCAAGATATAACACTACACACATCTCTGGAGGGGCTCACCCATTTGAGAGTATTAATATATGACCATGGCCAGAGATATAGGCAATCTCTAGAAACTCATGAAATAATCAAAATATTTGCACATGGCCATTAATGTGCAAAATTTTGCAACACAAGCTTCTATATTGTGTGTGTAATAATAGAAATCTAAGTCAAAGGAATATAGTTTAGGACCTCATTTACCTCACTTCCTTTAGATTGATACAATTAATACTAAGTGAAGTTAAGTCATGAAAGATACTTTAACTATTGCACAGTATATATACCTAGTAGAAAATTATTTCACATTGTTAAAATTTTTAAAATCTAGTTATTTCAAAAGTTTTGAGTTTTAAAGGGGATTATTGGTGTTTTGGAGAAAATTGAAAAACTCAAAATTCTCTCCACCTACCAATTCCTAATTTTGAACTTGTTTAATCCTATATTGGATAGGAGAAAACTTGAGAAGGGGTTTATAATGAAAACCCCTCTCTTCAGCTTTGTCAAAAACTTAGAAGTTCTGGGCCACACCGCACGCATGCGCGCGGCTCGACTTGCTCACATGCAATCATGCCGCACCCACACCTGAGGTGTTGGGGGGCCATATTTTATTTTTCTCTATTTATTTTTTCTCTTTAATGAACATGATCCTTTTCCTCATTTATTTGGGGATTAATATGATTAATATTGCTTAAGGTTAATCACCCGATTAATATTTTTTACCCATTGGTAGAATAATCACTTGATTTAATCTTTTGCCCATTAGCCAATTAAATATTTCTATTTAATGTTTTAATCGTTGGATTAGCCCAAATGGCTAGTTCTTGGGCCTATAAATTTGGCCCTTGGTAGAGGTTGGATGATACAAGAAAAAACTTGCTCTCTCTTCTGCTACGCTCTTCCATACTTTCATAAATCTTCTTCTGCCAAATTCTTTCTTGATCTATTTATCTATTTTTTCATTATTTTTAACTATTAGATTGAAGCTCTGTCATCTTCTCTACAATCGTGCCTGCAGGGGAGGTCTCTAGTTGTATCTTGGAGTGGAGTTCTTGAGATTGATCTCACACGAGGGTCGGGAATCGGCTTAAGATAATGCGCAGCATGCCTCCAGGCAGGTTGACTTTGCTGATTTTCTATAAGTTTTTAATGACTTTAATATTAATTTGATAATAGATTCTAATTGTTAGTTTGATTGAATCACAATCGACTGTCGTAGGAAATAAATTTATATTGTGTACTCCCAATATTTCTTACATGAAATGTATAAATATATCTGTTTATAATGAAAAAATCCTAGAGTCTAGCAAGCATGTTTGATCCAATGAGAACTTTCAAAATGAAAAATAGATAAGGAATCCAACACATATTGGGCTCCCAAAAGCCTGAGATACCATCTCTTAGGCAGTTCCTATAAAAAGGAAAAAGAAACAATGAATAATAGGAGAGAGCAAGGCAGGTACATCATAGATAGGGGTGGCAATTGGATCAAATTGAACAAGATACGGATTGGATCAGATACAAGATATATCAATTATTTATCGATTCAGATCTGGCCTACTTATTAAACGGGTCAAAAATCCACATCCAAACATGACTATTTTATTAAACAAATAACCTAGCATGACTTTCAATGCGTTAAAATA
Organism: Elaeis guineensis; assembly: GCF_000442705.2. NCBI lineage: Eukaryota > Viridiplantae > Streptophyta > Magnoliopsida > Arecales > Arecaceae > Elaeis > Elaeis guineensis. The sequence continues at coordinate 27,651,733 of NC_025993.2, read as the reverse complement.
AGTTAAATAGGTTAAACAGTTAAGCATTGACATCCTTAATGACAAGTATTACACTCGATGAGAAGAAACACATAATAATGCATGCCATCTCCCTTCCTGTATTGGTGGCTAGGGGCTCCTTCCCTATATGACCCTAGCAATTAGTTTGTCAAACTTAAACCCAATATTTTGATTAGCCCGGATCATTAGGCTATTGGCCTCTTATCACCAATTCTCATGCACATCCATGGCTTGCATAATGAGAATAGTAATGCTATATGAACTTTGGGATCCATCAAATGTGGCAGCCCATAACGTTCAAGGCCTATATGGCTCCAATGATGCAAGTACTTTCTTTGATGCCGCTTACATTTTCATGACAAAATGATTAAAATTCTGTTTGGAAATGTCCAGTCTATTTTCCTACAAAATTTATGGATTTATTTGCGTATTATTCTTGGGTTGGAACCAGGCAGCTTGGCTTGGGTTTTCATGTAACCTACACCCAACCTAGAATTTATTTATTTTTTTGACTTTTAACTAAGTTTTAGACCAAACCACTACAGTAAAATGGTGCTTTGCCGATGCAAAATTACTCCATTACCAATGCTTAAAAGCATCGCAAAAATATATCTCGACGCTTCCAAAAGCGTCGAAAAAGCATCATCAAATGAAGTATGGAAACTATTCTTTCCGACATTTTGATAAAGCATTGATAAAATCAGAAATATTTCCGATGCTAGCGTTTGCGTCAGTATAAATGTAAATTTTGACGCTTATGAGCATCGGCAATTTGTAAACCATTTTCGACGCTTTAAAGCATCGGTATTTACTAAATTTGAAAAAAAAATAAAAAAAACACATAATCCAAAAGTAATCTATAATATATATACCTATCCAAAATTTATTAAAAATATTGAAACAATATGAACCAGTTTCATATTTGGGCAGAGAGCATAGACTTTGGAAACTCTCAGGTCACATATGCTTTTACTTCTTTCAAAATCGTCTCCTTTTTTTCTGCTTTCCGCCTCAATGGTCCCCTTTGTCTTTCTCTCTTTTTCTTTATTTTTTGTGATTCTGTCTCTTTTAGGCACCTAATTTCTTCTCCTAGTTGATCATATGCGTCCTTCCAAAGGTGAACTTGAGATTGGGTTTCTTTGTGCTCAACTCTGAGAGGCATGATGACTTTAATCCAATACAATCTTGAAGCATTTAGATTGCATATCCTGCACCACAAAAGTGCTTCCATGTCAATCTTTTGTTCTAATACTTCAATCAAAACTCGTCAATCTTTAAAGATGGTACAATTTTAGTTGGTCCCTTTCCACTAATAAACTTCTTGTATCGGAGCTATTTTAGTTAGAATAAGAATTAACCATCATGCTTACCCTGTTCCCTACAAACATGTGATTTAAAAGACAAAAAAGATGGAATATTACTAGTGCCTTTTAACCACTCAATTTCAACTTTAGGGAAGGTTGGAAAAAATTTAATGGAAGCTCTTTTACTCTGACATAAATCCCTGCTTAATATATATATTTAACAAAAAAGATTGAGATAATTATGTGGCATCTACAAATAGCATCCAGACAAGCACTCGATATGCTGCAATGGTATCCATGCAACTGATCTGAGTTACAGGAAAAGAAATGATGAATCAAAACCAATAAGCCCCCTCTCTTTTACATTTACCATCATGCTCGCTAGCTGGGTCTTGGAAATGCAAGTCTTGGTGTCAAACGGGCAAATACAAAAATCCAGAAAGCAATGCCGTTAGCATTGCTATATGCAGAAACAGTTAAGACACAAACAAGAGAAATAAAAGCACTGTAAACAAAAGGTTTAACCATCAGTACAATGCATTTCCAAGCATGCACTTCATATAGTCAAGCCCTCAGATCTCATAGCTCTATAAATTCACCGCGGCTCAAATAATCGTATTTCACGTTGACCATTTCATGTGCAAACAGAAGGATGTCGTAAAAGAAGAAGAAGAAGAAGAGGAGGAGAGAAAAGATGGCAGTCATGACAAATAGTAAAAGCGGCAGCAGCAGCAGAGGAGTTGGTGGTGCCGTGGTGGTATAGCAAGGGCACACTAATGCTCAAAAGAAATAGCCATACAGCCACTCCATAAGCATGTTTCCATCATTGGGCATCGTCAAAGCTAAAGACATAACAAGAATCCTACCAAACAAACACCAGGAAAACATCCTGAAAGGGATTTCTACTTAAAAGTTTTAACATCTTGCAAATTTGAATCATGCCAAAATCCAACATCTCAAAGAATCCGCACTTCTGATTCAAGACATGATATCGAGATATCATGCCAAAATGTTTAGACAGTAAGTGTCAAAAAAACGGCACGAACAGCCTTCGATATCGGGCATCTCAATAAACCATAAGAAATCCCATCTTTTCGTTTGTTCCTAAAAGAAAAAACATGTCAACAAATCTCAAAAAAAAAAAAACTGGACCTACAAGAAACTGCCTTCATCAACAACAAAACTTCCCAACAACTCGTTACCAACTCATTCAAAATACTAGGCAAACCCCACAATTTCTTACTACCATAGATTTAGATGCAGTATTTTAACAACCATTATGAAAACAAGAAGTCATAGTCTCCATAATAAAAGGAAAGATGGCATGAAACTTACACGCTCAAATCGATATATACTTTCATTATGAAGGAGCACACGAGCATTTTCATGATAAACTAGATCCAAAGAGAGAACTGCAGGTTAGTTTATTTAAAGAGTATTTGAATCCTTGCTTTAAGTTAAATATATCTGAAAAAATACCTGCTTAACAACTTGAGTTGGCCTGCACTACACATAACACAGACATACATGGTCTTAGATCAAGACCATGTAGAAGAAGCTTACATTAAAAATAAAATTCACATATTAGCAATATAAATTGTAATCTTCAGTTTAAATAATCCAATCAAAAACCAACATAAACATAATAAAAACTGCATAACATCACCATCAATACATACGCCTGTCCATTATAACAAAATTCAAACAGCAGCATAAAGTCATAATAACATTCCATATCACATAATAAAGTCATAATTGCACTGTCCATCAAGTTCATGAATTACAAGAATCAAAAAAATGATAGAGACATCAGGCTATTAGTCATCCATAGAAGCATGCTTGTCATCGACTCCATGACTGCTAGAACCACCAGAAGCCTACAACAAATATATAAAAACTTCAGTATTGAGAATACAAAAATCATAATGTAAATTAATTGATTAAGTTTATAAATAAATATAAATACAATAAGATATATATCCTAGAAGAATCCATAAATGTGCTTAATGCGGATGTCAGCTGATCAATTTGAGTCTTCAAGGTGGATATCACAGTGTCATAATTCTGTTTTATCACCCCCACCTATGCCTCCACCTGCGCCTACACCTGTGCCTGCACCTACACCTCTATCTGCTCCTCGATCCATGCCTCCATTCGAGCATCGAGCATAGAAATATCAATATTGCCAGAGCTCTCTCTAGCATCCTGAGTGTATCGACGTATGTCAGATAACTGAGTGGGGGCGACTCCAACTTCATAACCCCTCACTCGACCATAGCGATCTAGTCCCAGCAGCTCTATCATCACCTGAGCCTCAACACGACTGGCCTCCGTAGATGAGAACTCGCTGACATGCTCTACAATAAAAGATGAAGCTCTCTCCTATATTCAAAAAAAATATATTAATTTTATAATTAATATATAAAGTGCAAATCATTATACTAAATGATTATAAATACATACAAATATATCTCTTGACTCGTCAGTAACAAAATGGCCATCTCGATGAACATGAGTCATCCTGTAAAACTGCACTTGACCAGTCTCCCTACTATGCTCATCCATCTACAGAAAACATAAATTTTATAAAATTAATATATGATTCATAAATTTTAATTGATAAATATTTTGAAATATGATCTATAAAGTTTGTAATATGCCAAATATTTTGAAATAAGCTTACGTTTTGTTGTCTGCTCATACATAGCTCTTGGACCCTGATGTATGAGAACAGACTGAGCTACTCATGTAGCTCTACTAATAGCAGAATATGCCTACAAAATAAAGTAAACAGTGTAATATCTCTTATATATATCTAAATTATCTATTTTAGTAATCAATATAACATAAGATATATGATGAATCTATACAATTACCTGTTTCCTCTTAGAGAACCAATAATGGATAAGCTCCCTCCACTGATGAGGATCAACATTAGGAGGACAAATATGAGACTTAAAGTCTGTGGTATCTGGAGTAAATAGTCATAATTCTTTTGACACTTCAAAATATAAAGAACTTTTATTCTATAGTGCCCACTCTTGTCACCATATTGTATGGAAAGCATATCAAATTGCTAACTTCTTGGCAAACTATGCAAGTGTGAAGTGTCATGAAGCAGTTTGGAATGATAGTGTTCCCATATTTGATCTTGCCTTTTTAATTAGAGCATGTGCTAAGGAAGTTGCTTTCCTCATATTATAGTGAAGTTTCTTCAACCCTTGTTGAAAAAAAAAAGAAAGAGAAAAAAAAAAGAAAAGAAAAAAGAAAAAAAAGAAGATGGTGGTTTTGGGGGCTAATGGCCCAATAGGTTAGGTTTAAGAGCCGGGCCACGGAAATCTGCAAAAGTTAGACTTTGAGACAAACATGGGCTAGGCTCAAGCTCATATCCTCTTGGACCAAGCCCAAAGATGGGTTGGGGTCAATTCTAATCCTACTTATTCTATTTGTTCTGCAAAATAATTCAATGAGAATTCTCTCTTATACAAAGCAAGGTTCCAATAATGCACCATCCATTCCATTATTATCAACCCCTACTAGAATTGTTATTGATCATTATGATAATTACAAAAATTGTTATTTGCCGTATATGCCGTTTCAAATTTATTAAATTAATGAACAAAAATCAACTGGGGTGCACATCAGAGAAGAAAATATATGGCGGGCTTCCTATTTTGCCACAATTCCCCTAGTGCCCATCTTTAAAAAGAAACTCAAAAGTTAGAGACTCCTACTAATAGAGTCATTAGCCCGTGATTAAAAAATAAAAAGAAAATTGTGTGCAGCATCCTCTCACTTTCTCATTTGCAAATCATGCATTTCACCAATTAGTCATCTAGCAAATCAATACACATATCTAGATAAATTAATACATAGTTTATGGAGCATAACATTCACCAATATATAGTACACTATTTAAATGATACATACTTAGTAAATTAATCATCTAGTAAACCAATATATACCTCCAAGTAAATTGATACATAGTTTCTAGAAGTTTATATTTACCGGTACAATATTACATAGTTAGGTGATACACTTGTCAACTTTTTAATACATCTACAAACTTTTTTGATGCAGATTGCAATGATCTGATGCACATCTCTAAGTACATCAATATATAGTTTTCAAAATATATTTTTATCAGCACATATTATATGGTCAGATAATATATAGTAAGTAAATTAGTCATCTAGCAAGCTAATATACATCTATAGATAAATCAATACATAAATTTTAGAACATGATATTCATCGATACTTATATATAAATTTTTACTTTGTATAACATAAGAATATATATATATATATATATATATATATATATATATATATATATATATATATATATATATATATATAACATTTTTTGGATTCCATGAACTCTTAGGTGCGAAGATCTTAGAAAAAAATTGAGATTTAGAGGAGGAGAAAGTAACTCCTAAGGAGAAGCAAGGCCTCACAGATATGAGAGATGTCTTGATGAAGAAGAGGATCACTTGATTAGAAATTATTATTTTCTAGGTGTTAACTTTGAATTTCTAAAAATTCTACTTTTTGTTATTTAAAAATGCCAATAATGACATTTCTTTTTGTTACAATAGGCTATTACAATACTAAATAACCCATTATAATAGTTGTTATCTTTTATCTTGTTACTATGTTTGTACGTATGTATATGGCAACAATTATAATGATCTTATTGCGGCAATTATGTGAGCTCGTCTTAACAGCAAATGACAAATCTACCTCCCCTCACAAAGCTTTCCATACAGGTGATATTTCTAGGCTTTTGCCATGGGACTTTTACTGTACTTCCCCCAAAGGATAAAATCATCATTTCCATTTAAAAAATGCTGGCCGTCTGATACATGGATGAATGAAGGTTCAAGTTAGTGGATGGCAAATACTAGAAATACCCTCAATGTTAAGAATCTAATTGCAACCCATGGGGTTAGATTTGTCATTTGCCAAAGTGGTTGTTATAACATGGCCATTATTTTAACTTTGGTATGAAAAGAAGAAATTTAATCCATGTGTTATACTTCTATTAAAAAAAATTTGCGGAATACCATATATGACAGGCCAAAATGGTGCACCCCAAGCCCCGTGCGTTTAGGTGGTATAGTAAGACTAGTGGACTCTATGTCAATTGGAACTAAAGTATTTTGGTCGCACAATTGATGGTATGTATTTTCTTAATTCAACATTCCTCTTCCAAAGAAAGGTAGTTCAAGTTGGAATTTGATCGCTTTTGAATGCAATCGATATCTATTGTTCAACCACATAGGTTGTTGAGATGATGATAAGAATCTCTAATAAGGATTGGGATGATCCAACTAAATATTTAAGTTTGAGTAGCATTCTTATCCAACTACATATTTAAAATGAGAAGGACTCTTAGTAAGTCTCATCTATAAATACATGGTATGTACGTTCAGTCTGGTATCAACCCAATTCTGAGAATACCTACATCTTTTCTCTCTAAGGCATATCTCTCTAGAGTCACCATCTTAAAACTCTAGGATTTAGCATGGACATTAAAAGCGAACTCTAGCAGCCCCTACAAGATCAAGAAGGAGATTCGAGATTGCTGGGGTCGTGCATGCACTTCGAGGAGATGTTAGTATTAAAGGAAACTTAACATATTAAGGAGAGCAATCAGCCCCTCTCATAATATGATAGTAAGACAATCTGCAGAGAATTTTTCTCTCTATTAAAGGAAGCTTAGTGCATATTAAGGAGAGCAATCAACCACTCTCATAATATGACAAGCAAGAAAATCTACAGAGAATCTTTCTTTCTCTTTTTTAACTAATTTTATCCTCTAGAATAGTCAACTGTCATTAGAATTCAATTCATTGATTTTAAGCATTAATCTCTCCTTATATTGTTATATATTTGAACCAATATCAAATACAATGTGTGAGTCCTTCATTGCTATATGTACATTCTCTTCTTTACGGCATCAGAGCCATCTTGGTCTAACAACCAAATTTGATCCTCATTTTTGTTCCCACGGCTGATAAAACCTCCAGCACTATGGGCCATACACCTGTTTCCCCAGATACTCTATTTCTCACTATTGCTTCCAAACCCCTGACTTCAATCAACGCAGGTGCTCAATTTCCCTTGAAGCTCACCAAAACCAACTATCCATCATGGAGAGCACAAATCCAAGCTCTTCTTATTGGATACTATCTTATCTCATACATCGATCCTGCTGTTTCTCCACCCTCTAAAACTATCACTACTAATGGCAAAACCATCCAAAATGAACACTACCTGCACTGGTATCGTCAAGACCAACTTCTACTTCATGCTAATATTGTATATGTTCATGAGTCTGTTGTCACCCTCATCTCATCCTTCAGCACTGTATGTGAGGTCTGGACAAAAGCTGCTCGTCTTTTTGCTAATCGGACTAGGTCCCATATAATGGGCCTTAAAGAGCGTCTCACCACCACCATCAAAGGTGATCGAACTGTTGGTGATTACTTGCACACAATGAGGTCCATCACTGATGAACTTGCACTAGTCAACTGTTCCATTGATGAAGATGACTTAGTGCTACATATCTTAAATGGTTTAGGCTCTGAGTTTAAGAAAATTTCAGCTGCTATCTATGCTCGTGACTCTCCTATTTCTTTTGAAGAACTTCATGACAAGTTAGCTGAGTTTGAAGCCTCTCTCAAGCACATGTCACCATCTTCTGACATTGTTGTGCCTACAGCAAACTACACCAAGCGAGTTGTCCACCTCAATGCAATCGTCCTCTACAGTAGCAACTTTCTCCTCCTCAAAGAAATCAAAGGTTCTATCAAAACTATTCCTCTTCATCTAAACTTAAGATCGTATGCCAAATCTGTGAAATTTCAGGCCATAGTGCAAAAACATGTAGATGAGGTAACAAGTATTTTGAAACTCAGCTTGTGGTTAATTACACTGCTGCCCAGCCCTCTCCTCCAACTTGGTACATGGATTCTTGTGCCTCCAACCATGTCATTTCTGATTTCAAAAACTTAAGAATTCATTCGGACTATGAAGGGCCTAATGAAATCATTATTGGTGATGGCACAGGTTTGCCAATCACACACACTGGCTCTACCTCTCTCACTACACCTCTTTCTCTCTTCAAAATGTCTTGTGTGTTCCTACAATTCAAAAGAATCTTATCTCTATTTCTCATCTCTATAAAACTAATCTGGTATCCATTGAATTCTTTCCCTCTTATTTTATTGTGAAGGATCTTCGCACGAGGGTGATCTTAGCTCGTGATAGAACAAAAATGATGTGTATAAACTCCCTACAAGTGTCAGCATGTCACCTTCTTCTCATGTTGTTTTTTCCACTACCTAGGCTTCTCTTGCAGACTGGCACAAGCGATTAGGCCACCCTGCCAATCGGATACTCACTCATGTTCTTCGTTCAGCCTCTTTACATTCTGCATCTTTTTCTTCTAGTTGCTTTTGTAATTCCTGCTCATGCAATAAAAGTCAAAAATTACCTTTTGGGACTTCTAGTTTATCTAGTCGCTATCCTTTAGATCTTATTTATAGTGATGTTGGGTTCCAGCTCCCATTCCTTCTCTTGATAGTTTTCATTACTATGTTATTTTCATTGATCATTTTACCAAGTATGTTTGGTTCTATCCCATGAAAAAAAAATCTGATATGTTTTCCATTTTCTTACAATTTAAACAGCTTGTGGAGAACTACTTTAACTGTAAAATCACTTCTCTATACTCTGATGGTGGTGGAGAGTATGAAAAAATGCATAATTTTTTAAGTCTTCATGGCATCTCACACTTGAAGACACCTCTATATACACCCCAACACAATGGCATGTCTGAACGTCGTCATAGACACATCTGTGAAACTGGACTCACACTTCTTTACCAAGCTTCTTTACCTCTCAATCTCTGGACCTATGCTTTTGAAACCACTGGCTACCTCATTAATTGTCTTCCTACTCCTGCACTTAGCCTTCAATCTTCCTACCAAATGTCATTTCACCGATCACCAAATTATGCCAAACTAAGGACTTTGGCTGTGTGCTATCCATGGCTCCATCCTCATAACAAACACAAGCTTAGTTTTAAGTCTAAACCATGCATTTTTGAAGGATATTCTACCAACCAAAGTGCGTACTTGTGTTATGACCCCTCCACAAATAAACTATGTGTCATGTCATGTTGTCTTCAATGAACAAATTTTTCTAGGTTCAAGTCTTGCTGCGCTACTTCCTAAAGAGATGAACCCCCATGCGTTGCAGCCTTCACATGACTTAGATGCTCAACCACCTCACTTTCTTGTTCCTCCACCATCCAGGAATATCTCTCACCCTTCCAATTGCTCCTCCTTATCATTTGCACCTGCCACCACTTCAATCTCTATCCCATCCCCACAAAATTTCTTAAGCACTTTCCCTACTCCCTCACCACCCACTCCTTCTCCACCAGTCCAACCTTCCCTCAACTCATATCCCATGGTTACCCACTCCAAAAATAATATCTTCAAACCTAAACAGCTCCATCTCACTACCAAGCACCCACCACCCTCTCCCATTGAGCCTACGTGTGTGACACAAGCCCTCAAAGATGAATATTGGCATGCTGCCATGGATGAGGAGTTCAATGCATCAGTCCAAAATGATACTTGGACACTTATTCCCCCTAGCCCTCAATAGAATGTGGTGGGTTGTAAATGGACATTTCGAATTAAACGACATCCTGATGGCAGAATCCCTCGCTACAAGGCAAGACTTGTTGCCAAAGGATATCACCAACGACTTGATCTTGATTATCATGACACTTTTAGTCCAGTTGTTAAGCCTATCACCAACCGAATTGTGCTTTGTATTACTTTAACTATGCAATGGCAAATTTATCAGCTGGATGTGAATAATGCATTCTTACATGGTGTCTTAGATATTTGGATCTACATGCATCAACCTACTGGTTATATAGATGCAACTCACCCCTTTCATTTATGTCAACTCAAGAAAGCACTTTATGATCTCAAATAAGCTCCATGCGCTTGGTATTCAGCTCTTAGTAATTTTCTGCTTGGCTATGGGTTCTCACAGTCAAAATCTGACCCTTCTCTTTTTATTCTTCAACGCCAACAGATCATTATCTACTTTCTTGTATACGTTGTGATCTCTTGCTCATAAGAAATAATATGGCAGCATTGCACAATTTGGTCAAAGCCCTTGGAGCCAAATTTTCTCTCAAAGATCCCTCACAACTTGGCTATTTTTTAGGGATTGAAGTCATTCCAACATCAGCAGGTTTATTTTTATCTCAGCAAAAATATGTTCGAGATCTCTTAAAGAAAACTAACATGCTCGACGCCAAGGGTGTCTTCACTGCGCTTTCTTCCTCTGAGACTCTCACTTTATATGATGATTCTAGGAGCATAGATGCCATACTTTATAGACAATTAATTGACAGCCTTCAATATCTTTCCATCATGCATCTATGTTGCCCAGCTATGCAACCCAAGAGGGGGGAGGGGTGAATTGGATTTCTAAAAATTTTAAGCTTAACTTATGACTTGTGAGAAGTGTTTGACAAAGCTAAATAAATAGGGAGAGTAGAATTAATTCAAGGCTAATAGCAAGAGCAAGAATGCAAGAGAATAATGAAAAGATAAAGAAGAGCAATTAGACACACACCAAATAAAAGGATTTATAGTGGTTCGGTGCCAACCTTGCACCTACATCCACTCCCCAAGCTCCTACTTGGAAATTCTAATCCACTAATCTTGTATTCAACCCGAATACAAACATCGAAAACTCTGACTCTAGCTATCCCAAGCTTGTCCACTTATTTTTCGGGTACAAGCCAACCCTATACACTCCGATTCTAGGTTCGGATCAACCTTACCTTATTTTGAAACCCCTCCAAAATAAAACCAATCACTCAAACTGAGTATAACAATTTATAGCACAAATAAGCACAAAGAAAGCTCCTTCAATGAGCGAATATAACTTTAAATACACTTTACTTAAGAGAAGAAGACCCTTTTTGGATTTTCTCAAGGTGGATGGAGACTTGAAAGTGCACTTGAGGAGTTGGTGAGCTTGGATTAAAGGCTTCTTGAAAGCTTTGAATGAGCTCTTGCTTAGGGCTGAAACATTGGCTTGAAATCCCTTTTTTTCAAAATCTCTCTCTTTGAATCCTCTCTTTTTCTTCTTTTGTTCTCCTTTTTTTGATTTCCATATTTTTGTCCCTTTTATAGCTTTAAAAAATAGTGGAAAATATTCTAGGCTGAAAAAGAGCCGTTAGACCACAATAAATGAGCATTAAAAGCATTTAAAATGAGTTAAAAACTAGCCGTTGCAGAAAAATTCCGTCACAGGGGTCGACTCATGAGTCGACTCATGTCTGGGGTCGACTCATGGGTCGACCTCTGTGGAAAAATATCACAGAATCGAACGGGATCCGAGGTTCTGTAAAACTGGCAAAAAGACCCGCAGAGGTCGACTCATGAGTCGACTCATGCCTTGGGGGTCGACTCATTGGGTCGACTCACAGGGAGTGCCAAGACAATGCCGGTCAGGAATTTCAGCGTGCCAGTCATCTCATGTGCCATGAGTCGACTCATGAGTCGACTCATGATTTTCAATCATGCATATCTTTAAAAATACAAGTCCAAAATCAGTAAAATTTTCACCATTGGATCACAAATCTTTTGTTTTATCATTTGATACTATCAAATCAGGGTTTTGGTAAAATTATAATTTTGCCCCTGAAGAGCAATAAGACTTTTTCAAGTGAGAGATATTAGTACCCCTTCAACTGCTTTGTAATCATCAAAATAAATCTAAGGAGCAACAATCTCTCCCTTTTTGATGATGATAAAATACTTGAACAAAAGCATTCATATATGAATCAATGATCATGAATTTCAAAGGAATGAAATGCATTGTAGGCAGTTTGAAGATAAATAAGAGATTTACTACCAACTTATAAGTGCATTTGCTTGAAAAGAAGATTGATTCTTTTGGCATGTGATACATGTACCCATTTGCATAAGTAATTTGCCTATTGCTTAATGATTTAAAAATTTGCTAATTTGATTATGTGATTTTGATATCAGAGTAGAAAATTTATTTTTGTTATCAGAGCAAAGCAGAATTTACCTTATGATTTGAGAATTGCGTGTTTGAAAATATCTCATTTGCTCATTTGCTTATTTTTCAAATTTCTTAGCATCTTGAAAATTTGCTCATTCTCATTTGATTATTTAGTTTTAGTATCAGAACAAGTTGCATCTTGAAAATTTGCTCATTCTCATTTGATTATTTAGTTTTAGTATCAGAGCAAGTTTAACAATTAAGTGTATCAATGTATGTCTAAAAATTAATTGTAAAGTATATCAGAGCATGTCAAATTTTAAGATGTATCAGAGCATGTCTAATTTTAAAGCATATCAGAGCATGTCTAAGAAGTAATTTTAAAGGTTGCTCATTTGCTTTGTGCTTAGCAATTCATTCATTTTGTTAGCAATCTTATTTTTGATATTTTAATTTCTCCCAATTCACTCATTTTATTTTTAGGTCTTTTATTTATCTTTCTTTTGATACTTTTGCTTAGCAATTCACTCATTGTATTTTTAAGTCATTTAATAATCTTGCTTTTGATATTTTTCTTTAATTTCTCCCCCTTTTTGACATCATCAAACATTGTTAACTCCCCCTCTTTTTTGAATACATTTTTTCTTTAGTGTTTCTTCAAACTTCTTGTGCTAATCATTAATGTTTACTCCCCCTGAATACAGCAATCATAAAACAAAATATGCCATTGAGTACCATAGATATGAATTAGCAACAAAGAGAAGATATATAATCAAAAGATGATTGATACCATTACAAAGAGTAGATATATAATTAAAAGATGATTAAAACCATAGTTGTTTCAATACATATTTCATAATATAAAAGTCAACTAGTTAACATCATTACATGGCCCAAATGATAGATCCTAGAAAGAACAATAGACATGACTAAACAACAAGGATCTAGTAGAGCTCATGACTCTATGGATCAGAATCAGATGTATCAGAGATGGGGTGGGGAGATGATGGATCACGACCAGGGACTCATCCTCTACCCCGTCTGCCTCTGCCACGAGTGGAGGTGCTGGCACGAGTAGGTGGGCGAGATGATCCTGAAGGCTGAGAACGTTCAGAGGTCAAAGACTGGACTGCAAGAGAGAGCCTGATGGAATCAAGAACGTTCAGAGCTCTCGAAACAGACTGAAGTAGTACAGTGAACTGTGTAGAAGCATGCTCACTTGAGCCTCTGATCTCTCTCCTCAAGAAATCAAAACCACCCTCCAAAACACCTCTGAGTCTGCCAGCCTCCGCAGTTAGGTCTGTGACCTCAACAGTGCACTCCTGTGGCTGAGGATGGGCCAAAGCTAAGACTTGCACTTGCAAGTCAAGTACTCTCCCAGTCAGTCTTAAAATGTAATCCTCGAGCTGCTGAATCTGAACTGACTGATCTGTGATCATCTGAAATATAGTGGAGATATGGAGGATCAAGGTCTGATCAGATGCATCTAATGATGTGGATCCCGGTGCAAACGCAGAAGTGCTCCACTGACGAGAAAGCAAGGAAGCCACACACTGAGAAATCTGCTCAATCTGATCATCAGCCAATCTGAACTCTGAGGGAGGTGCTCGACGGTCTGGCTGCAGAACTGGTGTGTGCCTCCTGGTGGACTCTGAAGGGCCAGCCTCTGGATCTGAAACAAACTGGATATCTGGAGATGCTGCCCTGAAGTCATGGAGAGGTGATGAGGGACCTTCTTCCTCAGCTCTGTCCTCAATTCTGTCCTCAGCTCTCTCCTCAGCTCTTTCTTCTGTACCCTTGATCCAACCACTATCAATCCTAGTGAATCCCATGCGGTGTAGAGTGTGTTGGTTGATGGTGTCAGCGTGAGAAAGCCTAGCAGTTGCCTCCCCCTCAAAACTAACTCCAAACCTCCTGAATACCAGTGTGAGGGCCATACCAAAAGGCAGATGTGCCTTGGATCTATTCAGTGTTTCTCTCATGGCCTCAATCATTAAAGCAGGGAGGTTTAAGGGGGTTTGGGTGATCACATGAAAATTATACATATGTCTCGGCCAGAAAGGAGATCATGTCTACCACTTCTCGGGAAGAAAAGCTTTGTCACTAATTGATGTAGAATTCTCATTTCAATTGACAAGATCTTGGCTTCTAATTTATTTAGACTTCCCGAGTAAGTTTCTCCTAAAATTACATTGATCCCTTCTTCCGTCACTGGGAGTTCCATGTTCGAATATCCCTCACAGGGCAAATGTAGAATCTCTCCCAAAATAATAGGATCTAAGCAGATATCAATTCCCTTAACAGTAGAAGTTACTGTTCCATTGCCATAGTGCAGATGTAGATAAAACTCTCTAACCAAGTCTACATATGTAACTTCCTTGAGAGAACAGTAAAATTCCCAACCTTGGTTTTTGATCTTTGACCCAAAGGAGAAACCCTCTTTTTCAAAAAACCTGAAGTCCACATTCTTGCCGGTTTCTACCTTTCTGTCAGAGAGAGGAATTTTGCTAGGGCTAAGAGGAGACTGAGCGGGACCTGGTGCAGACACTGAAGCTGGAATGGGAGCAGAGGAGGTCTGAGAAGCTTGCCTTTTTCTGCGGACGCCTTCTTCCAGCGCACGGACTGATTTCCTTCTTTGAGGGAGTTTCATCTTTGGGGCCATTCTCACCACAAGAGCAGGCAGGGAGACTCGGAAGATCAAATGGGTGAGGAGAAGGAAGGTTACTAGAGGATGGAAAGAGATTTTGGTGGAGAGAAATGACGATTTTGAGAAGAACGGTGGAAGCTAGGGCACGCTCCAACCGCTTCAATCAAGGGAGAAAGATGCGAGAAGCTCCTTTCCCAAGGGGTGATTTGAGGTGGAGATGTGAGGGGAGAATGATCTTGGGCTAAATCCTTGGTTTTGGAGAGAACGAAGATGAGGACGAAGAGTCTTGGAGGGAGGAAGATGAAGAAGAAGAGGGGGTCGGCTCATGAACGGGCTTTAAGTTAAAAAGAAAAGAACCCGTAGGAAGTTGGCAAAGAATTTTAAGTATGCCATTGGGTCGACCCTAGGAGGTCGACTCATGAATCACAAAATTTCAGAAAAAATATGAATAAATTCTAAAAAAATTCAAAATTTTGGGAGAAGAAGTTTTGTTCAATGACAAGTTATGAGAATGATAATCTTGAGCTTTTAGGTCCAAGAGAGATGATAAAAATTGAGCTCAAAGAAATTTTGACATCGATTTCTTAAAATTGGAGAAACATTTAGGCAAAAGGATCAAGAATTCTTAGATTTCTCCTAATTTCACAGAATCTATCCTCACTAAGGGCCTTTGTAAAGATATCAGCTAATTAATTTTCAGTGCAAACATATTCAAGAATTATATTTTTGTTTTGAACATGTTCTCTTATAAAATGATGTCTTATTTCAATATGTTTAGACCTTGAATGTTGAATTGGATTTTTAGATAGATTTATGGCACTTGTGTTGTCACATCTTATGGGTGTTTCATTAAGTTTGATACCAAAGTCTTCGAGTTGTTGCTTAATCCACAAGATTTGAGCACAACAACTTCCGACTGCAATGTATTCGGCCTCAGCCATAGACAGTGCTACCGAATTTTATTTCTTGCTAAACCAGGAGATTAGGTTAACTCCAAGAAATTGACAAGTTCCACTAGTGCTCTTTCTGTCTAATCTACATCCAGCAAAATCAGCATCTGAATATCCTAATAAATCAATCAGTGAGTCCTTAGAGTACCATAATCCTAGAGTTTGAGTATCATTTAAATATCTAAGGATTCTTTTAACAGCATTCAAGTGAGACTCTTTAGGATTAGATTGAAATCTAGCACACAAACAAACACTAAACATGATATCAGGCCTACTTGCAGTCAAATATAGTAGAGAGCCAATCATACCTCTATAATATTTTAAGTCTACACATTTACCTTCTTCATCCTTGTCAAGCTTATATGAGGGGCTCATGGGTGTGCCAATTGGTTTGGAGTTCTCCATTCCAAATCTTTTGAGTAACTCCTTGATGTACTTGCTTTGGATGATGGAGATTCCCTCTTTTGTTTGATTGATTTGGAGTCCGAAGAAGAAAGTAAGTTCTCCCATCATGCTCATCTCGAACTCCCCCTACATGAGCTTAGCAAAGTCTTGACAAAGAGATTCATTAGTAGACCCAAAAATTATGTCATCAATATAAATTTGTATAACTAACATATCATTTTGATTTCTTTTAATAAAGAGGGTTGTGTCTACATTATCTCTTGAAAAATCATTATTTAGTAAGAATTTGCTTAGCCTATCATACCAAGCCCTAGGTGCTTGTTTTAATCCATATAGAGCTTTATTTAATTTAAAAATATGATTAGGAAAAGCATGATTTTCAAATCCTGGGGGTTGTTCTACATAGACTTCTTCAGCAATATATCCATTCAAAAATACACTTTTGACATCCATTTGAAATAATTTGAATTTCATAAAGCAAGCATATGCAAGTAGAAGTCTAATGGCCTCTAATCTAGCAACAGGTGCAAAGGTCTCATCAAAATCAATTCTTTCTTCTTGATTATAACCTTTAGCAACCAATCTTGCTTTATTTCTTATTACATTTCCATGTTCATCTAATTTGTTCCTAAAGACTCATTTTGTGCTAATTATTGAATAATTTTTAGGTCTTGATACTAAGGTCCATACATTATTTCTTTCAAATTGATTAAGTTCCTCTTGCATTGCATTAATCCAATTATAATTATTTTCAGCTTCTTCAATAGTTTTTGGTTCAAGATGAGATACAAAAGCACAATGATTAAATACTTCTCTAAGTGAAGAATGAGTTTTTACCCCATGCATAGGATCACCAATAATTAGCTCCTTAGGGTGATTGTGAATATACCTCCATTCTTTGGGTAGGTCATTTGTACCTTGAGGTTGTTCTTGATGTTCTTCACCTCCCTCATTCTGTTTGTCTTCATGTTCCTTATCCTCTTGAATTATTGAATCTTTCAGAGTGATCTCCTTCATTCCTTCTATAAGAGGATCTGCATCATCAACACTTTCATTCTTCCTTGAAGGAAGATCATTAGATTCATCCAAGACAACATGTATGGACTCCTCTACTACTAAGGTTCTTTTGTTAAAAAACTCTAAAAGCTTTACTAGTGGAGGAGTAACCAAGAAAGATTGCTTCATCAGATTTTGCATCAAATTTTTCAAGTCTTTCTTTACCATTATTTAACACAAAACATCGGCAACCAAAAACATGAAAATAAGCAATATTAGGTTTTCTTTCTTTCCAAAGCTCATAGGGGGTTTTCTTTAAAATTTATCTAATCAAAGCACGATTTAAAATGTAACACGCTGTGTTGATTGCTTCCGCCCAAAAATATCTTGGAAGGTTGCTTTCACAAAGCATGGTACAGGCCATTTCTTCTAAGGTTCTGTTTTTCCTTTCTACTACCCCATTTTGTTGGGATGTCCTAGGAGCAGAGAAGTTATGGCCAATTCCCTTTTCATCACAAAAATTTTCAAAGTCTTGATTTTCAAATTCAGCTCCATGATCGCTTCGAATATTTTGAATTGAAAATCCTTTCTCATTAGTGACTTTTCGATAAAATTTAGTGAAAACATGAAAAGTTTCATCTTTGTGTGCTAAAAAGAAAACCCAAGTAAAACGAGAGTAATCATCTATAATTACAAAACCATATCGTTTTCCTCCTAGACTAGTGGTTCTAGTAGGTCCAAATAAGTCCATATGTAAAAGCTCCAAAGGTCTAGAGGTTGAAACAATATTTTTAGATTTAAATGAAACTCTTATTTGTTTACCTAGTTGGCATGCATCACAAATTCTATCCTTTTCAAAATTCAGTTTTGGCAAATCAAGAACTAATTTTTTCTTAATTAATTTTGAAAGAGAATGCATGCTAATGTGTGCAACTCTGCGATGCCAAAGCCAACTAGTCTCATTAACTTTAGCATTCAAGGATACTAGGCATTGCATGTTTATTTTGGCTAAATCATTTAAATCTACCATATAAATATTACCATGTCTATGTCCAATAAATTTAATGCCATCATTAATAGGACTAGTTACAAAGCAAACAGATGATTCAAAAACAACCTTATATCCTTTATCACAAAATTGACTAATGCTTAGTAAGTTATGCTTTAAACCATCTACTAACAAAATATTTTCAATGTATTTGGAGGGAGTGATACCAATGTTACCTATACCGATAATCTTTCCTTTGCCATTGTCTCCAAAGGTGACCATCCCTCCATCCTTAGCATCAAGAGTGATGAATTGGGATTCATCACCAGTCATGTGTCTCGAGCATCCACTGTCAAAATACCATTTTCTGTTTCCTCCTTGGAATGCTAGACACACCTGCAAGCAAAAGTCAAGTTTTTGTTTTAGGTACCCAAGCTTTCTTGGGTCCTGTTTGGTTAGTCATAATGGTTACTTTTAGAACCTATATTTTCTTTACAGTTGAGTTTGCAGACTTGTTAGAGAAGCAAGTGTATGACTTATGTCCTACTCTACTACATTTGAAGCAAGTAATATTAGAAGACTTATTACTTAAAGAGTTTACATAAATATTTTTCAGATATCTTTGTTTCTTCAAGGGGTTATAGCCAAGTCCAGCCTTATCATACACGGATTTTTGATTATCAAGAATCATATTGAGTTTATTTGACCTCAAGGTGAACTTTTCTACTATTGGTTTTAGCTTGGCAATTTCATTCTTTAAGCTTTGATTTTCTTGAAGCAGGGTGGATTTTTCAATTGAAATGTTTTCAGTTTGTTTCAATAAAGATTGATTTTTTAATTTTAGATCTTTGTTCTTCATCCCTAGTTTCTTTAATTCATCAACTAAATCATAGAATGCTTCATGTAATTCTTCAAATGTAAAGTCACTAGGAGTTTCAGAAATTACCTCATTTTCGTGTGCCATAAGGCACAGGTTGGCTTGTTCGGTTGAGTTTTCCTCGTCGGAGCTTGAGTCATCACTCGCACTCCAAGTGGCCATCATGGCCTTCTTCTTCTACTTCTTGGGACCTTTCTTCAGCTGAGGGCATTCGGATTTGAAGTATCCCGGCTTCTTGCATTCGTAGCAGATAAGGGGTTGGTCTTTCTCTTTTTCTTTGCTCTGTTCCCCTTTTGTGAATGGCCTTTTCCTCATCTCTTGTTTTTTTTTTCTCAAAAATTTTTTGAATCTTCGGGTAATGAGTGCCATCTCTTCATCCTATTCTTCGTCTTCAGTGTCATCAGTTTCTTCATCTGGTGGAGCTGTGGATTTAAGGGCAATTGTTCTTTTCTTTTTGACTTCTTCCTCTTGATGTTGCTTCATGCTCAGCTCATGAGTCATCAATGATCCAAGAAGCTCTTCCAAGGGTAGAATGTTCAAGTCCTTAGCTTCTTGAATGGCAGTCACTTTGGCTTCTCAAGTTCTTGGTAAGGACCTGAGAATCTTTCTTACAAGCTCACTGTTAGTATAGGACTTGCCAAGACTCTTTAAACCATTAATAATATCAGTAAAATGAGTAAACATTTCAGTTATGGACTCATCATGCTCCATTTTAAATAATTCATATTTATGCACAAGCATGTTGATTTTAGACTCCTTTACTTGATTGGTTCCCTCATGGGTTACTTCTAACATATCCCATATTTCTTTAGCAGATGAGCAAGTAGAAATGCGATTAAATTCGTTAGCATCAAGAGCACAATAAAGAACATTCATTGCTTTAGCATTTAATTGGGCCATCTTCTTATCAACCTCATCCCATTCTTTCTCGGGTTTGGTTGATTCCTCACCATCTACAATTTTAGTGGGTGTGTGAGGACCGTTCACTATGATACTCCACATATTATAGTCGAGTACTTGAATGAATATTTTCATCCGAGCTTTCCAATAGGTGTAATTAGACCCATTGAAAAGTGAAGGTCGGTTGGTGGATTGCCCCTCGACTAGAGAAGTGCCGACATGGGTTGCCATAGATCTTTGGCTCTTTGATTGTTTAGATCAAAGAAGGGCTAGAGCACCGGGCTCTGATACCACTTGTTGCCCAGCTATGCAACCCAAGAGGGGGGGGTGAATTGAGTTTCTAAAAATTTTAAGCTTAACTTATGACTTGTGAGGAGTGTTTGACAAAGCTAAATAAATAGAGAGAGTAGAATTAATTCAAGGCTAATAGCAAGAGCAAGAATGCAAGAGAATAATGAAGAGATAAAGAAGAGCAATTAGACACACACCAAACAAAAGGATTTATAGTGGTTCGGTGCCAACCTTGCACCTACATCCACTCTCCAAGCTCCTACTTGGAAATTTCAATCCACTAATCTTGTATTCAACCCGAATACAAACGTCGGAAACTCCGACTCTAGCTATCTCAAGCTAGTCCACTTATTTTTCGGGTACAAGCTAACCCTATACACTCCGATTCTAGGTTCGGATCAACCTTCCCTTGTTTTGGAACCCCTCCAAAACAAAACCAATCACTCAAACTGAGTATAACAATTTATAGCACAAATAAGCACAAAGAAAGCTCCTTCAATGAGCGAATATAACTTTAAATATACTTTACTTAAGAGAAGAAGACCCTTTTTGGATTTCCTCAAGGTGGATGGAGACTTGAAAGTGCACTTGAGGAGTTGGTGAGCTTGGATTAAAGGCTTCTTGAAAGCTTTGAATGAGCTCTTGCTTAGGGCTGAAACGTTGGCTTGAAATCCCTTTTTTTTCAAAATCTCTCTCTTTGAATCCTCTCTTTTTCTTCTTTTGTTCTCCTTTTTCTGATTTCCACATTTTTATCCCTTTTCTAGCTTTAAGAAATAGTGGAAAATATTCTAGGCTGAAAAAGAGCCGTTAGACCACAATAAATGAGCATTAAAAGTATTTAAAACAGGTTAAAAACTAGCCGTTGCGGAAAAATCCCGTCACAGGGGTCGACTCATGGGTCGACCTCTGTGGAAAAATATCACAGAATCGAACGGGATCCGAGGTTCTGTAAAATTGGCAAAAAGACCCGTAGAGGTCGACTCATGAGTCGACTCATGCCTTGGGGGTCCACTCATTGGGTCGACTCACAGGGAGTGCCCAGACAGTGCCAGTCAGGAATTTCAGCGTGCCAGTCATCTCATGTGCCATGAGTCGACTCATGAGTCGACTCATGATTTTCAATCATGCATATCTTTCAAAATACAAGTCCAAAATCAGTAAAATTTTCATCATTGGATCACAAATCTTTTGTTTTATCATTTGATACTATCAAATCAGGGTTTTGGTAAAATTATAATTTTGCCCCTGAAGAGCAATAAGACTTTTTCAAGTGAGAGATATTAGTACCCCTTCAACTGCTTTGTAATCATCAAAATCAATCTAAGGAGCAACAATCTAGAAATTACTTATGCTATCAGCAAACTTGCTCAATTTATGCACAAACCGACTGCACTTCATTGGAAAGCTGCCAAATGGGTGCTCCATTACCTCAAACACACCTTGACCTATGGTCTTCATCTCAAATGCACTTCTGATAGGTAACTCCTTATCTTCTCTGATGCTGATTGGGTTGGTGATCATGATGATCGTCATTCAACCACTGCTTAAATTCTCTACTTTAGTGGCAATCTTATTTCTTGGCAATCTCACAAATAAAAATCTATTGCTCGATCATCCACTGAGGCTAAATACAGAGCTATAGCCTCTACTGCAGCAGAAGTCACTTGGGTTCAATCCTTACTTGGTGAACTTGGCATACATCTATCTCATCCACCTACCATCTTCTGTGATAATATTGGCGCTACATATGTGTGTGCCAATCTAGCTTTTCATTCTAAGATGAAGCACTTTGCTACTAATTATCATTTTATGAGGGACAAAGTCACCTCCAATCTTCTTTATGTGAAGCACATCTCCTCCAAAGATTAACTTGCTGACCTCTTGACCAAATCTCTTTCACGTCAGTGAATTCATTATCTTTTGTCCAAGATAGGTATCTCTGATGGAGATACTATCTTACGGGAATGTATTAGAGGAAACTTAACACATATTAAGAAGAGCAATCAGCCCCTCTCATAATATGACAACAAGACAATCTGCAGAGAATTTTTCTCTCTATTAAAGGAAGCTTAGTGCATATTAAGGAGAGCAATCAACCACTCTCATAATATGATAGCAAAAAAATCTGCAGGGGATCTTTCTTTCTCTTTTTTAATTGATTCTATCCCCTAGAATAGTCAACTATCATTAGAATTCAATTCATTGATTTTAGGCATTAATCTCTCCTTGTATTGTTATATATTTGAACCAATATCAAATACAATGTGTGTGTCCTTCATTGCTATACGTACATTCTCTTCTTTAGTTAGAAGATCAACGAGGGTTCGTAAAGCAAGCGTATCACATCTGAATTATGGATTTTTGTTATACAGACCCATATAAGTAATATTTTCACTATTTTTGTACATAGAAGAGGTTTATTTCCTTTATTTTTTTATATTGGTATCAGAGCCTCTCTGCTTGCTTTCGCCTATAATATGTTATGCATGATTTTAATATATTATGTATATTTTTCATTATATATGATTGCCTAGTGGATCCATTTTTTGTGAAAAATAATATAGATCTGCTCTTTTTATTTTTTGAAGGTCAAGATCCAATTTTTATAGATTTGTTCCTTATTATTCAATTACTATGTGTAAGTAGTCTGGATTTCTTTTTATCTTTTAGGTCAATTTTTGATCTATAATAAATATATTTTTACAAATAAAATTTATATATTATGAAAGTACATTAAAAGGGCTTTCCAACGATATATTATTTGCAAAAAAAAAAGGACTTATTATTATGTCATATGTCAATAGTCCAAACTTTATAGCTTAGCTCCATGAATGATTTGTTACAACTCCACCGCTATGATCTCCACAAACACTCCACGACATGCTAGACTGTGACCTTTAAGCAGCACAGAGCCATGTTCCAAAAATGGATATAAAACCTTATGCATGCAGGAGTTGGTGGGAGGTCACTATTGTTGAAAGTCTGGGTTTCACAAAAAAAAAAAAGGTATTGATCAGTTTTCGCTTCCAAGATCCAAGTGTTGCTTAGTGCCACTTGCAACTACTTCCAGTGGAACAACAGCATGAACCACACCAGGATTCCAATGCAAATCTTGGGTCTGGCTATGTGATTTATTATAAAATTTTGACCTCTGGATATTTTATTTAAAAAAATTAAAAATTTTGTACAAAATCAAAAGCCACTCATGGCGTGTGGGTTGCGTGCCATGTCATCTAGGGCCAAAATTTTATACAAAACATATTTGTTAATATTCTACCACTTTGTATGGTTGAAATCCATATTTGAGTTTGTATAGAATCTATTTCTGAATAGTTTAAGAACAAAATAAATAATTAAATTATTTATTTATTTATTTTCTTAGGTAATTATATATATTGTTCTGTGTTTTATGATAAAAATTAATGGGGATTGATATTGGTGTTATTATACACATGTTTATTTTATGGATATTTTACCAAGATAATCTTTAAATTGTATTGGCAAAGGCGGCATTCTCATAGTTTATTATATTTTCTAGATCAATTGTAGTAGTGTTATTGTTGATGTAACGTACTAAAGGAAATGTATTATTATTGAGGCCTTGGAAGAGAATGTGTTTTGCCTATTGTCAATACTCTTTAGGATTGTCTTAGCATGATGTATAATTAACACCAATAGGACTCTACAGAGTTCATATGAATGTATTGGTTCATCACATTGTGGATAAGATTAAAAAGGGATTGGTTCCTTATGAATTAAAAATAATAAGTTAGAATTTAATATTCTGACTCACATCATAGGAGATGATTATTAGCTTAGTAACATTTTCGATCTTATGATGTGAAAAAAGATATAAAATTCTAAATTATTATTTTTGGGAACAATATGTGACTAATGTCCCTCCTTATTTAATAAATGTAGTGAATCGTGGCCTCTAAGAACATTGTCGCTAACTTGACAAAAGGGAAAAAACTTGATGAAAAAATTATGATATTTGGAAAAAAAATTCAATACTTGCTTAATGAATAAGATGTCTTGAAGACATTATCCACTACCATGGTCCCACCTGAGGAAGACAATACTACCCAACATTGCCGTGATAAAGAGGCCTATGAGAATTGGATCAAGAAAGATTGATGTGCACGCATTATTATGTTAAGTAGCATGCATAATGATCTTATTAGTGAATTTGAGAATTGCCTCACATCCCAAGAAATGTGGAACCAGTTTTGGGCAAACTTCAGCTACGAGGCTTCGTGCTTTGAATTTGAAGTTTCAACAGTACATTAAAGACCCAAAATGCTCCATAGTCGAGCATCTTCGTGTTATGAGTGCCTTGATTCGAGATCTTAAAGCTGCTAGGAATGAGCTCCATGATGAGCAACAAGTGCTTGCTTTTATTCATTCCTTGCCAAACCCTAAGTGGGACCAAATGAAGCTCTTGATGATGCATAGTGAAAACATAAAATTTTTTAATGACATATCGCGTCATCTTGAGCTAGAGGTGGAATGCTTGGAAGCAAATTATGCTATTGTTCTTGCCACCCAATCTGGGAGACATGGGCATTTGAGGTCTAATCACAAAAATAAAGGCAAGAACAAAGGAGCTAAGAATTAAGCTAATGGAGGCCAGAATACAGGACCCAAAGAAAGCAGAATTGCTAAAGACAAGAGCAATCATGGAAACAAAAATATATCCAAGTTGGAATACTATAACTATGGGAAGAAGAGTCACTTCGCTCATGATTGTATTAAGCCAAAGAAGGTACTCTCTTCATCCAACTCTTTTCAGTTGTTTGTTTCCTCACATGCATTAGATGCTCATGCTCTCCCAGATTGAATTGTAGACTCAGGAGCACCCAAACATGTAGTCAGAGATAGAGTTGGGTTCGTAGATTATTATCGGATTCTAGCAGAATCATAGTATGTCACTCTTGGAAATGGTGTGAAAGAAGAAGTTCTCGGAGTTGGTTCATATCAGCTCAAGATGTACGGTGGGTGCACACTATTTCTACATAATGTGCTGTATACACTTGGAGTTCGATGTAATCTATGTTCAGTTTTAGCTTTACTAGGATTTGATTTTTCTTTTCATTTTAGCCAGACTCAGTTAGATATTTTTTTTGGTGGAAAATTGTTTCGATATGGATATTTGGTAGATGAATTTTTTAAATTAGACTTAGATTGCTATTATTCTTCATCTGCTTTAACTACTGTTCATATTGATGATTGTGATGCAATGATCTAGCATGCAAGACTTGGCCATATAGATCAAGAAAGAATGACTAGATTAGCTAGAGGAGGCCTATTAGAGTCTCTCACTAAAGTTAGTCTTCCGATTTGTGAACCTTGTTTGATTGGGAAGGCTAGCAGAAAGTCTTTTGGTAAGGCTAAAAGGACTACCCATCCCTTAGAGCTAGTCCATTCAGACATTTATGGACCCACGAATGTCAAGGCACGCCATGGTGCCTCCTATTTTCTTATATTCATAGATGATTATTCATGCTTCAGTTATATATATTTGATTGCTCACCGATATGAAGCATTATTGCGGAGGTTAAGAATCAAAAGGGGAGGAAACTAAAAACTCTTCGAACTGATAGAGGTCATGAATATTTATTTGAGCAATATAAAGAGCTCTATGAAAAAAAAGGAATTCAAAGGTAACTTACAATTTTAGAAATATTGCAATAAAATGGTGTTGCGAAAAGGAGGAATCATACTTTACTAGATATAGTTAGGTCAGTGATGACACAAGCCAAACTCCCGATCAATTGCTGGAGGGGATCCACTTTTAATTGCCACCTACATACTTAATCGAGTTCCAAGTAAATCAATGTCTTTGATCCCTTATGAGTTGTGGAATGGCGTAAAACCCAACTTAAAAAATTTACACCCATGGGGATCGGCTGGATATATTCACAATTGATCTCACAAATATGGCAAGCTTGGCCCTCAAGCTAGCAAACATGTGTTCATTAGGTATCCTGAGAGATCAAAGGGGTACGTAATATATGGTGAACATCTCAATGGGGGAATGACTGAGATTGAGTCCCATGATGTAGAATTCCCAAAGAAGGAGTTCCCAAGCATAGATGAAGTTCAAAAGAATCTTGAGCTTTTTGAGCTTCAAAAAGAGGTTACTCCAAATGATAGCAAAAATATAGGATCTGATTTTCATCCAGAAATTGCTATAGATAGTGGAAGTAATGTGCAACCTACTGGGAGCACACCACCAGAAAGTAACTCTCAAGATGTCTAGTTATGTAGAAGTGGATGTAGAAACATTTTCCGACATCATTTTGGGATAGAAGGGGAAAGCTTCGTGTGTGCTCCATTGGATAATGATGAGCCAGCTTCTTATTAAGAAGCATTATCTTCACCTAACTCCAAAGAATGGATAGCAGCTATACAGAATGAGATGGATTTCATGATGAGAAACCAAGTGTGGGAGTTAGTTGATCTTCCACCTGGGTGCAAAACCATTGGAAACAAATATGTTTTAAAGGTTAAGCATAAGGCACATGGATTGATTGACAAATTTAAGACTAGTCTTGCAATGAAAGGATATACCTAAAAGGAGGATATAGACTATGATGAGACATTCTCTCTAGTGGTGAGATTTGCCTCCATTTATCTAATCCTAGCCATGGTAGCCCATTTGGACTTGGAGTTGTTCCAAATGAATGTCGAGGCGGCATTCCTTAATAGAGGACTAGATGAAGAGATCTACATGGATCAATCTCTTGGATTATTTTTAGAGAAAAAGAACATAAGGTTTGTCATCTTAAAAGATCTATTTATGATCTCAAACAATCATCTAGGTAGTGATACTTGAGATTTCATGAGGCTATATCCTCATTTGGCCTATCCATGATAGAAGAGGACCACTATGTGTATGTGAAGAAAATAAAGAAAGAGATTTTGATTTTATCTCTGTATGTTGATGACATCCTCATAGCAGAGAGCAACATGGAGATGGTTAACACCACAAGAGAGTAGTTGTCCTCTACTTTTGAGATGAAGGACATGGGTGAAGCGAATTATGTGCTTGGGATGAAAATCCTTAGGGATCGTTCAAAGAAGCTTTAAGGTTTGTCCCAAAAAACTTATATTAAGAGAATTTTAGAATGATTCTATATATATGCACAATTCCAAACCCATTGATACTGCTATTGTGTGACCTTGAGCATTGATCATTGCCTAAAGATTGATAAGAAAAAGAAGCTGATGGAAAGGGTTCCTTATGCAAGTGCAATCAAAAGTTTGATATATTCTATGCTGTGTACACGCTCTGACATTTGCTTTGTAGTAGGACTAGTAAGTCGTTACCAGAGTAATCTAGGTCCACTTCATTGGCAAGCAGTCAAAAAGATTTTTGATACCTCTATGGTACCTATGATCGCATCCTATTTTTTCATGGAGGAGGCTTGAGATTGAAAGGATTTTGTGATGCAGATTGGGGAGGAAATAGATATGAATGCAAGTCAACCTCAGGATATGCGCTTATCCTTGGGAGTAGAGTTGTTTCTTGGTGTAGCAAGAAACAGATTTGCATTGCTCTATCCACCATGGAGGCTGAGTATGTTGTCTGTTCAACAATAATTCAAGAGGTAGTATGGTTGAAAAAGTTTATGCAATGCTTTGACATCATGGAATGAGCTAGTGAACCTATAGAGATCCACACTGATAGCATGGCTACTTTAGCATATGCAAAGGATCCTAAGTACCATGGAAGGACCAAATACATAGACATACGATTTCACTACATTCGTGAGATGGTCAAAAAGGAAAGGTAATTCTAAAGCGCATTTCCACTACCAGGATGATGGCTAACCCGTTAACCAAGCCAATTGCTAGGGATATTTATCAATCCCATGTTAGAAGATTGGGACTTCATATGATTTAAGTTGTTTGGATTACATGATTGGACATTTGTATATATTTATGCTTTAAGTAATATAAGATATTTGTTATTCTTTACTTGTGATGGCATAAATTGATATTTAATTAAAGGCATATGATTGTTGAAATGTCACAAGGCTAAGATTGGTCCACTTATATGGATGATCATCTTAGCGCTTAGTAGTGAGCGAGATGAGATGAATAGGATAGATTCTTGCCTTCTAGCAAGTTTACAAAATCCTTTGCCACCTAATGTGGTGGATAAAAATATAAACGTCACCTTGGTTAGTCCAAGATTAGACTCATGAGAATCAAATATGGAAAGATTTTATATTTCCATATAGAGCCTAGTTGAGAGCTGAACATGAGTACTTTGGCTAACTCTTAGTGAGCATTTAGGCAGAAGTAACTCAGATTAAAAATTTTTGTAGTAGCTAGACCAAGGTTCGTATGATATTTTTGAGTGTGACATATCCCAATTTGCATGAGAGCTCCATCATAGCATATATATCATACTGTATATGCTAAGAGTCGACTATTTAGAGAGTGACATGATCTAATTCCCTCTCTGACACTGTGTGAGCCCTATATTTTATGCCCTTCTGACCAAGAACCACATCATGATATTGAGGTTTAGCATTACTATTTAAGCATGTATCTCAGGACTATGAAATGATGCAGTCTCATGGAGCATATCTAAGAAAGTGGTTGAATTAAAGTAAAGTGGTGATGGGTTCTAAAGAAGATAATTTGAAATCACACCCTGGTTTTATGTCTCATAATCAGATGATTATCTCGATTAATTGCATGTGATAATCATGAGTATAAATACTCAGATTAGGGATCAAGTGATGCTCTGAGATAAATCTTAAGAGGGATAAGAGGTACTTGATTCGATGTGGTTAAATTATCTAGGGCAAAGATTGTTAAACATATGCCCTAAAAGTCAGATTGGCTGACACATACACATTCTAAGGGTATAATTTTATAATTAAATTTTAAAATAAATAAAATTTAAATTATTTTTTATTTATATTATGTTTGAATTATGTCCATGAATCATCCGAAGAATTAACAGATGATAACACATATTCTCAAGAGTTGAGAATTTAAGGCACATGTCATTAGTGGTTAATTTTTAAATACTTTTGATCGATAAATCATCATAGGGATGGTGACTGATCTAGATAGATCGATATACAGATCATTTTTTTCATAGATAGATGAGCCCAAGTCGATAGTGTGGGGGCATTGGAGCGAGAGTGCAGATGCTTGATAGACATCAAGGATACTAAGCATGACCAATATGAGAAGTCACTTGGACGGCTACCCACTCGTTGGTGACTTACTCAAAGTGTAGTGGTGTAGATAGTTCTTTGACCTATGGTGCCTCGACTATTCATAGTGAGGTTGCTGTAGTTTGACTACACCAATACTTGATTACCTAGCCATTCAGAATCTTGAGATGTATGTTAGCTATAGTAGGTCCATTGTAGGAATAGGGTGCGCACCTAGATGGGATCAGTTAATCTTGATAGATAGGGAGAGGTCCTATACAGTTCATGAGATTGAGTCCTAAAATTCATGGCCATGATAGGTGAATAATAGAAAGAAGTTTTCATAAGTTTTCATATGGACTCGATTCAATTGAATCTGATATATGACGGACGGACGGATTTGATGAGTTATCCTTGAGTCTGTATCTTATCTGAACTTATGACAGAAAAATCAAACTATACAGAAACTGTACCGAAAGATTTATTATTCCATTTTACTAGGTTGCCACCATATATTGCTAGGTGGAACTGATGGATCATGAGACTCGTTGAGAGTCATCTTGATGATCGATGACCCTCGATGGACAGAGTTGGAAATGTTCCAACCCATCAAAAAAAGTTTTGATGATATTATGATGGAGATCATAGTATATCTCACTACCAGATAGAATAGAACCTATGAAATTATACACAAAAGAGATCTTTATCCGATCAAATGGTTGATTAGTAATTATGAATCATTATTGGGTCTAATTGTCAATATGATTGATCATTAATCCAGTGCAAGAGTTGTAATAAAATAATTCACTAACAGTTGGTGAGTTATAGAAGGATTAATTAGTAATTGAATTACTAATTGGCTCAATCTGATTGAGCAATGGGGCTAAAATCAAGTCTAATTAAATTGAATTCAATTTAATTTGATTTGGATTTGATTAGATCAAGCCTGATTGAGTTATCAAATAATCTAATTGTCAGGGATTATTTGATTTGGACTTGTTCAATTAATTTTCTAATTAGATTATGATCTGATTGGATTCCTATTAGACTAGAATTTCTTCCTTTCTTGGGTGCATCCAAATTCCTAATTAGTTAGGAATTGACCACCTAAAAGAGAAGGCCTAGTCTATTGGGACTCTCTCTCCCTTGCGCCTCCCATCATGCCGCATGCACAAGAGAAATTGCACCATAATTTTTCATGCTCCACTTTGTTTTTTCATGAGAAACCAATGCCCCATATCCCTTCTCCATGCCAAAGGGTTTTGTTGGGGGATACCCGCCGACCGACTGCCGGAGGGCCCGACCGCCCGACCGACTGCCGGAGGGCCCGACCGACTGGCGGCCCGACCGACCGACTGGCGGCCCGACCGACTGGCGGCCCGACCGCCTCCGATGGATGACTCCGACTGGCCGATAGACCGACCGGTCGTCGGTCGGGGTGACCGACTGACGGATGCCATCAGCGGCTAACCGCCGGCCGTCCAACGGCCCATCGCCGACTGGGGGTATGTCGGGCGTGTCAATCCCGACCGACTGAACCCCGAGGTTTGATGGCCGACTCACATGAAGCTCGCCGACCGATGGAGGGGCCCGACACCACCCAGCTGGTTGCCGACTTTAGGTCGGTCGGCTCCTCCAACCACCGTACAGCCGCCAGATGTTGTCAGCTCTGACACGGACATGCGGCACAGTTACCTAGGGGCATTGTCCCGCCGGGAGCCAGGTCAACCCTGGTGATTGGACGGCCACACGGTGACATGACATTTTCACGGTGACTCTGACAGTTCACAGTGAGTTGACAGTTCCTCACTTGTCTGCGCCATTAATGACGGCGTCATACCTAGCTCCACTATATATACCGGGGAAGGCAACAGTGCGACGCGGGGGATCCGCTCCGCCCCTCTCTCTCTCTCTCTCGATTGAGCTCTCTGTCTACATTTCACTGTTGCCCAGTCACCTCTCTGACTTGACCGTCGGAGGGTCCCCACCGGAGCTGCCTCCGATCAGTGCGGACTTCCTTTTGCAGGTGCACGCTCCCCGACGATCGGACGATGAGGCGATTGGCCGCAACAGATTGGCGCGCCAGGTAGGGGACAGCATGACAAAGATAAGAGCTCAACGATCAAGAATCACTGGGTCGGCCAGGCGCTCTTCCCGCCGGGAAGAGGCCTCTCCACCACCACCGGCGGTGGAGCCTAGCTCTCCGCACCCTGCAGTGACCACGGAGGCCCAGATTGCGGCCATCGTACGGCAGATGACCGTACTGACCGACGCAGTCAAAACCCTCCAGCAGCAGCCGGCGGCCCGACCTATGCCTTCCAGGAGCAGCCGCCGGCGACCACGCCGATCCCTATCGCCTCCGTGCGAGCGCTCCCAGCAGCGCTCTCACGGAGAGGAAAAGGGACGACCACGGTGCGACGACCGACGGTCCCAGCGGCCCTCTCCCTCCCCGTTGGAATGAGCAAGGAAGGAGAAGCGGCCACGCACACCGTCGGCCTCCCTTTCAGAATCTTCCGGAGGCTCCACCCCTGGGGTCTCCCAGCATCGACGAGCGGACGACTACGAGCGACGGTTCGAGGAAATCGACCGCCGACTCGCTCAGTTGCAGATGGACGGCCAGAAGTCTTCGAACGACGTCGACTTTCAGACCGCCCAACCTCTCTCCCGACTAGTCCTCGACGAGCCGATTCCCAGTCGGTTCAAAATGCCGAACGTGGAGCCATACGACGGCTCCACCGACCCAGTCGACCACCTCGAGAGCTATAAAGCTCTCATGACAATTCAAGGGGCAACCGACGCTCTTTTTTGCATCGGCTTCCCCGCCACATGTTGCCCAGCTATGCAACCCAAGAGGGGGGGTGAATTGGGTTTTAAAAATTTTAGGCTATATATCAAATGCTTGATGAAAGAGGAGAGAGACTTTGATTAGAGATTAATTACTTAAAACAAGAATACAAGGATATAATGGAGAATTAAAGAGAAACAATAAAGCATGCCACAAACACAAGGATTTATAGTGGTTCGGTGCCAACCTTGCACCTACATCCACTCCCCAAGCTCCTACTTGGGAATTCCAATCCACTATACTTTGTATTCAACCCGAATACAACCGTCGGAAACTCCGACACTAGCTATCCCAAGCTAGTCCACTTGTTTCTCGGGTACAAGCCGACCCAATACACTCCGATTTCAGGTTCGGATCAACCTTTCCTTGTTTTGGAAACCCTCCAAAACAAAAACAATTACTCACAAGATAAAATCAGTTTATAGCACAAATAAGTACAAGAATAGCTCCTTAAGTGAGCGAATATAACAATAAATATGCTTTACTCAAATGAAGAAGCCCCTCTTGGATTTCCTCAAAGTGGATGAGAGATGAAGTAAATGCTTGAGGAGTTGGTGAGCTTTGATTGAAGGCTTCTTGAAGGCTTTAAATGAGCTCTTGAATGAGGTTGAGAAGTTGGCTTTAGAAACTCTCTCTTGAATGCACTTGAATGCCCTCTTGAATGCTCTTGATTTTCTCTTTTCAAATCACTTGAATGCCTCTTGGATATTTGGATCTCTCTTATTTTTGTTTTCCACCTTTTGAAACCTTTTATAACCTTAAGAGACAAGGGAAAACAAACTAGGCAGAAAAAGAGCCGTTAGAGCACAAAAAGCAGCATTAAAAAGCAACCAAATCTGGCCAAAAACTAGCCGTTACAGGCAAATCCCGTCATATGAGTCGACTCATGAGTCGACTCATGCCTCAGGGGTCGACTCATGAGTCGACCTCTGTTGCAAACAACAGAAATATGGGTTTCTGGAATTTTTGGCCCAAACCAGCAGAGGTCGACTCATGAGTCGACTCATGCCTTGTGGGTCGACTCATGAGTCGACTCACAAGCCGTGCCAAGCCAAAAAACCAGCGTGCCATGGCTAATTTTTGCGTGCCAATCAGCTCATAGTGTCATGAGTTGACTCATGAGTCGACTCATGAACTTCAAACCTTCATAACTCCAAAAATATAAGTCCAAAAACCATGAAACTTTCACCAATAGATCACATATCATTTGTTCTACAAGATGATGCTATCAAATCAGAGTTTTGATAAAATTACAATTTTGCCCCTGTAGAGCATAAGGTCTTTTTCAAATAAAAAATATTTGTATCCCTTCAAACTGTTTTGTAGTCATCAAAATCAATCTAGGAGCAACAATCTCCTCCTTTTTGATGATGACAAAACATTTGAACAAAAGCATTTTTCTGAATCATGAATTTTCAAAAGATTGTATTTTAGGTGCATATGCTTGAAAAGAGTATGATTCTTTTGGCATGTGATACAAATGGTTGTATGCATAAATGGTTTGTCCATTTGCTTAAAGATTGGAAGATATGCTCATTGGATTATTATTTTGGTGTTAGAGCAGAAAATTTGATTTTATTATCAGAGCAAGAAAAAAATTTTTTTTTTTTTTTTAATTCTCAAAACTAGTCATGTGTGCCAAAGCATATTTAATAGTTGATTTGGAAAGAGTATTAGATCATTTAAGTTTAAGATGTATCAGAGCAAGAGAAATGAAAATCCTGCAATGTATCAATGTAGGGAAAACAATTTTACAATGTATCAGAGAAAAATTTAGCAAAGTATCAGAGTAATAAAAACAGTTTTTCAATGTATCAGAGTAAAATTGAGTAATGTATCGGAGTAGTAAAACAAAACAGTTTGTCAATGTATTAGAGCAATGTATTCAATATATCAGAGTGGGTTTGGAATTTTAAAGCCTATCAAAGCATATTCAATGGTTTACAGCAAATCAGAGTATGAGTAATTTTAAAAGGTACTTATTTGCAGTATATTTAGCATTTGTACTTAAAATTGTCAATGTATTAATTTCTCATAATTTGTAGTGTTTGCTTTTGATGGATTTCTTTGTGTTTAATTTCTCCCCCTTTTTGACATCATCAAACAAGGTTAAGTCCTTTTGCTGAAGCATTCTTTAATTTCTCCTCCTGTAGTGTTTGCTCCCCCTTAATGAAGCAACTATTAACAGCAAACATAAAATGATAATACCACAAAGAGAAGACAATATTTCACAAAAGAGAATATATAACCAAAGTAAGATAATCATCATAACAAAGGTAGATATTATAAAGCCATAATTGTTTCAGTACATAGATTGTAACATAAAAGTAACATACAAAGTCAACTAGCTCATGTCAATACATGGCCCCAAAAATACAGATCCTAGAAAGGACTAAACACTAAGACCTAGGATCTAGAAATGATCAAGATAGGTCAATGATCGGAATCATCAGAAATGTGATGAGGAGCAGATGGATCTGGATCTGAGATGCGTCCTCGACCCCGTCTGCCTCTGGCACGAGAAGAAGAACTGGCACGAGCAGGCGAACGGGAGGAACTGGGTGGCTGAGAATGCTGTGAAGCTAGAGACTGAACTGAAAGGGTAAGTCTGATGGAGTCAAGTACAGTCAGTGCCCTGGAGATAGCCTGGAGAAGTGCAGTGAACTGGGTAGTAGCTTGCTCACTTGATCCTCTGATCTCCTTCCTCAGTAACTCATAGCCGCCCTCAAGAGCTCCTCTGAGTCTGCCGGCCTCTGCAGTGAGATCAGTGACCTCAATCGTAGACTCCTGAGGCTGAGGGTGTGCCAAATCGAAGACCTGCCCCTGTAACTCGAGAACTCTGCAAGTCAGTCTCAGTACAGTGTCCTCAAGCTGCTGAATCCTCATGGACTGATCTGCCATCATCTGATATACTGTGGAGATGTGGGGAGTCAAAGTCTGATCAGTAGAAGTAGCCCCTGGTACAAATGAAGTACTGCTCATCTGACTCGACATCAAAGAGACCATACGCTGTGCAATCCGCTCAATATGATAATCGGACAGTGTGAACTCTGGCGGAGGTGCTCTGCTCTCTGGCTGATGCACAGGTGTGGGTATCCTGGTAAACTCAGAAGGGCCAGCCTCTGGATCCGGAAAGAACTGTATATCTGGTGAAGCTGCCCTGAAGTCATGAACAGGAGATGATGGACCTTCTTCTTCTTCAGCTCTGACTCCTGCTGTATCCTCAGCTCTTTCTTCTGTTCTCTCTTCTGCTCTTTCTTCTGTTCTTTCCTCAGCTCCCCTGATCCAACCACCACCACTTTTTGTGAACCCCATTCGATGCAAGGTGTGTAGGTTGAAGGTATCAACATGAGATAGTTTGGTGGGAGCCTCCCCCTCACAACTAACTCCAAACCTCCTGAAAACTCTAGTCAGGGCCATACCATAAGGCAAATGTGCCTTAGATCTGTTCAGAGTCTCTCTCATGGCCTCTATCATAAGTGCTGGGAGGTTTAGGGGGGTTTCTGTGATAATGTGAAACATAATGCATATGTCCCTGCCTGATAGAAGATCGTGCCTACCACTCCTAGGGAAGAAAAGTTTTGTGACCATTTGATGTAAGATTCTCATCTCTATAGGTAAAATCTTGGCCTCTAGTTTATTCAAATTCCCTTGGTAGGTTTCTCCAAGTATAACACTAATACCTTCTTCTTTCACGGGGAGTTCCATGTATGCATAACCTTCACTAGGTAAGTGTAAAATCTCCCCTAAGATGACATGATCCAGACATATATCAATCCCTTTCACAGTAGACGTCACTGACCCGTTTCCATAAATAAGATTCTGATAAAACTCCCTGACTAGGTCAACAAAAGTGACTTCTTTAAGTGAACAGTAAAAGCTCCATCCTTGATTTTTGAT